>NW_024529377.1:236406-330176 GCF_017590135.1 Pyrgilauda ruficollis
TTTTAAAGCTCACCAACTTGATAAATCCAGAACCTCCTGACAAATAATTTTATGTGTTCATCTGACATAAGGTTTGAGTCATCTGGACCCATTCCCTCCTGCCTCAGCTAGTCTATTGAGCACCAATCACAGGACAGTGACTTTGCACTTTGTTTGCTTTGATCCAATTATCTAGTACAAAGCTCCAGTGACTATTGTCAGGGCTGACAACACTCTGCTGTCTAAGCAATGAAGCCACTGGGGCTCATAGCACAAATCTAACTGTTTCCTGTTCTCTGACACCAGATGCAGTAAATTACATTTACTCCCAGATCCCTGAACTCCCAACCCTCTATTCACGAACAGCAGAGCCAGTTCCTGGGTGGGACGGATCAAGCAGAGTAGCTGGTAAGTCTCAAGGAACAAAGTATTATAATACCAGTCCAATAGCCATGAACTCTTTTTGTTATATTACTTTAATGAGTCTGGTGTCCTGATATCATTTAAATACCAGGAAATACTGATTGATGTGTATTGTAAATAAGTCAAGGCTTTTTGAACTCCAGTGAGTACTCTCAAAACAAGGTAGCTGAACTATATACAAATACTGTAGGAAACACCCTTTTTTTTTAACATGGACACATTCAGTTCTTTCCATCTCTGCTGGTACAAATACATAGTATTTAGGCCAAGGTTTTGTGTCCTCTCTTGTACCCATGCAACTCCAGACAGGCACTCACAAGACCACATACATTCTTCAAATATTTATGTCATCTTCACTTCTTTGTGTGCCATTCTCTCTTCTTGGGAAAAGGTGGGCTTGTTTTGTGCTTGGAGTCATACAGAAAATTTTCTAACACTTATTTTTCAGATTATGTGTGTATCTTAAATGTAACAACAAGACTGTTAGAAGCTGTACATTTTTATTGTTTTCAAAATTCTTGTTTTCTAAACAATGTACTCCCTATGTCAAGACCAAGTTGCTGGTGGCTACCTAAAAGGTGCCCCAAGGAAAGGGATAAAAGGTGGCTTACTTGAGAAATTGATTAACCAGCATAGCAAAGCAATGTTTGCAGCTAAGGCACTGTGCACAGCTATGAAATGTGTAATTTTTTCCATAAGTTCTGTTGCAAGCCATTCCAAAATCTTTTCTTCCACCAATGCTTACCCTGATCTGTCTTTAAAGCAAGCTTTTCTGTGTGTTTTGTGCCACTGTGTCAAACAATGAGAAAGTAATAACTTCTTTCATATTTTGGATGACTCAGAAGCCTTGTTAATGTACTCCTTGATAAATGTATCGTGTGTGTGCAATAGGTGTTCTTAAAGGTCGGCTGTAACCATCCATCTTAAAACAGGCTCAAAGTGTAAGTAGATTTTTTTTTAAAGCAAAGCCTCTGAATCCACAAAACAGGCAGAATCTAGATCCTTCTGTTGGCACGTTGGTATCTTGTCCTGAAGTGCTGCATCATGTTTCACTCTAATTAAAGCTTCTGCAGAAACGTGTACTTGTGAATACTGGCTGTCATCTTCAAGTACTGCTTTCAGTTCCAACTCTATTGTCCTGTAGTTTTATACTCTATTAGCAGATCACATTTTGCAGTAAATATGCATTGGTTAAATAAAGACAATTTAGCATCAATGTTAATTCATTTTGCAACTACTTTGACAAGCTGGGCTGCTAGGTTTTCTCACAGAGAACAAACATGCACACAGGCAGAGAAGTAAGGTTCTCTTATTCACTTCTCTCATGGCAGTGCCTTTTACTGGTGAGCAGCTTTCTGAGAAATTCACGCATGTTTATGTATTTACTTACCCAAGTGGCTTTAATGTGTTCTCTGAGTCGGTCATAAACCACACGTTATGCCAATATCCAAAAACATTGCAGTAAAATCACAGTAGAAGACATGAAAATAAAATGTTGACAGAGTCAAAAGCTTAAGTAAATTAGCCAGAGCTGAAATACAAAAGGATCACTCCTGTTAACTTTCTAGGACAGCATCCTCAAAGAAGTGCTAGAACTTGTTGCCTGAAGTCTCCCTAATATATAAGACATTGTTACATGACACTACTCCATACCATAGATAAAAAAAAGTATCTTGCAATTCTTCTTAAATATAGAACCATAGAATTTTAGATTTGGGTTGGAAGAGACTTTAAACATCATCTAGTTCCAACTGCCCTGCCATGGGCAGGGATGCCATTCACTAGATGAGGTTGCTTAGGACACCATCCAGCCTGGCCTTCAAAAACTTGCAGGGATGGGGCATCCACAGCTTCTCTGGGCAACCTCACCACCCTCTGAGTATTTAAATCTGCCCTCTTTCAGTTTAAAACCATTGCCCTTTGTCCTGTCTGTATCTGCCCTTATAAAGTCCCTCTCCCTCATTTTTATAAACCTCCTAATGGTACTGAAAGGCTGCAATAAGATCTCCACAAAGTCTTCTGTTCTCCAGGCTGGACAATACCAGCCCTCTCAGTCTGTCTTCATGAGAGAGGTCCTTCATCCCTCTGATCATCTTCATGTCTCTCCTCTGAATCTGCTCCAAAAATGTTCACATCTGTCTTGTGCTGAGAATTGCAGTGCTCCGGGTGGATAGAGTAAGGGCAGAGTAGAGGGGACAGTCTCCTCCCTCAAGCTGCTGGCCACACTTCTTTTGATGCAGCCCAGGATACAATTGGCTCTCTGGGCTGCAAGTGCACACTGCTGCCTGATATCCAACTTTTCTTCCATGAGAACCCCCAAGTCCTTCTCCTCAGGGCTGCTCTCAATGACTCCTTCTCCCAGTCTGTCCTCACATTTGGAATTGCCTCAATCCAGGTGCAGCTCCTTGCACTTGCACTTGTTGAACTTCATAAGATTCTTGTAGGCCCACTTCCCTGGTTTGTCCAGGTCCCCCTGGATGCCATTCCTTCCTTCTTTTGTGTCAGCTGCCCTGCTCAGCTCTGTTGCCATATGCAGATTTGCTGAGGCTGTCCTGGATCTCAGTGCTCATGTCATTTATAAAGATACTGAAGAACACCAGTCCCAAGAGAGAACCCTAAGGAAAACCACTCATCACTGGCCTTCACCTGGATACAGAGCCATTGACCACAACTCTGGCTCCAGCCAGCCAGCCAATTCCTTTTCTACCAAATGGTCCATCCATCAAATCTATGTCTCTCCAATTTGGAGGCAAGGATGTCATGGGGGACCATATCAAAGGCCTTACAGAAGTCTGGATAGATGACATATTTTGGTCTTCCCTTGGTGACCTTTGCCATTATTCCACCACAGAAGACCCTCAGATTAGTCAAGCATGATTTTCCATTAGTAAAGCCATGATAGCTGCCTCAGATAACCTCCTTATCTTTTGTGTTCCTTGGCACATCGTCTAGGACTATCTGCTCCATGATCTTTCTAGGCACAAAGGTGAAGCCCATTGGTCTGTAGTATGTAGTTTCCCAGTTCTTCCTTTCTCTCCTTTTAAAAAATGTGGGCAGTGTTCCCCTTTTTCCAGTCAGTGGGAACTTCACTTGACTGCCATGACTTTTCAAATGTGATGGAGAGTAGCTTGGCAATAACATAGAATTAAAGAATCATTGACTAGTTTGGGTTGAAAGGGAACTTAAAGATCATCTCTTTCCCTCAACCTGTCTTCTGGGGGCAGGGATACCTCCCAGTAGACCAGGTTGCTCAGAGCTCCATCCAGCCTGGCCTGGAATATCAGCCAGTTCCCTCAGGACTCTGGGATGCATGTCATCCAGTTCCATGGACTTGTAGCTATTCAGCTTCATCAAGGGATCCCAAACATGTTCTTCACTTGCAGTGGGAGGGTATTCACTTCCCTCACATCCATCCAGAGGATCAGATACTTCAGAAAATTGGGAAGCCTGACTCCAGTGAAGACCGAGGCAAAAGAGCTCATTGAGAGCTTCGTCTACATCAGTTTTCACCAGTTCTCCCTTCTTGTTTACAGGGCGATACTTGGCCTTTTTTTCCTAACCTGTGTACTTACAGAATTCCTTCTTGTTGCTCTTCATGCTCCTTTCCAAGTCCTATTCCAGCTTAGCCTTGGCTTTCCTGACCCCTGACATTAAATCATATTCCTGTACTCACCCTGGGTCACTGTCCCTGCTTCCACTGGTAGATGTTGCTTTCTTACTCATTGATTTGAGGAGGTGGCTTTAGCTCAGCCCCTTGATGGTTTCCAGCCTAGGTTGTTTATTTCCTATGCACTGGGATAGAGAGATCTTGCATGCTAAGAAAAGTGGTCTCAAAGCCTTGTCAGCTCTGGTCAGCCCCTCGGTCCTTGAGGACAATTTCCCAGGGGATCTCATTCACCAACTCCTTGAACAGCTGAAGGTTCTGTCTTGTAAAATTCAGAGGTTTGTCTTTGCTCCTTGCCAGAATCATGCTCCTCAAGGTCACAAACTCAAATACAGCCAGGTCCACATGATTTAACTATCAGATTTTTGCTATTTGCTTTGGAATTCATTCCTACTGTACAAGCCTTCTTTTAATGCACAATACTGACCTAAATTTGTGCATCAAAGCAGGGATGGTCTGACAGATGGCATGCTCTTCTGCACTGTAAATACATGGCACTAGACTATTTCACATGAAAATCACCAGTATGTAATGAAAGGTCATGCACCAGATAATATTTTTAATTTTCAAAGAAGAAGAGAAGCACAGGGGAGCTGTAGGGGAGCTCAAGGTGCTACTTCTCTCTAAGAAGGTAATAGGCAGCCGGTTAATGGACAGGTGGTGCCCTCTCTTTTGAGTTATGATGCTCAGGACAAATCAGGAACTTCTGCCCATTAGAGATTATTTTCTGAATGTGCTGTTGCTGCCTCATGCTTCAGCTTAGCTTCAGTTCAGCTGGCCACTCAGAAACATGCCAGTTTCAGGATCTTCACCACAGAGAAGCCAGCCTCTATTTTTGCCTTTGTAATGTTGAAATTTATTGAACAATATCTGCCTGAGCAGCACTGGTGAAGTCAAGTGATGTTGAGTCCACTCATCCAAGCCCTAGGCACCAAGCCAATAAACAAAATTCTTCATCCTTTCTTCTTCCCCCCCAAGAAACTGCACCTAGAAAGTTCTAGAGTGTTAGTGTTGGTACTTGCATCTCTTTGTTCAATTATCACTGTAAATTGGATTAAAGGCTTCAGAGCAGAGGCACTTGAAAAAATCATAAAGGGCACTTGCACACCATTTCCTGGGCTGAGACAGACCAGAGCAAGTGATCCATGCTAGCTGCTCTCTGAGCTCCCATATGGTGCTGTCTGACAAAGTTTCTTTCAGACCAATTGCTTTGTAGCTTAATTGCTACCAGCCCTGGGGCAACAGTTTTTTCTTTATTTCCAACCTTAATTTCCTGTTTCCAGCCATGCCAGCTGCCTTGCAGTCTCCAGCTGCACGCCTCAGAGCAGAGCTCAGGTCTCAGCCTTGCAGCTCCCTTCTGGCTGGCCCAGGCCAGGCATGAAAACACCAGCACAGAAGTGATATCAAAAAACTGTGAGCCCTACTTTAGTGTGGAAATGAGCATCCTGTGTCCCTAGTCCACAAACCTCCTGAAGCAGTGGTAGTACACAGTCCTTAGGGATAGTCCACTAGGTTGCAATGGTCAAGGGGAGAATGGTGCTTCTGCAGCCCACTCTAGCCTTCAGCAATGCTCACTCTCAAGAGGCAGAAATGCTGCTCACCCACAGGCATCTCTGTCCCCTGGCCCCATGCAGGTGTTTGTGTGGTGTTGTACTTGTCCTAACCAGTTCCTGCTAGGGCTGGCTGAGGTCTGAGCAGATGTACACAGCATGTACATGGACAGACCCAACCATTTTGCCCACCAGACAGCACTCTGAGGGGACAAAGGAGACCACGTCATGAACAGCATGCACATGCTCACCAGCACATTAATTTTCTGTCTAGCACTGTAGGCACTGTAATGATGCATGTCATGATAAATTTCCTATTGATGATGAAATACTTTGCTTTAAGGTTACAGGAAAAGTAGTTCTACTGTGTGTGAATAAAAAGACTGAGAAACTATATTCAAGTAACAGTAATTTTTTATATTAATTTTTTTTTTAAATACAAACATACCAAGCTACATTGCTTCTTTGGGCAAGGATATTCTCTACTCACTTGAAAGTAAATCAGGAAAAAAAAGCAAACATTCCAGTTTGTGGTATTCCCAGGTAAGATAAATCATGTTTATACCACTGAGGTTCGTTGATGAAAGTGATCATAGTAAGTTTCACAAACACTTGTCACTGCCTGTGGTAATTTGTAATTAAGTGTCTGTGGATGTCTGTCCAGGAGCCAAATGTCTTCATATGCATACAAGGAATGCTTAAACAAATGAATACTTTGGAAAGTCTGAGGATGCCTTTGCACATTTTTTCTTTGAAAAGCTGTCTAGTGGTATGTCATCATATCTCAGAATGGCTTTTGGAGCAGAGTAGACTGCTCATCTATTCCTACTGTGTGGTCTACACTTTTCATCTCATTACTACATCCTTAACTGCTAGAAAACCATTGCTATTCTAAAGCAACAGCCCTCACACATGTTTTTACGTGTTGTTTCATGACTCCTTGTAAATCAGTTCCTTATTACTTTTTTCTTCAACTGTCACAGTGGTGCTTGATGCTTAATTCACATAAACAAGGGAGCACATTTGGCTATTTTGTACATTCTCTTAACCTGGAAGCAGAGGTCACAGTTGTTGTCTTGGTCTGGAAGCTGAGAGAACTGTCCTACCACACACCTGTGGGAGAACTTGTCCTATTCCCATGAGATTTTGTTTTCCCACATGCAGAACAGAGATAAACAATATTTCTTCACCCTTCTAAAATGTTTTGAGTGCTACAAATGGAAGAGTTAATCAAGGACAAGTACTGATGGTTAAATGGTCTGGGTGTTGCAGCAAACAAAACTTGTTACCAACTAACTGACAGTTCGATGGCAGAAAAGAGAGTAGAGGGGTTCTCTCCGAATTTTGAGTCAAGTTCAGATTGAAAAGTTAGAGGGCAACCTGCATGCTATCACCTCCCCTTGTCTAAATTACACCTAACCTCTTGGTGCTCCTAGTTGACCAAAGACAGCTCCATGTGACGTGAGCTGGAAGAGAAGGTCCTGTTTGAGCGGATATGCCCATCCTCCACCTACATAAAAAGCCATAGTGTAACAGTGTCCACAGCGTTGCACCCCACCTCTAACGTAGAATGCTTATCCCTTTAGAAGCAGGAGACAGGAAAAAGGGGCAGCGTAGTTTTCTTTGTCTGTTTGGCAATTAACCATTCACTGGCTTTTTTTGTTGTAACATGCACTTCCTCTCTTGTTTTCATTCAAGCTTTGTGCACCATGGAAATTAATGTGGAGAAAGACAAACAGACAGGAGAGACCAAGATTGTCTCTGCTTCACCTGTTGGCCCAGATGAGGCCCATCAAAGAGGATTCAAAGTCTATGATGATGGTTCCAAGGTAGTCTATGAGGTTCACTCTGGTGGCACAGTGGTAGAAAATGGAGTACATAAATTAAGCTCAAAGGACGTAGATGAACTTATGCAAAAAGCTGGACAATCAAGTGTAAAAGGAGGGTATGAAACAATGACTGTGTCAGACAAAAATGTGGTAGCCGATGGAAACCTTAGCCATATGAAGGAGCAAATGCTCTTCAAGGAGGCAAAGCTAGAAATGGTACACAAATCCGGCAGAGGACGTGCTGTGAACCCTCAGCCACAAGACAAACCCTGTGGTGGTGAAACCCCAGAGCCCAGTGCAGATCAGCCGGTGACAATGATATTTATGGGCTACCAGAACATCGATGATGAAGAAGAGACAAAGAAAGTGCTGGGCTATGATGAGACCATCAAGGCAGAGCTTGTGCTGATTGACGAAGACGATGAGAAGTCACTGCGGGAGAAGACAGTGACTGATGTTTCCACCATGGATGGGAACGCTGCAGAGCTGGTCTCTGGCAGGCCCCTGTCAGACACGACAGAGCCCTCCTCTCCTGAGGGGAAGGAAGAGAGCCTGCCCTTGGAAGCTGCCCCAGGTACACAAAAGAAAAAGCGCTGTCAATGCTGTATTGTCATGTGAGCACCTCCTCCTTCCCCGCTCCAGGCAGCTCCCGCTCCATCACTTACCTAGACCTCACTGTACTTCTAACTGCAATACTGTGAACTGGAAGTGAATGCCTCCATTGCCTTGCAATTGGGTTGCTTTTCTTTCTAGTTCGTCTGGAAGAGGAGTGCATGGTTGTTTTCCCATCAGGCATACTATTTGATGTTGGGGAGGGGTTGGGGGCTTTTTGCTTCTTTTTTTCTTTGTGTTGTTGGTGATGGTGTTTTGTTTTGTTTATCCTTAATACTACAGAGTGAGAGATAAATGAGAAATGGAACATATGTTTTCATATTTATTTGATTTATATATATATTTTTTATATATATAATGAAAACACTTTTTACATTTTTCTTTAAGTATCTGGCAGGCTTGATCAGATTCCTAGGATTTTGTGGGAGTCTGAGTTTCACAGCCACCAGATATGAGAGCCTTAAAAAAATGTTACTTATCCTTTTCATGAAAAATCACATTAAGCATTATTTTATGTATCATATTTTTTATTTCTTGGGGAAAGGCTCAGATCACTTTACTGTTTTGATTCGCTAAAAATCAGACAAGCCTTTCCCAAAAAATCATTTTGCTTTTTAGTAACTTTCCAGTTTAGTTTGCAGTGCCAGAAAAACCCATTAACCATTTCCACTAATTGGTAATACCAGAAGTGGACCTTAATTATTCTTTCTAGAAAATGTATGAATGATCATTTTGCCTTATATAAATCTTCCAGATTACAGTATTGTATATGCACTTCATCTCCCCAAATTACAGTTGAAATTGACATGAAAAAGATGCAGCTGTCACACCAACAGAAATGGAGTCACTCGTCAGTTACTTTCAGTAACTCTGCCAATGTTTATACATGAAATTTTCCTGCTGAACTCCAGTCGAAGAGGGACGCTGCTTTCTATTTCCATAGAATATAAATGAACTTTTCTGACAGTCTGACCCTGTTCCTACTGGATTCAGTGGCGAAATTCTCAGTGCTGGGAATGCGGGCAGGGCCAGAGTTTTCTTTTGTAGTTCTTACAGAAGTGTAATTTCTCACAGAGTGTACCTCCAGTGCACCTACATAATGACAGGCAATTGGGTCTGTTGCTGCCCTGCTTGTCCAGGTAAAACTCCTGTGGAGGGCCACTGGAGTTTTGTCAGAGCAGCTGTTTTGGGAGATCCTGTAGCCACAAGACTAATGTTTTCAAAAACTGCTGGTGGTTTTGGATGCTTCATTTTCTAACATGGGACACTAAAAGATGCCTGATTTCCAGTGCATTTTTCTTCATCTGACCTCTGAAAATCAGGCCTCTTAAAAACAATTAAGGTGAAAATGTAAAAATGTGAAGGCATCCAAAATCAATAGGTCTTTCTTTTTTTTCTTCTTCCTTGATTCTTCTAAATGAGAAAGCAGCTGGCTTTTTCGTGGTGAGTTATTATGAACCTGATTCTTGTGTCACACTGGTTTGGCTTAAGTTTAACTTCACTCATGGTAGTGGAGTTACGCTGGAATTATAACTACATGAGTGAGATTAAAAATTAGGTATTATATTTTCTGATAGTGTGAACAAGTACTGAAGATTATTTTGAAGTGTCTTTGAAACTATCAGACTTTAAAAATCAATAACAGCAACTGAAAAAAACAGTAAAAAAAAAAAAAAAAAAAAAAAAAAAAAAAGAAAAAAAAAAGAAAACAACAAAAGCCTCTTTTCAATCTGAGGTGGTTCCTATGATATTTCTCTTCTTTCTTGGATGGTGCTTTTACTGCATTAATTGTTAGTCCAGAGCATCTGATTGAACACAGTTCTTGCTCTGTACTCTTTTCTTTCTGTGCCAGTAAAAAAAGACACTTGTTCAGTGGTGGTAATATGAGGCACACTGAAAACCTACACGTACAAAAAAGCAAAAGGTAATTCCCATGTTAGGTCACTCAGCTGTCACTATGGAACTGGTCAATGAAACTTCTCACCACTGCCCAGGTGACTGTGAGACAAAAAAAACCAAACAAGTAGTAAAAAAAGCAAGAGTAGTGAAAGACTGTCTCACCTCTTTGACACCTGCAGAAATGTTGCTGACCTCCATATCAGCTGGAGTGGCAGAAATGAATAGACTTCCACATGCTCCCTTTGCCTCCCCTGGGGGCATTTGGTTGAGAGAAGGACCAAACTCACCCAGAGAATCTCTGCACATCATTCTTTGACTCAGGCTTAGGTGGTAAAGTTTTATCACAGAAGGGGCCACAGAGCCTAATATTGCAACAAAAGGTCTGGTGGCTGTTTGTTAAAAACTAGCAGCCTGTGTGTGGTTTTGGCTGAGTTGTGTGAGGTTTAAGGATTTTTTTGCTTGTTGTTGGTGGTAGTGGTTGGATTTTGATTTTTTTTTTCCCTTTCTCTCTTTTCCCAGAAATGCTGAGCATTTACAATTTTAAACATTTCTTAAAACAAGACCCTAAGTTTCGATCCCAGTATGGCAGGTGAGGCTGCCCCCAGGCATGTTTTGGAGCCCTGCAACACAGAGGGTGAAGCCCTTTCTGTCTTGCATCTCCCTGTGAATGACGAGCGGGCCCGGCACACTTTGCAATCGTTCTGTCTCTCGGGACCTGCCCACCTCACCAGTAACACTCAGATCTCCCAGCCAACTCCTCCTGGCCTGGCCAGTCATCTTGTCGCTCACCACCTTTTCCTCTCTGGGTGTGATGCCACCTTCTCAGCCACCCTGGCCTCATGGTGTCTTCACAGCCTAATCTTTTTTCTCCTGCTGCTCCTGTCCCCATATGAACTTTTTTTTTTTCAAAACCTCCTGCTTGGGAAACTTGGGGTATCATACTAATCTAACCCGTTCTGTCCCTGCATCTCTTGAGCCATGTGCTCCCCTGTCAGATGACCTTCTGGTTCAGCACCAGCTCAGCATTTTGGGGATGACTCCCTTAGCAGCCAGCTTTGGGAAATGTTTGCTGACGCTGGGACCAGAACATGTCTGAGACCACTGCACCATCTGAGGCACAGCACAGTGGAGAGATGGTGGCACACCACAGTCCAGAAGTGGCCCTTTAGTGGTTAGAAGTAGAGCACAAGCCTTAAACCTTAAACCTCTCAAATACCTACTGCTCAGTACTTGTAGCTAACATTGAGTGCCTAGGAAGGCCAGTTGTTTTTATGTGTTTGCATTAACTCCATGGTTAACAGGCCCCAGTAGGTCCAGGAAAGCTAAAGGCTCACCTGCATAGGGTTGGTCTTTACAGGTCAAAGGCAGTTCCCCACCTGAGGTCAGGAAAAACATGAAATAGGAGCTAAAGGGCCTGAAATCACAGGGCCTTAGCTGAAACACTTACTGCAATCATCCTCCTCCACAAGGGCAGCAGCCATGCCTGGACATGGCCTTGTCCCTTCTAGCCATTAGCCTGCAGCCAAGTTACAGGGGAATTCAGATGCATTCGGCCAGGCTGATGAATGTAAACTGGTTTTTCAGGGGTGGTTTGGGCTTTGAAAGGGTTGGTTTTCCCCTTACCCTTGGGTAGGAGGCTGCCTGTGAAAATCCATGCACAATCAGGCACAAGGAAAGTGGCCTGCTCTGTGGTCAAGCAGAGAGTTTTTTGTAAGGATCATTATGGGATGGGTTTTTTAATATTGTTTAAAGCAATTGTTTTTATATTATTTTAAGCAAAATCCCTATCTGTTTAACTTATGCCATCACATGTACATTTTCAGTTTCTGCATGAGGGGATATGAAAAAGAAGAGTCAGACACTGGTTCAGTAATAGCATTTTGCCACAACAAACTGCTCGCCTTAACTTTTGTAAGAAAAACAAAGAAAAACCTCTTTTCAGTGTATTTTTTCCTGGACTGGGAAAAAAGTAACCTAGGAAACTTTTTTATATTTTGTATTTTCTAAGTTTCTATATACCCACTCTTCATGTCGTCCCTTGTTTACATTCAGGGACCATTTCTTTTGCAAACCACTGCATTTTACTTCCATTTTTTCTTTTTTTTTTTTTTTAAAACAGAAAAAAATACAAATCAAAAACCACAGCGTTATGATTGGTGGCTAGGCAATCTCTTTCAATTACTAGAATATCAATACAGAAAGAAAAGAATTACAGGGTTGTTTTCTTTTTTTAATTTCTTGTGGCTGATGTACTGTATGGTATATGTTTACAGAACTCCTCTGGTCTGCCTTTGTGATGTTATCTAAATGAATGACGAAGTAGGTATGATGTGCCATTTGACAGTTTGCCTTAGCACTCTTGAGTTTCCTTCTTCTTTTTTTTATATTTTATTTCCTTATTTTTTTTCAAAAAAGTGCAGGCTGTATTCCAAAGCTGTATAAACACAACATTATCTTTCAATCCCCAGCGAGAGAAGTGTGCATAAGCCCTTCTTCAAATGTACCTCTACCAGTGCAGTATGAGACTTCAGCACTGCAAGCAAAACCGTGCATACCTAATTCTGCTGTGTGTAGAACTGTTTCAGTCAACAGGACTCCTCACAGGAAGAACATTGTAGGAGTCTGCAAGATCAGGGCATGAATGATCAACGCAGAGTGTAGTTTGGGTGCTCCTTACGTACCTATACAGATTTTGTACGCTGCTGAGTTTGCCCAAGGTGGTGTAATCAGAGAGGCTAACTCTAAGCATTGTACCTCTACTGAGAAAAATACAAAACGAAATGGTACTTAACGTCTGGTAGGATCAGGTCCTGAGTCAGCATTGCTACCATCCATGAGCAAACATTCAGAGGGACTTCCCCGACAGCTAATATATTAGTCCCCTGCCATTGTACCTAAGTTCACTGCTGATTCTTCACACTCAAATTATTAAGATTCCACTGGCTAATTTGAGCAAAAAGATAGCATAGAGAGTTGCTAGAGAAATAAAAGGCATTCTACCTTTTAACTTAGTCAAACATCCAAATGGCATACCTGGAAAGTAAGCGGGGATATCATAGAAAATGTAGTATTTTACATTTGTGTATTTTTTTAAGGAATAAATATTTTTGTAATGAGATACAAACCCTAGATGGGTATTGAGTTTTGGAATATCATCCTTCCCATGACATTGAGCCTTTCAACTTTTTCATACGTTTATGACAATGCCCAAATTCTTGGGATCTTTTGTAGACCTAACCACATTTTTTTCCAGGAAGAAGGATCACAACACTTTTTAAAGAGGCAATTTAGAAGAGTAGAATCCAATATAACTGCTATAGACACAGCTAAATAATTAAACATGTTTCACAGAAAAAGGTGGGCCTACACCTTCTACAGCTAGACAAATTTCTTTACCTAGAAAGCCAACATAGTAGGCAATAGCTAACTACTTTCAGCAGAGTGGTATGGCTAATAGGGGAAACACGTTTTGTCATATTTTATCCAACATTAGATTTCAAAGTGCAAGAGATGGTGCCACTGGAAAAAGTTGAACAAAATATTTTAGACGAACTAGAGGATTTTCCCATATGCTGAGGCATGGACTCTTTATTTTTTCTAAACTCACTAAGTTTCAACCAGTTCTCGCTGTCTGTTGGAAAGTTTACCATTTGCTCAGATTGCGTTTCTTGAGCCTTCTGAGCAGCAAGAGTAAACTTTAGTTCTGAGCTTAATAATTGCAGACTATGACAATATCCAACAAAAATATAGACTGTAATTTTTGTATGTAAATGAGTAAATTCTATAAAATGGCTGAATTTATTCAGTTTAGAATATAAATGGATTGTCACCTAGTCCAAAGAATATAAATCCAACTTGTAACATAAACTTCTATTAACTTAGCTTGTAAATAGTGGCAAGGGTGCATGAAGTTCTTTAAGATGTCCCACTTGTATTTAAAATTAAACAATTGTAAAACGGAGCCTTTTTCCTTGTGGGTTCAAAGAGTCTTGCAAAATCTATAGCTTTTTACCTGTGATGGTTCCACTTAGGCTGTTCAGTTGATTAAGAATAGGCCACTTTTCTTAAGGGCAAACTTGTGAAGAATTCCAAGCCCCTTCCTTCAGTTTGCAAAAGCTTCTCTTACTTTGCGGGGTTTTGCTGCTATTGTATTTCAAGGCTTTCCTGCAATCGTTTCCCAAATTCTTCTCAAAGGTGGATTTAGGGGTTTGTTCTAAGAATTAATCTACTTCAGAAATTGAATTAGAAAACCCTTAATAATTTTTTTAGAATTAGCCAAGTAACTCAAGCTCACCAGTTTTGGTATATTTATACATTTGTAACTTGCACTGATATGTTAGTGACATGTACCAAAATTTAGACCTTGCATATCTATTCATAGGTCTGTAAGACCTAAAGGTTTGCCCATGAGCATAAAATCAAGCACCCAAGTAGTCCTTTTTTAATGGGATGACCCAGACAAGTAAAATTTAAGCACATGCACAAATATGTATAGGGTTTGGTCATTAAGCAATATGCTACAGGCAAAGCTTATGCTGTTTTAACTGTGTCTTCTTATTAGTTTAATTAGAATTTTAAATGGTGTTGTGAAACCGGTGCACTTTTCTGCAGAGGGTTTTAGAGCATGGTCTCCTTGCTGACTGTGTTTGAGGAGACAAACACCCTCCAAGAACTCTCAAAATCCCACTGCCTGGAGACGCAGGGGACAGAGAGGTAAACTTTACACCTCCACACAAACACAACAGAAAAGAGGCAGTGTAACATTTATTTCCAAATTTTTCTCTCCACACATCTCTGCCCCAGACTCTGCCTGTCCCCTGTCTCTGTGCTTGTTCTCATTCTGGACACTATGGCTCAACTGATCCCTTTTTCTTCATCCATCTGCTTCCCTTTTTGTAGTCTAGAAAAAAGAGGGGGAAGAAAGGAGAGACCGGACTTATAAAATTCACCCTAGGCCTGCTGGTGTCAGTTCTAAGAAATTATGGTATCTTGTCTTCACTATTTGGACATTTTCCTGCATTTTCCTAGATTCTTCAGATATATTTGTTATTAGAGGAGCACTCTCCCTCTCTATTCATCTGGAATCCTATGGGTTGCCCAAACAGTGAGTTCCATTAAAATCTCACTATTTAGGTAAATTTTCTGTCCCTCTTACTATTCCTTGGGAACACACTATGTGTCTTGAACTCATATGAGCCAGATGTGTCCAGGTACATAAAATATCAGCATCTATAAAGCAGTTCTTACAGCAGCAGAAGGCAATCCACCCCGTTGTATGTCAGGTTGCTATTAGCAGGGCAAAAAAGCCTGGAGAAAATGTGAACTTCCCCACAGACTGATCCAGCATGCAAAGGCATTTTCAGTAAAATTAGCTGCCAAGAATTTACAGGTATCCCTCCAAGATAATATGCCTGTTAAAGAGAGCCAAACTCCAAAATTAAGAAGGTTTTGTGCAACCATATAAAGTCCCAGTTGAACCTGGTGCTTGAGCTACACTAACCTTAAGCACACTTTAAGTATAACACATACTTTGCACTGTGCAGGTTAGGGATAGCCTTGAGGATGTGTGAGGATCAGCCAGTATTTATTATTGAAGTGCTTTACTGATGATGGTCTCAAATACTGTACCTGTTATTCCCGTTATTTTGCAAGGAACTGCTTAGGGGCAGATACAAGAGAAATAATCAATCTGAAAGTTTTTGCTTTTCCATTGTCCAGCTGAATCTGACTGCAGCAAAGGTAGCCAAGAAGGAGCAGGTCAGGACAAATGCAAAGAGCACATTTATGAAGGTTTTCTGCCCCTCCCAACTATGTTCCATAGAAAAAGAATTACTCTTTTTAGGGGTTCAAGAAAATGTTGTGTAAAATGCAGCTTTTATGGTGAATGTAGATTGTGGTTGAGATTTTTTTAAGCTTTAGTCTCCCACTTTCTTTGTGAGCTAATGTAAATAAAATCCCATTTTGTTGGGGAAAAACTGCTGTGCTAACACTGGATTAGAATTGCTGGGGATAGCTGCTGTACTTTGTAACCTGAAGTGTACTTTTTTGACTGTTATGTTTTTTTCTTCAGATTAAAAAAATGAGTAAAAAAAAAAACCAAAATAAAAAAACCAAGAACACTGCCAGCAACAGCCATGCTGTAACTGTGGCTTCTCTTTTTTTTTTTCTCTGTACAGTATTACTAGTAAATAAATCTGCTTTTTCACTGCGCCTATTTCTGTGTCTTTTTACTGTGTTTCTCTCTACCTACCACTGTTCAGGATATGCTGTGATCTCAAGGACATACTGCAGAGGAGCTGCCTCTTTCACTAAAAGAATTAAAGTACTAACTCCACAGTTGGTTTTTTTTTCCCTTTCCTCCACTGCTGTGCCCTGTTGCTGTTATTTTTATGAGATCCTTCATACATATTAACTCATCGTACCTGTTACTGTCTCATTTCCTTTTTCTTTTTCTTCTCCTGTGATTCTTTGCCAAGCATATTGTGGACCCTGTTACTCTAGGATCACATGGCACATTTTCATATTTGCAGAAGAAAAAAAAAAATGGTTTAGCTAGCAAGGCAGTAAGTTCTGAGCGAACTTATTTCCTGAGTGAGGGAAGTATTCCATACAGCGTATATAATTTGTGAGAAAAGAACACTGAATTATTCAAGGACTGATAAAGTAAACAGTATGCAATTTTCTTTCAGGGCGTTTCACAGACAGCATCCTCTATATCAGGACTAAAAGAACCTCACCATAGTCTGACTTGCAGGGGGGGAAAAAAAGAAAAAACCCTCAAGTAGTTTTTTGGTGGTTTTTTTTTTTTTTTCCTGAAATGCTATGTTTACCTGAGGTTAGAACTATGATAGGATGGATTACATAGCTAGGCGTCACATGCCTTCTTCTCAGAAATTTAAAAATTCATCTTAAACTTTGACGTTTAAGAAATGCACCACAAATTGCCCATTGCTGCACAAGTACCCACCCTCTGCTCCTTTCACCCAGAAGCCATACAGATAAAATGTATATGCACACATACACACACAGAGACCTTTGCAATATGGTACTTTTTAGCATCACAGAAGGGAAAATGGCCCTGCATTTCTGCTTTGTAATTTAGTCCTGAAAGTTTTGCAGTAGGTGGGGCTTCAAATTTTTGGTTTTTTTCTACTTGTGTTCCCTGACAGAAAGTCTGTTTGGCTGACCAAGAAGACTCTGTGAGTGCTGGGAGAACTAGCATGGTTCTGTCCTCAAAGGACTAGAATTGATTCAGCTGAGAGAAATTATTATCATTATTTCAATCTCTTTGATTTTGTAATACCTTCCTAATTCAGAATGTATGTCCACACGGCAAAAAGAAGGATCATTAACTTGATTTAGCAATAGTGTCTGAGAGAAGACCATGAATTGACAAGGGCATTATCATGTGCAACTAACTTAGTGCTTGGACGCTTGGATATATCAGGTACATATTCCATCTCTTAGTGCATACCATGACCTGTGACATACTCTTATTTATTATTTTATTTATTTATTATTTTATTTATTTATTATCTTATTCCACCTCACTTTATTCCATAGCCATGAGAAGATTTTCAGCTGATAATTCCTCTGCTGTACAAAACTGAGTCATCTAAGTAAACATCAAAAAAAGACTAGACAATTTTAATATTGCTGCTGTTACTAAGGTTTCAGAAACCGGGTATTTCCATGCATTTCCCCTTTAAAAATTTATAAGGAGAAAAAAAAAAAAGTGGGGTTGGGCTATTTTTAATAAAATATTTAGCAGCTGGTCAAATAGCATGACACTCCCCTGAAGCTCAAATGGAGTAGTTCTGTGGAGGTCAGTGACTTCACAGAGTAAGGGCATATTCAGCATGTAGGAGGCCCTCAGGTTTTGTTTCTTTTTCATTCATTTTAATAGCTCTGTATCCCTCTGGTAACAGAAGGAAAATAGATGCTTACTCTCAGAGTTCAACACTCAAGGTGTTTCAGTAATTGGGCAAGTGGAGGGAGGGAAATGGAATAGCACATTTTCAGAGAGCCCCTTACTTTCCCGCAAGACCCTCCTTGATGCCTCAAAACTCATACCAACGCTGCAATAAGTCTTACTTCACACTATGATATTTTCAAAGTTACATGAGGAAAGCTTTAAGGCTAGTAACTGTAAGAATTAATAATAAAAAAGGGATAAGAAGTATATAACAGTTTTTGCTGTTCCAAGACCTCCATTTGCAGTTCTCATGTGCTGCTCAGATGTGAATTGCACTAGGCACAGTCAGAAATGAATTTGCTGTAACTGCTCAGGGGAAATACAGCTGGTCTCTGGAACAGTTTGCAGAACCACAGCATTTTGCACAGCTGTGCAGAATATCCTCCACATTTACCTGTGACAGAAAAAACTACCTGCTTTATTGTCACAAGAGTCTAGTCAACAAAGATCACATTCTCAGATGAGACAAGGAAGGAGATACTTGTACAGAAATAGAGTTTGCTATGTCAGACTTGGAGGAGGGCACTTCCTAAAATATAACTCAAAATAAGAATTAAGGGAAAAATTAGCTGGTTGAGAGAGAGATTGGGTTACTCCAAATATGGGGCAGGGAGGAGTTGTGTTAGTGTACAGACACTGGCATGCAAACCTAGGAACTTGGTTGCCACAGAAAGAAGGGTATTTGCTCCTGTCTTTCATACACAACAGTTCGTCCTGGTGTAAGGAAGCGAGGTCTCTGGACTCACTGAGCACTAATAAAGATGCTGGCTCAGGTCTTGGGAAGCATAATTTCCAGTTGCTGCTGCTCTGAGTGGTTCAGCATGACCTCACAAAAAGTCTGTCATCTGCAGATCTACAAAGGTATGTAGAGACAACCTCATCCACTTGATTTAGATGAGAAGTGCAGGTACCTAAAATCCTCTGTGGGCCTGAAGTTTTACACGTTTTACATCTGTAATTTAGCATATTTAGCTTATATTATATCCTGCCTTGTGCAGCTGTGGTGATGTGGCTGTTGGTGTCTGTCACAAGACTACAGGAACGTGGGGCATGCTGTGCGTACACCGACATAAAATATCTTCTTACTGCTACAGTTTTGGAGTGGTTCTGCTTGTAACCAGTGTTGCCAAACCAGAAAAAAATATAGGCTGTATTGCAATCAAACCCAGCCAATTACAGCAGTCAAGCATCTGCTGGGAATGATTGGTTTGGCATGAATTATGAGAAAAAGGATAGAACTGTAGCACATTTGGTGGCTTGTAGGTAGGAAAACAAATGGAAAAGAATAGGTGAAGGGAAAAAAGGAGACATGCAAAAATGGGTCACTTGCTCAGACACAACAAATCACTTCAGCTTCCTTTTTGAGTATTTCCACTGTATGTAATGCATCACTGGCTACAGAATCCCTCCAGCTATGGGTGAGTCTGCTCCAGCAATGGCAGCAACATGGTAGCTCTTGTGGGCAGTGGGGGTTTGGCTGAGCTACTCAGCCCTGCTCTAAAAGAGGTTATCTATTCACTTGAGCATAACCCTGTGCTAAAGTTATTCTAGAGTGGTTACCTCTAGACATCATTTCATTGTGTTTGTGAGCATTCTGTGGCTTAAAATGAAGGATATTGCTTAGTACCATCAGGTCTTGATCATTATATTTCACTGGAGTGTGGTAGACATATCATTTATTTTAAAGCAAGTGAGATTACTTAGCCCTGGAAATTTTTAAAACAGATTGTTGCTGCTCAGTTTTTGTTGCATTGTAAGATGTTACTTCTTAACGTGCTGTGCTAAGTTACAGGAGCATCTTTATTGCTTCAGAAATATGGGTTTATAAACACAGGTGGGGTGCTTCCTTCTGTTGACCAGCTTAGGCAATTTTGTATTGTTTATGGCTGAGTTACTGGTGAGATGGGGTAAAGTGGTGAATCTGTTAAATACCACATGCAGTTGCACACTGAGAACAGGGCTGACATCTGGAAATTCTCCACTGCTGCTATTTCAGTCTGCTTTTTTTTTTTTTTACAGAAGCTGGAGGTCACCAAGGGGTTACTAAATTGGGAGAGTTAACTAAGATAGATACCACCCTGGGACAAAAACAGCCCTTAGCTTTTACAGGAGAGAAGTAATTTCTATTTTTGTTTCTACAACTTCTACAACTTATGAAATTCTAGTGCTTTTTGGGGTCTTTTCTAAATCTCCAGCTCATGGAGTCAAACAATTCGAGGTGAGTCTTTGCTGTAATTTAAAAAACAAAACAAAACAAACAAACAAAACCAACCCACAAAAAAAAAAAAAGCAAACCAACCAGTCAAACAAAACAAAAAACCCACAAAAAACCAAAAACAACAACAACAAACAAACAAACAAACAAAAAAACCCACAAAAACAAAAAAAACCAGTGGTTCCTGGGATTCCTAGCTAAGGATGAAAAGTGGAAAATACTTGCTGTAGCTGCATGTTCAAGTCCTGCAGGTCTGTGGTACTCTATTTTCTGAGTCCTTTTCTGTGGCATTTATGAAACCACTGGCAATATTCTTAATCGCTCTTGAATACAATGAGGAAATGAGACTACAACAAATGGAGAAGCTACTGAAATATTATACATGGTTTAGTTTCTTCACTGATTTTATACATCAGGATTGTGAATTCACAGAGCTGGAAATACTGAGATTAATTTATTGATGTATCTTTACAATGTGCCAAACATTTGCTAAATATTAATAAATCCAGGACCTCTTATGGAGGCTGTTACCTGCCTGTCTCCATTTTCTTCATACATTACAAGTCCAGCAGAGCAAACATTGGGGCTTAAAGCTCTAAATAATGTTCAGAGTATTTAAAAGCTCTAATTAAAGTGAAAATAAAAGGAAGCTAGCTATTTATCTCTCATCCAGCACCAAAAGAGTCCTCCTCTAATCCATATGCTAAAAGGAATTAAATTCAGTTTGATGTCAAAGGACAGCTTTCACAATTTAACAGACAATTGATTTGTTAAAAAAAATTTAACAAATATTAGCAGCAGGCCCAATAAGTCCCTTAGAAGAACATCCACATGTGATTTCTGGGTCAGAACCTTACCCCAAGCCCAACCAGTGAACTCAGAGTGCCTGTGTGGAAAGTCAAAGCAGACTTTTGTCACAAAGCACTAGAAATAAAGGAAAGTATTGAAATTAGTTTGGAAAACCCTCTCTGGAACAATAATATTTTTAAAGCTAGGTTCCTGACTGCCAGAGAGATTGCAAGATGTAAATAACCAGTCCCAGAAAACAAATTTCAGGGAGGGGTGCAGAGGGGAACACAGGCTTTGATTGCATACCCAGCTTACTCTGAAGAAGTGCACTACCTGTCACCATCAGCACCTGAGAAGCAACTGTTTTTTCTTATAAAGAAAATAAGTGACACAAAGTCACGGTGTTTTCACAAAGGGCTCTGCTGTGTGCTGAATTTCAAAAAGCAAATCTCTTTACAGCAGCAAAGCAGGGCTGACCCTGCAGTTACACTGCCTGGAGTTCCTGGTGTATTCCAATATTACCCACTATAAAAGCACATGACTCACTGCCCGAGTTACAGCCTTAATTTTCGTCTTAAATGTTTAGTCATTTTCAATTATGTACAATTATGTTAAGAAAAGTTTGGCCAGAAGAGTTTATAGAAAAGCTAATAAGCTTTTTCAATAGTAAGCAGTCAGGTTAGTGTGTTACTGTGATATAAATTGCTGAAAGCCATGTTGTTCAAATAGGTAAGAAAAAATATCCAGTAGGAAGTAAAATAAACTACTTTTAGAGAACAGGCCTGTAAAAGATATGTTGCAGAAAAATTTAACCCTTCTACTAGTCTTTGAATCCCCACAAATGCTTTTTGTCAGAAGAGAAAAATTCATGTACTTGAATTTAATAACATAGGTAGCCAAATTTCCATGGATCTGCTTATACCACCTCATTTCATTAGAGACTTCATCACAAAACCCCATAAAACTGGAAACAACAGAAGATATGAGCCATCCTGTAAAGAAAACACTTTTTTGGAGAACAGGATTGTTAAATTGCGCCAGACAGGAGACTGAGATAATTATGAAATAGGTTGAAGTTGAAAGAGAGGGAATTTAGGTTAGATATACTAGAAGAAATTCTTTACTGTGAGGATGACAAGGCACTGGAACAGCTTGCCTGGAGAGAAGTTGTGGATGCCTAGTCCCAGTCAGTGTTCCAAGCAAGGCTGGATGGGGCTTTGAGAAACAAAATCTAGTTGGAGTCTCCCCTGCCCATGGCAGGGGAGTTGGAACTAAGGTTCTTTCCCACTCAAACTGCTCTATGGAATGCAATTAAGTCCCTTAAATGAACTGATCTGTCTCAACCTGCAGTGATGATGGTCTTGCCTTCTGTGTAACTAACCCCATTTTCTTCTGAGATCTCTATTTTGCAGAAATATCTTCTTGATTCTCCACTGCTAATGGGCGTAGAAGCCCATCACATATGGCAGCTACAAAGAATGGGCAGCAGGGATGGTGCTAAGCAGAGAATGAAAGGAGGCAGAAACTTGTTATGTGGTGATCTGTTTTAAGGAGGCTGAGAACACTGTCAGCATTGGAGCAGAATAAATAGTGCTGTTTCATATCAGCAGTGAAAACTAACAAATAAAAGTAGATTAAAAGGGGATTCTACCAGGCTGATCCCAAAGTGAAACTTTCTTAATTGACCAGTTGTTTAAAAAAACACAGTTCGAAGGAAAAAAAAAAAAAAGACATAATATCTCAAATGGAATAAAATTATTGCTATGGCATTACCAGGATATTCCCTTCAATTTTTCTATCCCAAATTATTATTAGTGATTTTAATTATTATTAGTGAATTCTATGTGATCTTGTTCTTTTAGAGCTCTATTTTTTTCCAGAAACTTTGCTGTTCAGAGTCAAAGGGAAAATTCCCTGGCTTCAGCCAGCACAGCACTTCTGCGTGAAGCCTGCAGGGCTGACATTACAATTTCAAGTCAAGTGTGTCTAATTAGGAAGCTAGCTATGGGCAAGAGATCCACAGCTGTATATTGTCAGTACTGGACATTGCTCCTTTTCCTGCTGACTGTGGCCAGCTCTCTGATTTTCCCTTCCCTCCTGACTGCTGCCATTTTCACCTCAGCTGCCTGCATATTTGCACAGCACTCATTTGAGCACTGATGCACCACATGGAAGTCCGTGAAGCAGAGCAGAGACCCAGTTTGATGCTGCTGTCAGAAAGGAAGACTCTGGTCTAGCATGTATTGTCATGCATATAAAGACTAGCACACCTGTTTGACAGATGCTAAAGTTTTTGAAGAAACTTTTCTGCAGAAGTTTGTTTCCAAGAACAAAGATGGGGAGTGACTGCTTTTCCTAGACTCATCATCCGCTGTACACAAACCTTCCAGTGTAATGTGCATCTTGAAACCCTTAGACAATACTGATGTTTGTAGTACTTATGTCCAGATATAATGTCTGACCCAAATCTTCCCTTCCTCACTTCCACTACATAAAGTAAGAAAAACTCAAATCAAGTAGTAAAGGTTGAGGCAAGACTATAGTATGCCAGAAAGATCTCAGTGAAAGATCTTAGTGAAAAAATGTCTTGTAGACCCCCTAGCCCTTCAGAGAGGTCTCAGAACTGGGAGGAAATAAGTGAGTAAAACACAACCTTGAAGCCAGAAGCTCTGCAAATCTGGTCACTGCTCAAAGACATGGTCTTTGCATTCCTTACTCAAGTCACCTGAGCTCTCTACCTCAGCCTATCTGCTGTCTAATTTTTCAGGTGGGGACACTATTCATCTTAAGACAGCAATGTGAGCATTAATTAGTGATTATAGTGACTATCTCCATCAGGCTGCATAGCAGTTTTGGTGGCTTCTGTCTGTTTCAGGACAAATAATTAATACTAAATATATCAGATTCACCAAGACAGAGTTGCTAGCTGCATTCAGTTAATTTTGTGCTTAAAAAGAAATCCTCTCTTGAATAAAACCTGTGTGCTTTGGTAAAGTGGCACTCTGTCCGTATAATCACATGGTGATTTTTAAGTGTCAATATTACTGCCAGCTAATTCAGGGCCCTTGTGTGGAAAATTGCCCCTGGCACAGTCAGGGAATGGGATTCTCTCTCTGTTGAAGCAAAGTGGCATCAGTACTCCTAAGAAGGTGGTCAGGTGAGTGAGTTTTTTGTAGTTCAACATATATTCCCATTCTGACTCTTGAAGTAGGAGTCAGGCAAAGATAGACAAGCTAGGCAAACTATGGCAGATCTCCCAGCCCGTCTGAGTTGAAGGGAAGTGAATCAAGGAGAAAAGAGACTTTGGTGCAAGGGAGTCCTGTGAGAAGAGAAAAAGAGGAATACTTGCAGGTTTTCCCAGTCTGAAGAGATACAGGGAAGCACCAGGCAGCACAACAAATTGCAGGTGGACAAAATATCAGTTCTTCACAGCACTCATGCTGAACATGGGGCTTAGGCTCCAGCCTGCTTAGCTAGTCCACCAGTGAGTCTTTATACCAGTTACAAGTCAGTGTCTTTATTTCCTGGAAGCAACCAACATGTCACCTAGTCTACGATAAATAAAAACTCTATAGGCAAAAGTCAACTTGGGGTGCACACAGAAAACTCACATTTGATAATTTTTTGAGGTTTGCTGCAGCCCACTGCAAGTGTTCCAAGTCAGAACAACCACAATCCAAACATGAGTCTGATGTCCCTGTAATTCAGAACAGAGAGGATCATAGGCCACAAAGATCAGGAGCTAGGCAAATTTCAGGGCTAGGCAAAGTACAGGTTTTGCACAAGGGTGACAGACAACCATATGATTTAGAGATGGACGTAGGTCCAGGCTTTCCCAGAAAATGGGTGAGCCAGCACCTGTGGTTTGGTGTGCATCCATTAATGTTATTTGTGCAGAGATGTGCTGTACAGAGCATTATGTCCACATCAGACCATACCAGACCTGAAGACAAATCTGAAATGCCTCCATAACATTAACCTCAAAGACAATCCAGCCTCAATCTTGACAAATTTTTAGACCTGAAAGATCAGCTTCAGCCAGAAAAAAATGAGCACATTCAGGCTCAGACATCAACTTCCCTCTCATTTGCTATTTAGATTTAAAAATAAGCTCTCTGTGGAGAATGGTTGCTGTAGCAGCCCTTGTCAGTTCTGTCTTGAAGGGTTTAGTCAGTCTCAAAGATTAGATTTGCTTTATGCTGGACTCAGAACTGGGCTGAGCTTGACCAAGACCTCATAGTCTTGAGCAGTTTTATACCTGCAGAAATGAATAGGGTGTGTTTGTGTGTGTATGTGTGTGTGCATTCATGTATGTGCTGAAAACATCCCCTGACGCAACAAATATAGGCTTAAGTTTACGAAAAAATATTTGGTATTAATTCTAAACAGTATATCCTTTTGTTAGTATTTGCCTTTGGGTTTTTCAATTTTATCAAGCCTCAAGTTGACTGAGATAGGACTCACTTTTTTTTTTTTTTTTTTTGTTGGAAATATAACACAAGTGTCCTAAAATGTGGCAAGAATATGGCAATGATTAAAAATTTCTGATGTCTTATGTCAAAAAACTGGAATCACATCCTACATTTTACAAAATCTGGTAAACCTTCAGCTGTGCAATACTGCCTGCTCTGAAAGCAACAGCTGGAGTCCTGACACCACTGCAATCAAAGGGAGTCTTGTTTCTGATTTCCTGGGACCAGAATACACAATGAATCTCTGTGTGTAAATCTTTGCAGGCCTGGATCCTAAAAAATTTACGTGAAAGGATGTACTACTTTTCATAAGCCATAAATTTAAATCAATATATTAATATTAAAAATACCAGTTTTCCATGAAGTTAAGTTTAAAGGAAAAGTCTATTCTGTTGCCAGAAATTCCTGAATATATTGTAAAGCTTCCCATTGTAAAAAAAAAATATTTATAATTGTGTTATTACTGTCACTGTAATCAATCCCATCCATTTCCCTTAGTAAGGAGATGTAAGACTTCAGTCTGGATATCAAATATTTATGAAAGACATATTAAAAGAAGGAACTTCCAACTGAGTAATGAGGTACAGCATGCTGAAGTTATGCAGAAAGGGCTATTTGCTATTTGTTTACATCTTAAAACTCTGCTTACATATTTTTTAGCCTGTGTGACTCCTTGACTAACCTTCAAGATTTTGCACAGCCCCCTGTGCATGCCTACCTTTGATATTAGCAAGCTCAAACTCCAAAGTTTTTGAAAATACAAATCATGCAAAGAAAACTTAAATTGACATTTGGATTAGTTCTTATTACCAGCAAAGCTGTGTGCTTCATTTCAAGTAGTTCTTCTTTTACAGTTCCTCTTTTTGATTTCTACCTGAATCAAAACTGCCATTTGTACAGTTCTATGAGATAATATATGGTAAAATAGAGGGCAATGTAGTCTGAACTGCATGGTATATAGATCTTAAGTTAAACAAGATTAACATCTAGCAAAATGGGTGAGGAATGATGGGGTGATGTATTAGACAGAGTGGGGTTGCTGGTAGAAGAGAACTCGAGGGGTTATAGGGTAGATAAAAATACCAGAACTGTTCCCAGAAATTGTTTAATCAAAAACTATTACTATCATGAAAATGACCACATTTTTAAATAATATGTATTTCCATCAGACTATACTTTTTGTTTTCAGATAAAGTGATAAATCCTATGTGGTTACAAACATGAGCCTTGGCTTGGCAGCTGACATAATGTGAAGTTAGTCCCCCCTCAAGAATCATAAGTAGTTTAATGGCAACATTATTATGCTTATAGCAAAGTGATAGAATCTTGCACAATAGCATGTGTGCCTTGCGCAACTGACCTGGTACACTAGATTTTACTGAAGCACCAAGCATCCTAAGCGTTTGTGGAATATCTTTTATTATTTCCAGGCAGTAGGTGAAGAAATGAAGTAGTCTTTAGCAACTGAAGTGCAATATGTGCTATAAGCTATATTTTGGCATTTAATGTGTATTAAAAAAAAAAAAAAAAACCAGCATCCTATTAAGGCAGAGAAGTGCTATCATTATATGAAAAATGAGGAACTAAGACAGGAGCCTACAATGTGGTAGCTCAGCCATTTCCTCAGAAAAAAGAGTTCTCTGATGCCAGTATGTTTCTTCACTGTTACAATGCATGCACATTTAATCTGTACAGAGGACAAGCCATAAACTGAAGCGCTGCCAGGCAGGTAACTCTGTTTCACAGCAGCAAGGAGCCCTGTTAAAAACAGTTCAGGGTGCTTCAGTGCCCAAGGTGGAAATTATTACAGCCCGCAGACCTCCTGTACGTACAATTATTGCTGATGTATCCCATCAGCAAAAGTTCTGTGTTCAACATGCTAGCAGCCACCACGAGGAAAGCTTCTGCTGCCCTTGCAGGTGTGCGTCACTGGCATCAAGAGCTGTTAGCTACAGAGGCAGCTCTTGTTATGTATTAGACCAGGCTGTTTCCAGGGTGTGCCAAAGCCAAGGAAAGATGACCTGTCCTTGCTTTATGTCCATGCACTGCTACAGGAAATGCCATGGCTTTACATAGGAGAAGCATGACTGCTCTCATCATGGCCGCATCTTTTACTGCTTCCTTGTATAACCAGTGTCCTGACAATGTTTTTGGGGGGCAAAAAAATACCTCCACAAGAACACAAATGTTTTGTCTTCCTTGCTCTTTTGCTTTGCTTTTCCAAATTTCTGCAGCATTTTGGTCTCTCACTCTCAACTAATGTACAATTTTCCAGTAAGGATTTCCCGAATCACTGATTTTTTTACAGGAGCACCCTGAACAAAAGTGGGTAGGGCAATCCATATGCCTTAAACCACAGTAGACAGATGTAATTACATAGCAGCAAATGCAAAATAATATGCCATTTTACCAGGATAGGATATATCTTCTCATTTTATAGCCAAAATAAAATAAAGTGTTATAAATCAGAAGTTATTGGTACTGGTTCATTGAAAAGGAGAAGACAAAGGGAGACTATGTGTTAACCCATTCGTCTCTCGGCATTGTTTCTCAGATTACCCAGAGCTAGACAGAAGCCAAGAGGTACCTAGACAGAAAGAAATGCAGAAATGGTGAACTGCTAGCTTCCAGCACTCCTTCTCCAAATATTCAAATATTCACTTACGCAATGAATATACTTCCCATTCTAACTCTAAGGAGAGTTGGGCACCCCACAGCAACTCTTGTAGAAACTTAAAAAGAGACCAACCTCAGAGTGAGGGAACAAGGATTCATATTCCTTCGACTTAGGTTGCACAGAACAAGCCTCTGCTTGTCTCCTTCTGTTTGTTTCTGTTACATATATACAAAGCCTTAGGCCAGGCACTGTCTTTCAACTACTTTTGCATTATCTAGGAAACATCTCTGCTCATTAAATCTACTGGGTTTAAAAGTGTAAGCTTTGGGATAGCACAAAATATTCATATGATCATCCCAGCTTTAAAAAAACCCCAAACATTAAAAAAAAAAAACACCTCAAACATCTATTTGAAGTCAACTATTCACCTCCTTCTGCAAATTCAACTCTGATACAAATATGTAAACACCTCACTGACTTCAATGGCCATTCAGCTTAGCTGTGTCAAATCTGAATTAGGCCTTAGGTCTCAAACTGTCTTGTCTGCTCTTGCCATCTGTCTTCCTTTGCTAACCTAATTCCTTACTAAATAGTGTGTCCTTATTGAGAGTGAACCTATTCTGCTGATCCTTTATCTGCAGCAAACACTGCTAGAGGCTAAAATTCCTGAAAGTTATGACTACTTTGACTGCTTCTGCCTCTAGATACTATGAGAGCTTCTTTTAAGATGGTCTGAAATTCAGACTGTGAATTAAAAATTCCTGAGCACTCAATCTTTTTGCTGTCATATCTTTGACATTTAAAATTATGAAGCTGTTTAACAAGCCATAATTTATAGCAGTTGTTGGGTTCACTGTCTGTTCTCCTTAGAAGTTTCTGAGCTGGTAGCACTAATCATGGCAGTTCACACACCATGTAGATGATGAGGGTATTATGCAAAAGAAAAAACAAACAAGAGCAACAACAACAAAAAACCCCAGAAAAACAAATGTCTCCATGTTAATAAACCAATGGATAATAGATTTAGAAAACATGTTAAAGAGACAAGGCAGAGACATGTCCAGTGGCATCCCTAGTATAGTGATTGTGATGCTGGAGGAAGTACAGTGGATACAGACCAGTACAGCTGTGGAGCTTCTTCTTGCTGGTGTCAAAACCAATTTTTCCAGTCCAGTAGGGCATTTCTTGTGTTCTTAGAAACTGTCTTGTACTCATGCTGTTCTCAGGAAATAAATGTGGAAAATCCAAGCAACCTACCTGTACTGTTAAAAGAAATTAAGCATGACAGTTATTTTTATCTGTTACTTGGTACACATTGTGAAGAGACTATTTGAATAGCCTGAATAAGGGAAGAGGCAGTCAGTCACAAACTTACTTTAAACTCAGACTGAACCATTCACAAATTGAAGCTGCTGAGGATCAAGTAATTTTATTGATTTAAAGAGGAAGGAAAATAAAAAAGAGAAAAAAACAACCAACAAACGAAACCCAAAATCACCAAACACCGTCTCTCTTCTTTATTCATTATGCTGCACACTATCATGTTCCATGCAATACTTGATATTAAAGTACAGTGGTTCTTTCAAAAAGAGACTTTCTAATACACTTCTAATTTCTGAAAATCCCACAAGAAATGTAGCTTGCTATATTTCAGCAGGAATGGTTTACATAAGCAGCCTGACATTTGGGGGCTTACCCTGAAACCTTCTGAAATTTCCTGCTCTTCATTTGTTTTCAGAGCTGGATTCTCTGTCTACAGGGCAGACTGCCTCTTTAAGGTGTTATTTTAAAATCTTATAAAAGTAAATAATAACTCTAGCGCTGAAGCAGTAAGTATTTGAGTTACAGGTAATACGAAAGGTAATTGAAACCCTGATGTAATTTTATGCCTTCTTCATGCTCTATTCCACTGCTATTACAGGTTTATTGTCAAGATGGGAGCTGCACAAAATGATTATTGCTACCCTGGTACAGGCTCTATGCTGTTTTTTATCTCAAGATGGTAGCTAATTCTCTAAGGGAGACACTTCATTCAACACTATTTGGTGTTCATGCTAAGGAGGAAGGGAGGGAACAAAAGAAACAGGACAGGTAAAGAGAGATGCAAGTACACTACAAAATCTACATTTTAAAAGGAGGTGAGTTTTGCGTATTACACAGCTTTTTTTTTAGGCTCAGGGTTCGAGCTCTGGAAAAACTCCATAGTTACAAATACTGTTCATTCATCAGCTTCCACTTTGGTGCAGCCTGCACAGATGGACTGCCTCATTAGACAGGGAAGCCTCTCACATCATGGGCCTGCCTTGCATGTGACTTCTGCCCCAGCAGGCAATGACAGTGCTGTAAACTAATGTGATTCCAAAAAAGTTGAAACCAAGCATAGCTATCCAAAGTGAAGCATCAGCCTTTACTGTGTTTTGATGTACCCTGGAATGCAAGTGCTTAAAGACTTTCATTGCCTCAGGAATATTTTTAATTTTGAATTTAGGCAATGCATGTCACAGAACAGATAAACAGCTGAGAGAGAACAGGTAAAACTGAGCTGATAATCTCCACAAGCCTGCAGGAGAAAAACAGATTTTTCCTACTGACTTTGGATTGTGCTGTAACTGTTTGTTCTACACTTGACAAGCCATGTTTAGCATACCACAGACACAAGAGTCAGAGTTTTTGAATTGCACCAGCAGGGCACATTTTAAGGAGCACATGTTGTGGCTTTGAAGAAGTGAGAGAGGACAAAGGCCTTCGGGAATACATGACTGGCCTATGCTCCTTTAGGAAGTGCAGAGAGAAAGCATCTCTTTAATCTCTGTATGTTTGCTTATCTGAAGGCTTAGAGGTTTTACGAATGTGCAGGGTTTCTGTTTCTGGATTATGTCTTTACATGAGTTCTCAAAGCATGGGAAAATCTGGAAAGTTATATCCAGTTGGCCCATCTCTCTGCAATGGGACTAAAAGTAACAAAAGGGTTAGAATATATGGAGCTCACAGTTGGCAATGGCACAGCTGACAGCCTCTGGATAAGAATTAAGGGACAAACAAATAATGTGGATGTCAATGTGAGAATCTTCTACAGACCTCCTAGCCAGGACAATAATGCCAACAAATTCATTAAGGAACTAAGGGACAATTCCAAGTCAACTGCTTTCGTCCTTTCATGCAGACTTCACCTTGCCAGAAGTTAACTGAGAGCATCACACAGCTAGTACAACCCAGGTTGGAGGCTTCCTAGAAAACCTGGATGACAGCTGTCCGGAGCAAGTCCTAATGGAACTAACTCAAAGATGCTCTCCTGCATCTGCTGCTTGTCAACAGGGAGGATCTCATGAGCAAAGTGGAGATGAGTGGCCACCTTGGCCACAGTGATCATGGAACAACTGTTGTCAGGAGGAAAAGTCCAGCAAAACCTCAGCTCTGGACATGAGGAGAACAAACTTCAGGCTGCTCAGGGCACTAGTGAGTAAAGTCCCCTGGGAAGATGCTTTTGCCGGTGCCCGGGTCCATCAGTGCTGGTCACTTTTCAAACCTCACCACCTAAGGGCATAGGAGCAGGCAATTCCCAAATGCTGGAAGTCAAGCAGAACAGGGATCCTCTCTTGGAAATGAGGCAAAAGAAGAATGTGTACATACAGTGGAAGCAAAGTCAGGTGATATGAGAAGAACAGAGAGATGTTGTTTGCCAATGTAGGGAGAAAATATGGCCAAAGCTCTACTGGAGTTGAAGTTAGCCAGAAATGTGTGGGAAAATGAAAAGAGTTTTATCAAATATATTAAAGGCAAAAGGCAGTGTAGAAAAAACATTGGTCCATTACACAATGAGAATGGTCACCTCACCAACAGTGACATAGACAAGGCAGAGTTGTTTAATATATACTTTGCCTCTGTCTTCAACATGGGTGAAGGACCAGGAGGCTCTTAATGCTTGGAGGACCATGACTGCAAGAATGTTGAAATCCCAGTCAAACCTGAAATTGTGCAGGATCTGCTGCTCCAGCTGGATCCCTACAAATCAATGGGGTCTGATGGCATTCATCCAAGAATCCTCAGAGTGCTGGCTGATGTAATTTCAAAAACTCTCTTGTTGATTTTTGAGCAGTCTTGGGAATCCAGAGAGATCCCAGCTGACTGGAGTTGATGAATGTTGTTCCAATTATCAAGAAGGGCAAGAAAGAGGACCCCAGAAACTACAGATCTGTCAGTCTCACTTCAATGCCACGTAGAGTTGTGGAGAAGATTATTCTGGGAAGTATTGAAAAAACACCTGAAAAACAGTGTTTTTAGGTCACAGCCAGCATGGCTTCATGAGGGGAAAGTCCTGCTTATCAAACCCGATTTCCTTTCATGACAAGGTAACCCACCTAGCTCATCAAGGGAAGCCAGTTGATGTAATCTTTCTGGATTTCATTGGATATTAGGATAAGATTCACCACCAGGGTATTTGGGCACTGGAACAGGCTCCCCAGGAAACTGGTCACAGCACCAGTCTGACAGCGTTCAAGAAGTTTGGACAATACTCTCAGGCATGTGATATGAGTCTTGGGAATGGAGATGTGCAGGGCCAGGAGCTGGATTCAATGACCCTTGTGGATGCCTTCCAACTCAGCTTATTCTGTGATTCTGTGAAGCGTTAGTTGTTATATTTCTCATAATGCCCTAAGCATTGTCTGGAAGGTGATGGATGTGACAAAATTTGACATTACACATTAACTTATGCTGTGTCCTAAAATATTAAAACTTTTAGGTGAAAATCATAGCCCAATATCATGAAACCAAAATCGTAATTTATTCTCTTTTTAATTCGCCTTTTGCTTTTAAAGCACTTGATCTCTTCCTCTAGTAGGGAGTCAAAAAATCCTTTACTGAACTCTCTAAAGCATATGGCTTTAATAAGAAACATCACTGGAGTTTTGACCAGCAAGTCATGCCTCTTTTGAATGTTGTGGCTGGGAAATGAAACATTTCACTAGCTCTTTTAACTGGGGAGTTGATCTGTGAATAACTGAGAAGGATATACCATATCTGGGTATTATGTTTGCTAGTGAAAACAAGTAGTACTTTGAAAGCAAACATTATAATTTTTTCTAATTATATACAATTTTCTAAGATTATCCATAGAGGCCAGAGGTTGATGCATCTTCTCTAATTGAACAGTAACTTAGTCTATAAGTACCCCCTCTGAAATCACTGAAACTGATTACCATGTGGCACAGCTAAGCTTAGGTGAAGGCATGTATCTTCATCCTTTAATGTCTGGATCTTATCTCAGATGTCCTTTTGTCAAAAGTCAGATTACATTAACCTTACTTCATCAGTGATTTTAGTTTGATTACACATTTACTAACTCTGTTCAGTGCTCTGGATCTCTTCTTGCAGATAGTGGATCTGCCCTCAGCTTCAGGTGAACTGATACATGGCCTGAAAGGGTACACTCTCCTGGATTGCATGGCTTTCCAGCATTGTCATGGCTCATGCCATGATGACACCAATTCATCTGCACCTTTCAACTCTCATGTGCAAGGTCTAGCAAGATTTGACTTCACCATTGCAGAATTTACAGGTTTTGCGTTAACATGTGTGTCTAGCACAAATGTAGGATTGGATGGGATTCTTTCATATCTTGGCCACAATGGAAGACAGTGACAAGGCATTAATTAATATCATTTTCTATCACTGGTAGTTTGGCAAAACTGGTAGTTTGACTTTGCCATAAAGTATTGATACAATTTTTTCTGTCAGAAAAATTGCACATTTCTTCAAAACAACTGACAGTATAATCTTAACTCAAAAGTACTCAAAACTGGAGATCAAACATTAGACCACTCCAGATACTCTGGGCTACGTCTACCTCATTACAGTCTGGCTCTTAACCACTACAAAATAATTTGGCATACAAACCCACTTTCAGTGTTCTCGGGGGTCTTTCTGTTGCTTTGTCAAAAACTGAACAAGTTCTTCATGGTTTTGTGCTATAAACCTCCTTGTTTTACTAGTTAAACTCATGGATGACCTGTGAAAATCTAGGACTATGACATTTTTTACCAGCATGGAACAGGGTGGCTCAGAAAAAGTTATATCTGGTTATTCCTAAATCCACAGGTGGATGCATGCAGTTCATTCATTTGTAATCACTTTCAGAGAGCCTGACTTTTTTGCAAGATCTCCAAATGCAAACCAGATTCAAAATGTCACCTCCTAGGAGACCATGAGGTGTTAAAGGAACACCTTGGCAGCAGTTTCTCTCATATACATTCTATTACCTCCAGCTAAATGTCAGCAGAGTATATTTGTCCCACCCATTCTGCAGTTATGCCATCTGACATAAGTCTTTACCCTCTTGAGTTAAACTGTTTTTTTCACAGGAAAAAGCAGATAAGCATAATTGGAAAATCATCTAAAGACATAGTCAGCTGAAAAACGGAGATTGCTTTCCTACCATTCCTAGGAGGTGCACTGCAAAGACACAGGCATTTACTTCAGCAGCACTATTCAATACTATTGGGGAAAATCCTATCTGCTGCTGAATGTCAACAAAGAGAAAAGTAGGTTTAACTGCACATTCACTTTTGACTGCTGCAGATGCATCCACAACATCACCTGCATATGTATGAAGCATTCCCAACCACAGTTGGTAGAGGCAACTGCAGATCTAATTCAGGAAATTTAAAAAATCATCATAAAAATATGCCTTGTCTGCATCAGTGTAGGCAAGATCAGCATGAGGAAGAGAGGAGATAAGTTGTCTGACTTAACAGCTAATGGAATTTGATATAGCTTTTGCAGCCCTTTCTGTTGGCTATGATGAGAAGGTTGGAATCTTCATGGTTATTTACACAAAGGCATTTCTTGGGGCCAAGAAATCCTTTATACGGGTGCAACAAGGTTAGTACCACAAGCTGTCTCCTCCCCTGCACTACAGATGCACTTTCAGTGCTGTTTCTGTAAGTGATGGCTTTTCTTTCTCCTCACAGAGAATGGTTATCAGTAGCAGATAATCTTTCTGCTACCTTCTGCTTTCTTTCTGTGGTGAGGTTTAAGATGTCACGATTAAAAAGAACTTGCATTACATCACTTGTGCTTCCTTTCTTCATATCATTCAAGGAGTTCTCTGCTAATTTTAAACTCTTGTTCAAGGCAATGAATTCATCATTTGGCTGCACTTCTGTGACATACAGGAACTAAATCTCTATGAAGTTGGGAGGCTATCTGTTCTTTTAACAATAGAATATCATTCTTCTTACCTGGTCATTCCAAATAAGGGAATGTACTCCAAGGCAAATTATTACAAGCGAGAGAAACAGAATTCACAGGTTTTTTCCCTTATTCATGCCTCCAAATTCATGTCAGAGTTTTAGCTTATGTTTTGCAACATTTTCTCTGTCAAAAATTTTAGTGGTTCTCTCTCGCTTCCATCAAAAGTTTTTCATTGTGATCAAGATTGCTGGGACTGGGAGCTATTTTCTAAGCAACGTTGCAATCTTATTCCCTTAGAATAGTTTTAATCTTAGGGCTGGTCTATACTTAAGGTTTCTTTCCAAAATATATGTAGATTATGGTTCTGAGGGCATTTTGATTGCTTCATAGCAGAAATTATGAACTTCATTGCACACTTGCAGCTATTTTGTGGTACTAGAACTAACTACTGAACAGTTTTTTCCCACAGAACTAAATCTATGAGAAAATGCCTACAAGATGTGAATCAACAGTATTTTATCACAGTTGGTCACTAGAAACTATGTTGGTAGGTAGAAATTCCTTGTTAAAACAAGTAAAGGACAGGTATTTAGACTGGTACAGCATGACTTTGTAGTGAATAGCTGAAGATATAACTGGTCTCCCAAGCCACCATCACTTCCCCCCCACCAAAAACCATGTCAAGAGTATGGTGAGACTGGACTAGTTCAAATCACTCCTGAAAGCCTGAGTTGAAGTGAGCTAATCCATCTCAGTGATGGAGATCTGCACAGTGGCTTTAACTGGTATGCCTGCAACCACTGATAAAAGTCTTCCTAAGTGTTTTCCAAAACAGTGCCAGACATCTGCATCTAAAATGTGTGCCTGAATTTTGGAGACTGAGACTTTGACATTTATTCTTAGTACAGATGCAGCACAATGTTTCTGGTGTGGTCACAAACCATCCAGCACTCTGATGGATCTCATCAGTCAAGGCTCCTTTTTCTTGGGGCATAAGTAAGTGTGATTTCCCTCCTGCTAGTACAAGCAGGGAGAATTTTGTATAATTTGTATTTAAGTACAAAATACATACAGTGTGAAAGCTGAAAAAGGGGAAACAGTTTAGAAAGGAAAAGCAAATCAGCAAAAGAGAATTGTGCTATTAGCTCTATAACCTCGGCATTCAGCCCAGTTAATAACATGACTATCAGATGCAGAAAAACACATTATGTGAGCTAGTGTGCTTCAGACAATTGCTATGAGACACATTAAAAAGAAGTGGCACCTACAGCACTCTCTGCAATAGTTGTTCTAAGACTGAAGATTTTATTAAATAGAGTATAAAATTTTTCTTAACTCTTAGAGCCTTCAAAACATGATTAAAAGGGTAAGAAATTTTCCCTACTGTTGTTTCAAAATACAGCAAGCATGCAATGCCTCGACCTAGCATTAAAGTGCAAAAAACAGATAAATTAGTGGTTTTCTTCACCACTGAAGTTATGCCTTTTTCTTCCGGCTGTTATGTGACCTCTCCCAATCTGAGCACCAGGAAATCACCAAGCTTTTAGTGGTTTAATAAATAAACATGTCAGCAGTCTTGCTAGAAGGGTTTTCCTAGACTGTGTCCTTTTTTCTCCCTCTCTTTCTTTGAGGATTTTATTTTTCTGAAGACCTTCTATTAATCACAGGAATCACTGGTGACAAAGTCTGCTTTGTAGTGTAACATGGCATCTGCCTGCTGGCTGAGCTGGGCACTGCCAAGACATTAACATGAGGACATAATCAATCTTTCATTTTTAATGACAAGTCCTGGGTAGCTGAAAGAAAGCAGACTGAGACACAGCAGGAATTCCTGTGATCCAAGTCAAGTGAAAATAGTTGCTGTAATAAATTGCCTCCTTGGCCTGTTCAAGACCAAGTCAAATGATGATCCAGGATTTATGTGGTTTGAGCTGACCTGTTCCAGTCTGAACAGGGCAGGAGGCACTCTGGTGAGCAGCAGACTGGCCAATAGATCAGGGATACAAGCACCCTGCAGAAGGGAGAAAGAAACAATCTAGGAGTAGTACTTTGTGCTTTTGGGACACATGTATACAATGTTCCATGGCTTTGAAAAGGACTAGAAGTGTTCTCCACAAGCGAACTGTCTCAATGAAAGAGAATAAACTGATCCATCTGCATTCCAGCAGACGTCTGATTTGGTCAGACAAAAATTACTATCTTGGGAGAAATGAAGAAAGCTTGATGTAGATTTCCTGGTGAATATTCTTAAGTGCTTTATCTGCCTTTTCCTCTGAGGAAACACATATTTGCACTAAATTGTTCTCTGATTCAGCTTCTCTTATGCTACAACCTGCTTCTTCACTGAACCAATTTCTTTGACAAGAGGATGTAGGCTGCCAGATTTTGGATGGATGGAGACTACACCAATGTTAATGGGTGTATGGCATAAGTTTGGAGTTGTTTCCTGACAGCTTAACAGCACAGCAATGGAGTCCGTATGCTGAAAACACAGAGCTCTTTGTCACTAAAACAAATATCAAAACTAAGATCCTAAGTCTGTAGTTCCTGGGTTTTCTAAAAGAGTTTTGGGTCACTGCAGAGAGTTTACATACTTTAGTAGCTGAATTGCACCTTAAAGTTCCCCTTCTCTGTTTAGCTTGTGTGGAAGTAGAACAGAAACTCAAAGTGTTTGGGAGACTGAGACTGCAGGAACAAGGACCCTTGAGATGATGTGGTGCCTCCAGGTCAAAGCTAGCCCAATCAGAGGTGCTTCCCTATGGTCACAGTGCTAACCATGAAGAATTGTAATTCAGGAACAGGCAGATAAAATCTTCCCTTGTTTGTTGAGAGCAATGGGTAGGTGCACACAGCAGCTTTCCAGATTCCTCATCAGTAGCTTACTTTTTCATCCATATTGTGCACATTCACTGCCAAATAAATCACCAGGAGCTACTGGACTTTTACTCAAATCTCATCCTTCCTGTCTTGACAATATCTGTTCCTTTCTCTACTAGCTGATGCTGGTGAGAACCCAGATTCAAATTATCTGCACCTTGATTTCTCTCCCAAATCTGTGTGGATATGTCTCTTAAGGAAAAGCTTTTAGCTCAGCTTCATTCCTGTATTATTTTGGTCCTCTTTATTGCAAACCTCCTGTCATCTATCAAAACCTATTCACAGCTGAAATGAACAGCAAATAAAAGGAAACAAAGAAGTCAGCATAGTGCTGCACAGACGTGGAGCTAGCATGCACAGAGATGGATGAAAAGCCACTGAGCCCCAAGAGTGCTGATGGAGCTGCCCTGCAGCTGTTCTGCTCAATTTACTTCATCACTGCTGTACAGACGATTATAAACGTAAAAACTTATCTGTGCTAATAGCAGCAGGAACTGGTACTATCTAGGCCTTTATAACATGTCCATGAAAGTGAACATGCTTGGATATTTATTTTTTTTAATCCAAGGGTGATTATGACGTTGCCACATCCTTCACGTAAATCAAGTCTGAGGTCAATCCTGTAGCAGATATGACCTGTCACCAAAAACAGTGAGGGATGAAGTCTACTCATGATATTGAAGTCTACTCATGATATTTATTTTGTGAGGTGTGTAGAAATATACAATTTCCTTATGCATGTTAATTTCTAGGCCTCAGACTTTCATGACTTTTTTCTAGCAAGGTATATTTTTTACCACTGTAGTACTATCTCCTTAGTCTTTCAAGTGTTGCTACATCAATGGGGAATATATCTTACAAGTGGAGAACTTAAGAAAATACCCGTGCCTTCCAAGGAGTATGCAGAATGCTAGTTGTAGCACAAGTGTGAAATTAGGTAACCCACATTTCCACTGAGCATCCTAGTCACCAGGCTACACTTTCTTGTGGCTACTTGCTGGGCTTAGGCTGCACATACATCAGCATTTCATCAGAGAGCAGTAGTATGGTTTTTGGTGAACTCATTCCTCTCTCCTCTACCACATTTGCAGTTGATTCAGATGTGGAGTGATTCACACTACAGATGTACTGTTGAGTCGCGTGCAAGAGTGCTTTTGGAGGAAACCAAACCAGAAACTCTGCTGCAGGGTCACATGAAACACTTTTCGAACCATAGCGTAAACATAAATATTCAAATCAAGTAGTGTTCTTTATGATAGTAGGGTAACATTCACTTCAAGGAATCAGACTAAATCTAGCCTGACATTTCCATACATCCTGGAAGTATTTATAATATAGACTTAGATATTTCAGCACCAACTGCTCCTATCCTCTGACCCAGTCTGACAGCTACAAGGTAATGTGGAGGCATCCATTCAAGGATAACAAGCAAAATCTTCACAATTCCAAATACATTGCAGAAAAAGATGCACAGTAGTGTGGATATGAAGGGAAGTTTTAGTGAAATGATAAAAAAAGGTACACAAATCTCTTTCACATCTGATTTTCTGGAGAGCTTATAGATATCAGTAGACAATCAAAGACCCATTATGCTGAAATGTTATATATAGATATCTAAAAAGGAGGATCCTTTTGGTCTGGGATTAGCATGAATAAAGCTATGAAAGAGAGCTGAAAAGAAAAAAAAATATGAGAAAAAGAACTCAGAGCAGAATAAACTAGTTTCTTTTTCTGCAGCCTCACTTCCAAAACAGCAATACTCTATGGGAACCCCACAGAGCATACAGATGAATGCAAAGAAGGGATCAATCCTGTGGTAAAGTCACAGGATTAGGGTTCTGACTTTGTGGACTGTTTCAGAGTGTGGAGAACACAAGAAAAAAGGTCTCAATCCTATTACTTCTCACATTGGTTTTAATGCAGTTCTAAAGCCTTCCTGAGGGCTACCTATTGGCTTTGTGGACTACATGGACAACATAGCTCAGCAGGTAGGAAGAACCAGCTCCAGAGAACTTGTGCTGGAAAAAGTTAAAAGCATTTTCAGAATTTTTATGGGCACATGAGTCCCACTGGCACTTTTTAATATTCTTCTCCCAGAGCAAAAAAGTCTAACTGAAGCTGCAACCAGCCAATATTGTTAGAAGGAAAGATGCAGGTCTGTAGTGAAAGTCTCTCTCAACTACAGCTCAAGCTAACACTGTTAGCATGTGCCAGTGTCCACTGGAGCAAAAAAAATATGCCAAGGGCATCTCTGAAACAGATCCTTTTTGCATAAGTAATCATAACACAATGGTGATGCATACACAAACAGCAGTGAGTTGAAGAGATACACTCAAGATTATAGACTCAAGTAGCAGCAGAGGACATGAATAACTATCCTTGTATTGACCAAGGTCTGCAAAGCCATTTCAAGATGTATTATTACATAAGAGACCTATTTCAAATTTAGTAGGTATGCACTGTGCTGTGGTAGCATAATGAACTTTATTCAATGTACTCCCTGGGTGAATGTGTACCTTCAAGCAGAGCTACTGGAGATGATACACAAATCCTTACACATCTTGCTTCTCTACAGAGGAGATCATGTAACCCCTATAATTTAATTTCACAACCTAGAAAATAGTCACAGATTTAATCTGACTCTAACCCAACATCATTTAATTATTGCCATTGCTATGGAAATTCTGAAAGCAATCAAGCATCTGTCTGTGGCTAGCGATGCTTAAACAAGATTGCCCCTGAAAGTGAGATCAGTGGATATGTTCTTACCTTCTTTAAAGGCCTAAGCTTGATACAGAAATAAAAGTGCAGAGGTTCTCCCAGACAGGCTGCCCACACCATGCCCTGAAGGCTGTGCTTGTGACCTGACATGACCCAATAAGCAGCGGTAACTACTGCATGCATGACAAAACAGCATTCTCTAATATGACATAATCTTAGTTAGGGGTCCAGATGCCCTTATTCACCCTGCCCTTTGGATGCACAGAAGTGATGAAAAGTCCTCTGGCTTCTCCTAGAGACAGGACCATCTCATACAGAGTGTGAGCACAGGCACACCTTCAGCACAGCAGCAGGGGTGTGCACAGAGCAACCAGTGTCTAGGCAGCTGCCTGGGGGTGACAAGAGCCATCCCACCACCTCATCAGGAACCAGGGCAGCTCTGCCACTGGGAACCATCCTGGAGACAAGGATGGGCACTGAGTGGTCTGGAATGGAGCTCTTCCTGAGCCACAGCACACTGTGTCAACACTAAGCACCCATTGCATTTTCCCCAAAGAGCCAGCTGCCTCTATGCAGCACACAGCTGTGTCCAGCTGGCAAAGATATTTGTCAGTCATAGTTTTTGTAGCCTTTCTATGTTCTTTAACAACAATGACAAAATGCCAGGGTGGTGACAGAGCATTGTGAGTAGAAATGGATCCAAAGCAAAGCAAAGCAAAGCAACCTCTCAGTTGTATTCTCCCATGGACAATAAATGTCTTTGGTTTTGTAGGTGCAGGAGGATTGGCTATGCTGCTGAGGGACCCATCGGGACCATGCTCCTGTGAAAGTTCTGAAGCCAAGGAGGGTGCAGGGGTAAGTTTCCTCTCACAGTGTCCTTGTGGGAGGCACAGGGATCTGCCCTGTCCATAATTCTTGATGGACTCCACACTCAGTGGAGTGCATCCTGTCTTCAGCTACAAGGATGCTGTCATGCTGGGGGTAGTTTTGCACAGCAGACCCCACTGGTGTAAACTGTATTCTCTTGGCTTCCACAGGGCCTCTTTAGAAATAGCTACAAGTCCAGTGCAATGGTTAGGATTATGACAATTTTCAACAAAGCTGAATCTCTTGAAAACTTTGGTTAAATAATCCTGGCAATTCATGGAAGATGGCATCAAACCAACGCTCTGTCCTTCCTCATTGTCAGTCAGTCTCCCACACATCTTTCCTTGCACATTCTATTCTCTTCTTCTCAGGCTCCCCTGCAAATACTGCTACCCCACCTCCTTTCATCTGTTGGGCAGCTTCCTGTGAGCAGCTTGTCAGCATGAGGAGGTCTGAGAAGCTTTGCCAAGTGTCTTTCCTGGTAGCCTGGTGTAGTGGGGTGGCACAAGGAAACTCTGTTTTGCTGGAAAAGCCATGACAAGGAATACTTCTTTTTCTTTGTCATTCTCACTGTGGTCATGTGCAGCCATGTGTTCTCAACAGCAGCAAATGATATCGTCAATAAGATAAAGAGTGGAAAGGCAGTGAATGGGCAGGTGAATTCCTGCAGGGCCAAGATATTAATCTTCATGATGGCCGACATTGCTGAAGTTTTTGTCTGAAGCCAAAAACAACCATGTTAAAAACTAGAGGTGTCTCCAAAAATTTTACACTAGACATTTCTAAAGATGCTAGAGTATAAATAGGCCATATTAATATCTAAATTTATTTTAATCTTTCACACTTTTTAAAATTAAATTAAACGGCAATCTAGGCTTTTAAATAGGTTCATCTGAGACTGAGGAAGCATATTTCATACCGCTGCTGTAAAAGTAGATTTGATTGGAATTTTTTAATTACAGTTAGTTAAATTTCTTTAGAGAAGAATTTAAAGATAAAATGCAGTAAATTTCTGTCTTCTTCTGGTCTGTGAGTGAAAACTAGTGTAAGAACTGACATCAGTTACCTTTAAGATCTTAAAGGCCACAGTGAATAATCAGCTCAAGCCAGCATCTGCATCACTTCTTTTTTTGAATGAGGAAAATGTAAACACAAAACACATTTTAATTTTTTTTACAATATTTACTTCTTTCTTTTACTAGCTAAAAAAAAATAATTTTGTCAAAATCCAGATCTCCTGCAGGCTCTATTTTTTTCTTTTCTACAGTGCTGATAAAATCCAAATGGTTTGGAACAAGATGATATTTTAAAAATACCAAAACAAAACAGATCTACTAATAACAAATATGAATCTGACTACATGTACTACCTTCTAAATTAACAATTTAGAACAGATGGCATAACACAGAAATTCACACTCCTGGGTATCAAAAACAATGACCAAATTTAAGGTTAAATCTCTATAAAGCAGCAAGTCAATGCATCCTCAGAGATACCAATCAATAATAAACTACTTTTCATTAGGGAAAAAATTTATAACACGAGCAATAAAAGCAAGGTCTAAATTGATAGTGCAAATAAGTCAAAATGAAACCCCTTCATGTTATGGTTAAATCAGATATTTAAATTATTCTGGCTGGAGCTGGAGCATGGACTTGCACAGGCATTCCCAGACATTGTGCCCAGGTTGCTATCAATGCTCTGCTCAGTGTAGCTGCTTCATGGCAGCTCTAATGTCACAAGCAGGACCTCTAGGCTGCTGGGGAAGCTCTCAGCTGGAGTTTAATCAGCCTGTAACATTCTCTAGCTCAAGTTAAGGTCATACTTAAGGAAGAGGGGAAAATGTTCGATGACTGCGGAATGCAATTTGTTTTAATAGCACAGTACTTCGAATGCTTGGGAGTGTAACATCACACAGAACAAAATCTGACAGCATTGTTTCCTCCTTGGTTTTGAAAAAGAGGTGTCATTTTTTCAATAAAGACCCCCTGCTGAAGGAACAGGTTTAACGACATAATTTTGCAAAAGGGAGGCTGACTCAGTGTTGCTACTAATGTGTGAGCAGAATCAGCAAAATACCAGCACAGGAAAGTCAATAAAGTCCATGAGAGTATCCTTACCCACATGGAAAAAAGATTAATTTAGTCATAGAAAATGACAAAGAGCTAAAATTTTCCTTAATAAAGTACTAACAATTTGTGGAAGAAACAATCTTGTGTTTGAGGCAGAGATTATATAGAGCAGTTGTTATAAACTCTTCCACGTTTGCTGAGAGAGATATTGAAAATTATTGTCCTTTCTATTGTTAAAATGTCAAATGACAATGCTATTTTCATATAAGAATACTACCAGTTCTAGATCCACTCAAAAAATAATCTATGCAGACCTAGTTACAGTATTGTTTCAATAAAATTTTCAATTAATAGAAACAAGAGACTGAAACCCTCATATCTGTGTTATTTTCAACAAACAACTTACTCCAAGGGGAGGCCTGGGCCATCATAAATTTCCCTTCACTTTAATGATCTAGTAACAAAGAAGCAACAAGCTACATTTAGGTCCTGACTGTGCTATTGACTGTGGTTCAAGTAAATGGTAATTAGGGTAGCTTTCAATTAAGTGTAGAAAATTCTTACATCAAACAGGTAATTATATTCATAACCAGTAAAGACAGGATATGGATCAGTAAACAAGTGCTACACTTGGAATACTCTCCCTCACCAGAGGGGGAATTTGTTTTCCTCCCTAAGCCATTCCATTAGCATGCTCTGAACAAGCCAAATTAGACCTATTGTTGAACAAGACAAAGTTTGTGAGTAATCTTGGAGGGGCTTTTTATGTTTCTTCCTACATTTCTAAATAGCAAAATGCCGCCTCTTTATTGTTGCATTGTTGCATCCTGTTATGCCTGCAGCTCTCTTTGGAGTGCAGGTTCAGAATACAGTATACTATATTACTGAGCCATTCTTGCAGCTTTTGCTCAAAATGTGTATGTGTGTGGGAGTAGCATAAACTGCGGCTGGTTGTCTTTATATTTCCACCATTGTTGCTGCTGACTGGTAACAAGGAAGAAGATGTACATGAAAAACATTTGTTTTTTCTGTAATACTGCTGTACAGGAGATTGAGAGGTTATCTTGGTGGACAACTTCTAATTTCAACAAAATCGTTAGGACCATGGAAAAAATCAGCAGTAGGCTGAATTTGTCTTTGAGTGATAATATTTTGGTGTCATATTTTATCAGAAATATAGAACATCACTTTTCTTTTTCATTGGTGTTGTAAAATATTATATCACCAAAGAACCTAAGTGAGTCCAGAAATTGATGGAAAAATCATTAATTTCACTGTGCAGCTGCTTAAAAACAAACAAACAAGCAAACAATTCAAGCAGATCTAGGATATGTCCCTTTCCCTCACCCTCCCTCTTGTCCTGCTGCCATAAATGCGTTGTGGATGAAAACTTTCCATATAACTCAAAATGGCAGAGGCTTTGATATTTTCAGCACTCTATCAGATTATAATGGAAATGCTTTTTCTGCATAGTACAAGTATCTGAAGTTTGCAAGGCCAGACAGCAAAAATCCCTGTCATCTGGGATGACTGGGATCTTTCAAAGTGTAAGCCTTCGTGGCCTTTTATCCCCTTCTTCCTGACTCTTCAGGCACTTTCAGATATATCTCGCTGCTATGCCCACCTTGATCAGGTACTTCTGAAATTCATTCACAGTATGTGGCAAAACACTGAGGCAAGGTACCAGCCAACTTCAAAGAGCAAAATAGTTTATTTTCTGCAACTGATGCTTTCCTCAGCTGGCTCCTGCCTGCTCTCATCACTGCTTTCCCAGGATGCACTGTCCATCCCTGGTCCTGTCCAAAGCTTACCTCATGCTGAACTCAGCAGAGCTGGGCAGGGTGATGGAGAGGAGAATTCATCTGAGTTACTGAACCGCATGTCACAACACACAGCTAAGAGCTCATTCTCAGTTAGTTCTGCTAATTGCTCTTGAGTGCATCTTTGTATCATCATGGAGGCAGGCAACGCTGCTTAGGGAAACCAGAGACTTATCAGTCATTCAAGGTGATCAAACATTACGTTTGACCCCTGGCTTTGTAGTTTTATTTTTGTGACTCTGCGTGGAAACTGTCTAAGCTAAGTAACAACACTGTCAAGCTGTGGCACCTGGGTAAAACATGCCCCCCTACCTCCACATCCAAAGACAAATAAGATTGTCTCCTCCACCGGTGAGTTAGACATTAAAATGCACATCAGTTTTGTAGTGCAGAGTGTATTTAATCAGCAGACCTATTATGAGGCCATTATCAGGTTCTCGTATCAACTTATTATAGCTTCATTTTGCCTGATTGCACTTCTGATGATCAGAAAACACAGTGAAGCTAAGACCTTAGCTTATTGCAGGGACAGCCAGTCCTACAGCTGATCATAAGTTTGGTCACTGGGCCTATTTCCTTTCTAATTCAAGAAAAGAACACTTCTTTAGGAAACTACGATACTTTTATTTGAGGGGAAAAAACATCTTCTTAGTTATGAGACAAAAATTTCTTCTTTGAACTATTACCCGCTTCTTTGAAATATTATCCACTTGTCTCTGATTTTCTGAGAACCTTAGGTAGTCTTAGTTTTCTCAGCCATTTCTAGTGTTGCCATCCACTCTGCAGCAGAGGACGCTTTCCATTTGAAGGCATTTAACACCACTGCAATAGCACTAGAAAGAATAAGCTTTTCACTTGCGAGGGCCTGGTAAAGGGTGTTGAGAAGGCAGCTTAACTGCTGAAGATTAGCACTTCAATGTGCAAAACTCAGAAAGATCGAGAATTTGCAGGACTATTCACTAAGACTGTAGCAACATGAAGGTGAAAATGTCAGGAGTGCGGAAGAGGGTCCTGATGTTCTGTGTAGTAGGGATTTCAGTCACTGGAGGCTGACAGAGTTCCCCATGTAGGAGTAAAAGCAAAGGCAGAAGGATTTCTCTTCTTCTTTCTTTTTTCTCTTTCTTTCTCTGACAACCATTATGGAGCACATCTGTGGTAATGCTCCAGGAAAAGATGTCACGACAAAATGTCCCTTTCTCCATTTAGTTCATGTTTGGAACAGAAGTAACTACTGTGTTGGCTTTGCCTAGCAATTAGAATTTAAGAACACTGACCTGTTTTGGAGGCCGCTACTTGTGAGCTGAAAAGGCTAGGAACATTGCAATATGAGCAGGTAAAGTTTAAATGTTATTGGTTTTAATAATTATAGAAGTTGCTTAGTGTAGTATTAGTCATCAGCTTTGATTCGCTTTTTCCTTTCCTGGTTAAAGTTTTGTGTAATGTCCTTTTCTGCTCATCACATTTTCTTGTCCCAGACACTAACAGTTCCTCAAATTCTACTGACAGTTCTTTCAAAATCCACCTTGTCTCTCTCACATATTCATTTTAACGTCTTTTCTTGCTATGACTGCAATCTATTCTAATCAGGCTTCTTTTCCAATTTCTACTTTCCACATAAATCCACGCAGGTGTTTCAAAAACATACTTTTCACTCTTTCTTTCTTGCTAGATTTCTTCACAAGATCTACACAGGCCTATTGAAAGCCTCTGATTACATTCTCTTTTTTTTTTTTTTTTTTCCTCTGCTGCAAGTCCCAGGTTCCCACCCCGCTTAGTTTCTGCTAAACCTCAATTTCTGCTAATTGCTTCTCTTGTTTGCTGTCACTTTTACTTTAGTCCTCTCTCCTGTATCTCCCACAGTTGCTTATCTCCCTTATCACTCTTTTTCCTGGGGTGACTCTGGCCCCAGTTTTTCCTGCAGGGGCAGGAGAGGTCTCTTCACATCAGCACCCATTACTGTCCCCATTTTGATAACATCATGGGCCAGATAAGAAATCACCATGCTGAATGAGATAAACTTACTAAAGGAAAGCCTGTCTCAAGTCCAGGTCTCAGTAAACACTTTGGATCCCTCTAAGAGCATAAAAAACTTCCAGCTCCTTCTTCCATCACAGTTTTGATCATTAATGGCAACAAATTATTTCGGTCTTATCTTTGCTTGAACTACTGGAATTTATAGTTATAAATAACTCAGTTTTTGCAAATACTACTAAGTTGAATAATCAGTGAAATACACTATGTATGGGTGTTTATGCATAGATACTTAAACATTTCTGGACTGTACATTTTTTGAATTGCCTGCACAAACAATTTGACCAGCTCTACAGTACTTTCTTTTAACTATGGAGCCTAATGTATTTAAGCTGTTGCAGGACAACACTGCTTTATTCTCTGCAGACAACTTTATTCTTTGTCTTGTTCTTTTTATTGTTCCACTGGTAGTGAATAAAAGGCTGCATCTGTTCCTCAGGAAGGACTTAATTCAAAGTTTATTGAATGCATTGGAAGAGTCTCCACTAGGCTTTGGATCAAGCTCTTTAGTTCACAAACAAATGCTTTTTGTGAGAATATGCTATTCAAGTATTGTATAGAAGAGTTACAGAGGTTCCCTATTTCTAAAATAATGACTGCTCTTTAAATCTTTTTTGCTATGCCCGCTCTATCACAGGAACAATATGCAACTGTACATAATTGTTGCAGTACTGTAGTCCATGTTTATCATGCCCCACCAGTTGATATAAGTGTAGAATATGTAATGCTGTGGTAACAAGTACTGCTATATTGACATGGCTCTTCCTACGGAGACAGTAATCGAAAAAATATATAGAGATTCACTTACTGGCCTGAGGATGGTCTGGCTCAATCAGGCAAGCTGGACATGGCAAAACATCTTTGAAGACTGTCTCGTATAGGTGTCATTGATGAAGCTGAGTTGAAAGAGGGGTTTGTAGAATAAAAGAGGACACTACTGAATGGATTTTTTTCTACGCTTAGGAAAATGAGCTGACTGAAAAGAGTCACAAAGGGGGAGTCACAATAGGGAAAAGAAACAGGGGCTATTGTGGACAAGGGTACAATGAGACAAAGATTAGGCACAAGGAATTAAAGCAGAAACACTAGCTGAAGCAAGACTGTAAAGAACTTTAAGTGAAACTTTACAGCTCCAGATTTGCAATGACTGCGTTTTCTGCAAGGAGGGAAGATCCATGAGTTGGTTACACAGTGGCATTTGGCATTCCTGAAAGCTGCAATAAAATAGATTTTTTTTTTTTTTTCTTTACAGTACTACAGGTACTGAATGCTTATTTGGATTTCTTGTGAAGGGAAACTAACAATTCCCGTGCATCGAAGAGAACATGATGCCAGTGAAACTTGGCTGGTTTTTCAGCTTCAGAACAGAGTAACTTTTTCACGTGGGTGTAGATGACAGAAACAGTTACTGCTGGGTATTACTCCTCTGACAGAGCTGCTTGCAGTAAAACACACTATACTGTGTGGTAAGTGCTTGCAGGGTTGCACACGTAGTTTGTACGCTGATGGTGACTCAGACAGTTTATGGAGACAATACTAAAACATTACTCACTCAAGGAGTCACATTTAAGCCAATGAGATTACTCACGTAGTGAGCGGCTGATAGAGATCTTGCCAAACTATTTCACCACATAATAGATGTGTGTAAATGAGCCTGTTAGTCAGGTGAACAACTTCAGAAAGGAATTTTTAAGTTCATTCTATGTATGAACTTTTTCTGTGTGAACTCCCTAAACACAGCTGAGGTCGTATTACGTTTTGCCAACTCCCACTAACCGGCAGCCCCTATCCTAAAACTCATCAATTCATACAGACAAATAAGGGAAAAGTGACTTGCCTTCAGTCACATCACGAGTCAACAGCAATGACAGGAATAGAACAGGGATCTCCAGTCAGTTGTCTACCAGCACCTCCCTGCCTCTGTAATTCACAACATTTAATCCCTGCACTGAATATAAAGCATTTATGAATGTGACCCCTAAATTTCCTACAGCTCTTCTGCTAACTGACTGGTGGATCTCTGCATTCATTAGCTTTATAAATGCACAGAGAATACACTGAAGTACCATTTTCATCTCACACACATCATTACAAGCTGGTGCATTCCCTCATCCAGCTCATCTCCATGTTTTTCTGCAGTCAGAGAAATAACCAGAACCACAAGAAAAGGAAAATTAATCTAATCACAAAATTTCTGACAGCCAGTCTAAGACACTTAAAAATCTGCATCCCAAGCAAAACTCATTTTTCATATTCAGTAGAATTCAGAGTGGAGGCTATCACCTTTCAGGACTGCATTTCATTTAATAAATGTTATAAAAGTGCCTGGCATATTCAGCATAATTACCACAGTATTTTCCTTCCTTTCTTTGTTCTGCATTGCTCTCAGCACATTTTAGAGTTCATAGAGAACATGAATAGTGTGCTGGGCAGCCTGAAAAAATTTATAATAGGAAGAGGTATCCTCTCCCAATTATTCTCCATTTGAACGTTCACTGCATAACAATAAAAAAAATCTGCCTCACTGAAACCAGGCTCCCCTATACTGACAAGATCCAAAAGCAGAGTAACTCCTCTGTCTCCTGAATAAAAGAAGAACAACAGATACTAATACAGCTTCACTCTTTTTGCTCCGTATTTCTCTCTCCTCTCCTCCAAACATCTTTGTCTTTCATTTCCTTCTCTTTATCTCCCCATCCTGAGCTGCCTGTGTCTCTTCCCCTTTCTAACTCCAGGCACTCTGTTGGCAATGGTTCCATCCTCTTTCTGTCCATGGAAGAGCACACATCTGTACAGAGGCAGATTGCAAACTAGGTCAGTTTATATGGCAGAGATAAAAAGAGCAGGAATAAGAGCCTTTTTGTATAATAACAAGGTCTCACATAAGCACGTGGCCCAGTTGTCGGAGATGTTGAGCATCTGCTGTTGCCACTGACTTCAGTGGCACTAGTTCTCATGTCCACAGGCTGCAGATATAGAAAAACATCCTTAGTTTTGCAGTCCCCTGCAAGCAGAAGTTCAGACACACAGTCACAGTTCCTTGACGTCCTCCAAGACTCCACATTCATCTCAGGATCTGCTTTTGTCAATTTTTCCAACATGTTCAGCACAGTCTTGGGATGTAAATTGGTCAGTCATTGGAAGAGGAATGAGGTGATACTGGGTATAACACCTTTTCAGTTCACAAGCACATAAAACAGGCCTGAAATAGAATGACAAGTGAGGAACTGTCATGTGAGTGTTAAAAATAACTATCTTTCTTGACAAATATTTGGTTAATGCAGCTGTCTTTATATTCTTCCTCCTTTCAGAGTTTTTCGGACAATACCAACTGATTTTGCAATTCATTATTTAGGTAACTTTATTTTAACACTACAGTAAAAATAAGGGAAGACTGCACTCTGGCAAAGATTAATTGCTCCTTCCCTCTACCTGCAGCTCTCTGTAATGCTGTAAAAAAATTACAGAGCATTAACAAACTGCATCAGTCTCATTTGTGATATTGCTTTACTTAATGGAAGAAAATCTTGCAGCAGTCACATGCATCAGTCCAATCTTGTATGAGTCCAGATAGCAGGAAAGGGGCAGAAGGTAACTGTTGGAACAATAAGATAGAGGAAGAGGAGCTCTAAAATTCCCCGTTTGACAATGTAACATCATTGCTTTCCACGAGTTTTCTCAGTCCACTACTGCCAGTCTCCAAAACATGGGGTCTTTAGAAAGCATGATACTTGACAATGCTTATTTTAATTATGATTCTGAGGCCTGGAGGGGACCTTACTGCATGGTTCTGAAGGTTTTCACAAGCAAAAATCACTAATTTCTTTCCCTTCCTCCCTTCTGATAACTGTCTTATTCTGTTTCTAGCAGCTGAAGTTCCTAAAAACCAAATAAAGGGTGGTCAGACCTATGAAACATACAAAAAGGATGCAACCCCTATGCCCCTTTTCCTCTTTCCTCCATGTCCCCATATTGCTATTTGGATGGCGTGCTTATCTGTGGGAGTACAGACTCTTATGCCTGCAGGGCAGGATGGCTGGCAGGATCAGCAATGCATGTCCATGCACAGGTGCAGCTTTCCTTTGCTCCCTGCCTGCTGTCTGCAAATAGGCTGAATGAGGACGTACTGTGATTCTATCACCTTATTTTAGAAGGAGAGAGGCTAGGAGTCCTGTCTTTGGGCAGAAAATTGCATTGCAGACATTCCTGGGGACATTCCTAGATGCTGTAGCTGAAACACCCCTGTTCAGAGCTGATCCCTCTTCCTCCTTCTCGTGCCCCATGCTAGTGGCAAGTAAAACACTGTTCATAAAAAAGCCCATCCTATGTCCAGAGAATTTACAGCAAAGTCTGAGAAAGACAAAACAGACGGCTGCCAGTAGGGAGAATGGCAGACAGTTCCCTGGTCAAAGACCTTGGTGGGGTTTTTTTTTTTTTTGTACCATCTCTTGCATGTTTTTAGACACATATATTTGCAAAGAGGGTTGTGGCCACGTGTAGTTGATTATTAGGATAGCTTCTTTCTTATATTAATAGCACCAGCTTACATGTCTGTACTTACATGTGTATGGCTCAGTTTCCTTATACCATTAGCTTTTATTATAAACCATTTTCATTATCACACAGTGTTCAGGGAGCAACCATGCCTCTGTGTGTGCATCTGTGTCCTTGAGTCCTCAACAGAGAATTCAGCAGCTGAATTATCAACAGCAGCACGTAACCCCATTTAAAACTCTGGCCACTGAAGAGTGGAGGGTGGAAAATGTGACACCAAACTTCAATACAGACTGAAGAGCTAGAGGTTTGCAAACCTCATGCCTGTACTGTCCAAATACAGAGATGCTAATTGGGTTAGAACTAAAGGACACTTAATGCAATCTATCTGAGAAGAGTCAACATTGCTGCTGTAAAGTCCTGCCTTAAACAAACCTTTTGGAGGTCTCTGAAAAGGTCAACAAAAATGTGGATAAGGGTGATCTAATTTCCATATCAGACTGGGTGTCTAAAAAGTTCTTGACAAAGGCTTTTAAGGAGACTAAGCAGAGAAAACAACAAGAGGGGAAGCCCTGGTATAGCTCAGTAATTGCTTAGGAGATAAAATTCAAAGTACAGGAATAAATCACCAGTTCTCACAATGGAGGGAGGTGCTGGATGGTGTACAGTTCTGCAAGAGTCAGTGTTGCAATGTGTGCTGTTCAATGCACTCATGCCTTACCTGGGAATGGAGTCAAATAACAAAGTTCATCAAAAAGAATTTATTTGGCAGCAATAAGAAAAAAGATTGTGAAGAATTATACCTGGACATTATGAGACTGAATGTTCAATATCAGAAATCCAGTATAGGTGAATGTAAAATAACACACATGGACAAATAGTCATTAAAAATGGCTCTGAGCTGGCATGAGTAAAGTCTCAGGGTTATGACAGGCCATAGAAACATCACCTCTTGTGCTCAAAACATCCTCATGAAGTATTGTCAAGGAAAAACATCATTGTGCCACTCTATGAATCCATGGTTTGATCTTAAATCCTGTGTACTTCTTCAACTCAAATTTAGATCTGTTAGATGAGGGTCATGCTCAGGAGTGCATCAAGGATGGTAAGAGATACAGAACAGTCTGTGGACAAAGGTCCCCATGAGAGCAACCTAGAGCTCTTCAGCCAGGAAATGTAATGATGTACAGAGATTATTATGGAGATCTACAAAGCCATGAGCAGGTCTAAGAGAGGGTTAATTGTTCCCATCTCCAGCTTAAAGAAAGGGTTAGTTGTTCCTCATCTCCAGCACAGGAGCTGAGGGGATAATTAAGCTTTTATCGAAACAAAAGAATAAAAGGCAGAGCTTCTTCACAGGAAGAATAGCAGATCAATGGGAATCCTTGCAAGCGTATTTGGGTTCGAGGCAACATCGAAGAAGTCCGGGACAGCAGTACTACCTATTAAAAAAAAAAAAAAAAAAAAAAAAAAAAAACCAAAACCCCACAAAAAAAAAAAAAAAAAAAAAAACAAAAAAAAAAAAAAAAGCCCCAAAAACATCGCCAGTTATTGAGAAGACTTTATAGGGCAGCCCATAGATGCTTGTGCTTTTCAGGGTTATTACAAACAGATGAAGCAACAGGCTGTTGTCAAGGGGATCCAGCAGATGCAATACAGGTTGGAGAAGAAAAATCTTGCAAGGCTTTGAGCAAAAGAATTTGCTCAAATGCTCATTGTTCTTTCTTCTTCTCTACTGCTTTGTCCTCAACAAGGATTTTGGCTGTCTATTCAAAATGACACAGCAGAACACACTAAAAAAAAAAAAAAAAAAAAAAAAAAAAAAAAAGCCAAACCACACCAATAAAGAAAATCAAACCAAAACCAAACAAAAAGAAAACAGCCCGAAAACAGCGGCTTGGAAACCCCCGGAGCTGGCGGCGGAGTGAAGCTCCCGCCCCGTGCACTTCCCGGAGGCGAGCCGCGGGGCCGCGTTCCTTTCCTTCTCGACGGGGCTCGGCCCCCCCGGTCCCGGCTCCCTCCCCTCCCGCCCGCCGCGGGCATCGTAACAGGAGAGGCTCGCAGGCGGAGGGTAACCCGAGCGCGGCAGGGCGGGGGCCGCGGGGGCGGCCGCGGAGCCTCCGCACGGAGCGCTTCGCCCCGCGGGACGGGACGGGACGGGACGGGACGGGACGGGACGGGACGGGACGGGCCCCCCTCTTTCGGCGTCGGCGAAGGGGGCGGGCGAGGAGGGAAGTGGGGAGGAGGAAGAGGAGGAGGAAAAGGAGGAGGAAGGGGGACCCGACGTGCCGGGGTTGCGCGCGGAGCTGGCAGCGCACGCCGCGATCCGGAGGAGCGGGAGCGGTTTGGATAAGGTACCTCCGAGCGCCAGGATGCGCGTGTCCGCGCGGCGTCTGTCTGCCTGCCCGTCTGTCTGTCTGTCTGCCTGCCTCTGTCTGTGTCTCTGTGTGTGTATGTGTGAGCGCGGCTCCCGGCGCGGAGGGAAGGGAGGCGGCGGTGGCTGCGGCTGCGGCGAGCTGGCCCTCGGCGGGTTGCGGGCGGGAGAGGGGGATAGGCAGGGCGAGCCGGGGAGGTGAGGGGGTGTCGGTAGAGGTGCGAGGAGGGGCAGGGGAAAAGCGAGGAGGGAAGATGGAATCGCGGGGAGGGAGAGAGGAGAAGAGGAAAGGAGAATGCAGATGCGCGGAGGGGAAGGGAAGAGGCCAGGAGGAAAGAGGGCATGCCGAAGGGGTCGGTTCTGCCCTTGCCATCGGCAGCCCTGCGCGGTGTGCCCGCGGGATTCCCGGCGTGCGCGGCCCGGGCGGGGGGAGGCGCGGACCGCCGGGAGCTGCCGGCCGGAGCGGGGGGGCCGCGTACAGAGAGCCGGGTCTGTGCTGCATCCCCCGGGGTCTGCAGGTCGGGGGGCGGCTCTGCCCGCCGGGGCTGCGGCCGGGGGCCTCCGCTGCCCGCCCGGGGCGGCCGCTGTGCGCGGGAGACTGGGCACGGAGGGGGCGTGTGGAGGGGGTTCGGCGAGATCCTGAGAAACCTGTGACGTAATTATTTTTTAATCGGCATGTGTTTTGCATGGCGATCTCAAATTTTCCTGGACTCCCCTTTTTGAACAGAAAATCCCCTGTATCTTTGTTCCAAGTATTTCTATTTTTAGATTCCTCTGTAACAGCAAAGCGAGTTCGTGAGTTTTAAATATTTTAATTCTTTTTCATTTGGCCTTTGCTGAGGACCATTCCAGTGTAAACTTCCGAAACACTAGCGTCTCCTTCAAAAAAGTTATTGAAATTATTACTGAGGTGAGCCGGCCGGCAGCTTTTGTGGGTATACCAGTGTTTGAGTTCCTGATGACATTAATCATTAGCCTTAAAGAGCAGTCATCATACTGAAGTTAGGTTTTTATCTTAAGATGCATTGCCTGTCAGGTCCCAGAAGATGTACATTAGGTGCAAGTACCACTGTTAGAAGAGATAGAGCATATTCCCCCAGTTGTGATTTGACCAATGAAATAAACTTGTTGTTTTGTTATGAGTGGTGATTAACAGTTCAACGTTGTAATGATATTCTCTGATTCTAGCATTGTCTCATAGCTCTGGTATGTCAATTTGTATTCATGCTGTGTAAGTGTTTTGCAGAGGTTTTGCCTATCTGGCAGGGATTTATTTCAATTTCAAAATTACATTTTCTGATCTCAGCAGCCTCAGAAACCCAAAGAAGTTCTGTTACAGTGTGTGACTTTTTTTTTTTTCGTAAGAAATGCAAGTTTTTTCATGTCTTTAGATCACAGTTTTTATGTCTCTGCACACAGCAGAAGTTACAGCTGAAATTGTGTTCATTTAAATGTATTCATTGCAAGCATTTCTGACCACTCAGTATTGAGTGTTTTTTGTCGATTTATCGTCATTTTATATTTGAATGCCAGTGTATTTAATGCCCTGCTGTAGCCTCTGACAAAGAAAGTGTTCAGAAATTTAAAATGTTACATACAGATATTGGCTTTTGAGAACTGATACCTTGTTTTTGTATTAGTTTTCCAGCTGTCCAAAGAGTACAAGTCCCAGGTGAGCTCTTAAGTAAATTAAGCCATATTTATAGATATTTTGTAATAGTGCCAGTAAAAAATAGATCTTGTGGCAACTGATGGTTATTTCCCTTCACTGTGGATGCACAGCTTCTGTACAAAGAGGTGTGTGCAGTCCTTTTAAATTACTCCAAACTCCTGTTGACTTCGGCCAGAGTTTTGGCTAAGTTAAGAACATAGGATCATATGACTTACAGCGTGAAAAATACAGCTAGCAGAATCCTGAGCAGTTTGATGTATACTTTGATCATAAGATAATTTGATTCATGCCTGGTTTGTCTTGTCTAATCTGCAAAATTCACTTTTGCTACTGGAAACACCTGCTGATTTAGCAACTACTATTGATACTCCATTTATAGCAAGACAAGAAGAGCTGCATAAAGCAACATCTAGAACTGTCCCTATTGTTACTGTTCACAGTGTGATTTTTCTCTCGTTGATGTGCTGCTGTACCGATTCTCAGGCTGTTCTGTCTTCAGCTGATGGGCAGTACATTTATGGTTGTGGGATAAAGAGGGTTGTTCAAGCTGCCAAAATAGTCTCTCTTTCTTCCTTCTACCCCCCTATAAAAAATGAAAAGCTGTGGCAGCTGTATCTTCGAGCAGGCTGTGCTGAAGGAGCAGATCTTTGTTCTCATGTGCGCCCTGTTTCTTGGATGGCTAGAGTTCAACCTGAATTCTGTGTTATTTTGATATAATTATCATTGCCTATTTCCCGTTTTTAGGTGGATTTTTTTTTTTTTTGCTTTTGTTTAAATGCCAAAACTTAAGGAAGGTTCCCTAGGAAATTCAGCACAGATAATTCATTAAGGAAAAGTCTTTTCCAATACTCCCACTTACTAGGACCAAGTCCATTGAAGTTGATGTGGATAGGCTTGGCATTCAAATTATGGTGGAGAAAAAAAGTTGGCCTGTTAATTGATGATGATGCTGGCTTACTTTAATATTGCATTGGTCCTGTAGAGGGATGTTCTTTAATTGATTGCTGACCTAGACCACTAGAGTGCAGTTCTATAAAATTAGGTTTAATTTTGAAATATAGCAGCAGCACTGAATGAATGCCAGCAGATGCAGTTATATCTATAATTTACGTTGTTTTCTTTGAGCCATATGTCAAAGTGGTGCTCTTTTTCTTCTACATCTCCAAAATTTTAAGTCGTATCTGCTTAACTAACTGTAAGACTTTGGCATGCATTGCTCTGGTAAATTAGCAAAGTCCATACTCTGTGAACTCTCCTGTCTGGGATTCTTCTGCTGCTAAGAATGTATTTCACAGTACAGCTTGATGGGGAGGGACCTGGAGAATGATTCTGCTGGTTCGTCTCCAGTGAGGGAGACAAACCTTGCAGTCTCCCTCTTGGGGTAAGTCAATTAGGGACAGTTTCCATCTCAGCCATCTGACAATGACAGATGTCCAGTTGTAGTTGGTAACATTAACTATCCCATATTATTCCAAATGGGAAAGATTTTTACAGAGTCAGATTGGGAATTTTGGGGGGTTTTGAAATACCTTATGGTAACCTGTCATCATAGTCATTGTGGTTGACTGCAGGAATCTAGATACTGATTAAGATGGCATCTCAAGACCCTTCCAGTATTTTCTGTCATCAGTTAAGAGTCATGGTTATTCAGTACTGAAATGTGTACAAAGCTTTAAAAAATACATGTTGCACACAATAACTTCAGGAGATCACACATGTATCTCACTCCACCCCAAAAAACAAGTGTGAATCATCAGTGCTGAAGTTTTTCACCTGTAAAACAGAATTCTTGTTTCTTCTCCTCTACACTGGACAGTCTTCAGGGCTTTTCCATAATGTTCGCTCAAACACACTTAGTTGAAACTGTAATTTCAGCTGCTACTGCACGTTTGTTTCCCAAGTAATAACAGTCACAGTGCTTGACTTTTCTGGTGTTACGACAGAATTAACAAAAAAGAGGATACTTATTTTTCATATTAAAATTCTGAGTTATCAGCGCAAATTGTTGTTCTTATTTTTGGTGGTGAATAACCTTCATTAATCCGTTACAATTGTAAATCATGCCATTCTTAAGTTTAAAAATGGATCGCTTTATTTAAGTTTATAATTAATGAGAGTTGAAAGTACACTTTTTGTTTATTTGATGACTGTAACATACTGGATTTCCAGGAGAAAAGAGACCTGTATCCTCAGAATAATTCCTCAGAAATGTTATTGAAATACTGTATTGTAACAAGACTCAAGTGTTGCATTGCTCAATATGAGACTTACATGCAGTGTAGCATGAAAGTGAGAGTTTTCCCTAGGTATTATACTGGCAGAGAATTATTTATTTAATACCTTATTAATAACAGAGAAAAACAATATGGTATTTAAAATAAATCAGATTTCCTCCAAAACATATCTACATCTATTAGAAAGGTTAGGAATATTGCTTTAAAAGACATGCACAAGCTCTAGGGAAAACTTTGGTATGTGCTACTGAATCATGAAAGTGTATCCTGTTCCTTTTTGGAATTTTCTTCTATCTTTATCTAATTGACTAAAGAGATGAATCATGATCCAGGGGGAAAGAATGCTTCCAAAACTCTGGATTTTTTTTCTCCAGAATCTGTTGGTTACAATGATTTCTTCTGGGCATCATAATTTTCCTGTTCTCCCCTGTTTCTGGATTTAAAAGGGGAAAAGAGCAGAAAACTGTGTGTATAAATTGCTAAATGCACATCACCATATCTAACTCAAAAGGGAAGGGTTCTCTGTGTTTTACCAGTTTTTGTGTTGCTTTATGCAACATCTGTTAGTATAATTCCTGAATGAATCAGGAAAAGTTTTTAAGGGTGTAGTGAGGGTCGTACTGGCAGGGAAGGGTGACTTTTGTGCATCTCATACATTCCCTTTCTAGCCACTAAAGTTGACCACTTCAACAAAAGAGCGCAAAAAAAAGAATCTCCGGTCATGGTGATTTTCAAATACCTTTAAACTGGTGGCACATTAGGATTATACTCACTTAAACACACACACACACACACACACACACATCCCCCAAAGCAAAGAAGCAAACAAAACCAACCAAGCAGATAAATAAACGGCACCAAACCCACAAACACCACTGCTTCAGTCACTTCAATCACTGAGTTACTAAGTAGGTGTGATTGTTGACTGCCCCTGGGTGCAAATACACCTGAGGACATCTGCAGCTTCCTTGCTAACAGTTCTTCTCAGGGACTGTTGAGAATACTTGAGAATAGGGATGCTATTCTTTAACCACTGAACTCAAGAATTCAAGTGGACATGTTATGCCTCATTGTCTGGGATAGTGACACCAGCGTTGTTTGAGTTGAGCTTAATAACAGCCATTTTTTCTCCAGCACTCCAGGGAAAAATACAGCTCCATCTGTATACATGCCTGGAGTGCCCTATATCAGTATCTCATAAATGTGGAGCAAGTTTAGTAGCACCAGTTGAGGAGAATTCCCTAACAGAACTGCTGATATACAAACAAGATCCACCCATCTTTGAAAAAGCTTCACTTTTAAGAAGTTCCATTCCTTTTTTTTTTTTTTTTTTTTTTTTCCTACTTGCTCTTTTAGGGCAGGTTTTAGGAAGATGACAGACCAGAAAAAGGAATCAGATGAAGTGAACACCTGTATTAGCATCCTGCACCAAACTCTCCTGGCAAACCGATTAGACATACATATATTAATAAAGCTTGCACAAGTAAAGAAGTAATGATTGTTTCTGTTAAAGTTGTTGAATTGGTTTGTACAGATCTTTTGTCTCTCTAATTCCGTTCTATTAGGAGTATCACAGTACTCGTGTAGCCTTGTAAGGAAGATCATGTGAAGCCAATCTCAAACCTTTAAATATTATTCTATCAGCTTTCCTCAGAAATAGGTCATTTATTTCCAATTTTAGAGTTCCCTATTAGCTGCTACCCTGCCCCAAGAGTGAGCGCAAGAAGAGGTTTTTGCTGGCAGTGCTCTTGAGAACCCACATGCTGGTGTGGGAACTACTATCAATAAACCCAGAGAGTGATTTAACCTTATTTTAAAACTAAGTATATGCAAGGTGAACAAACCATGTTGTTTGTGCCATGGTTTGATGTTCTGACTATGTTTTCAAGACGTTTTACTGGCACAGGTCGCTTGCACTTAGGAGAGGATGGCTATGGCCAAAATATCAAGGAAGATCTGGAGGAACAGCTGCATTAGTAGGAAATGTAGCCATGAGAGTTCAGACACATTCAGGCTCAACACCACGTTGTTTCACACAACGTGTGGCTGAGACAGGGACACACCAGGGCGTGTTCCCAGCAGCATCATTCCGGCGTGGCTTGGCTGAGCTCAGCAGAGCAGAGACTGATCCAGTTCTTCATTATTCCTTGCTCCTGCTGCTGGTTGCAATCATTAAAAAGAGAAATTGAACCAAAGTTATGGTCTGACTTTTCCATTTGATTGTGTATTTTCAGTATTTTAATAGAGTCATATATTAATTTTGTTTGGAAAAGGCCCTTAGAACAACAATAGTAAAACTATGACAATTCTGTATTTTTCTGTTGTGTGAACACACTGGTCAGTGTATCACTGGAAACTGGCTTAATCAAACCAACCATTTTGATAATTTAGTTGGATCTAAAGAGTAGCACAAAGAGTGCTGGCATTAGATGCTGTTCTTTGATTTGATAAGTGCCTGAGCCTGTCCTGCATCCATTTGATGTTCCCAGCCTCCACAATTCTTCCATCACTATATTATAAAGTGTACTTTCACTAACACACTACTGTTTCAGTTCCTGGCTTTGTTTAATTTAAAAATGTCAGACATAGTCATATTACCTTCCTCTTACATTATTGCCAATGAAAGCTTGTTCTTCCTCTCAGATTCTCAAATCCGTGTGAGTCCCCTCTGAATCTCTGGTGAACAGCTGCTCTGAGGAAGGAGAGCAGCAGCCACAGTTTTTGAGGAGTTGTTTAAAATTTGAAATGCACTTTAAAAGAGGAACCAACATAGACTGAAGAAGTGTCCATTCACTTTCTGAAAATGAGACCTTTTGATGATTTTTGATGGGCACTCAAAACACCTCTGTCCCATTGCCTGTTTGGCTTTCTGGAGAGATACATTTGTAAGGCCCAGGTTTATGCTCATTTTGATGTATAAAATGTTTTTATCAATTTGGTTAATGAGAACAGAAGTGGCATGGCACAGCAGCTCAGAGTGTGTATTGGCAGACTTCTAGTGAATAGTTCTCGCTTCAAATTAAAAATATCTTTTAATTAGTTGACATTTTTGGCTTTTTGGGATATATTTTAAGCCCTTAAACTTCTTGAAAAATATTTTTCCATCTAATTAACTTAGAGATAGCTCAGGTAATGGTAATTTTGAAATTTCTACTAGGATCACCCTTAGGGGGAAAAAATCACATTTGGAGTTGTCATTGGAAAGCTGACAACAGTTACTGACATATTTAGAAAGTCCTGAAGCCAGTTTGTGATAAGATCAGCACATAAGCAGGACTCCCCAGAATTCAGCTTTGAGTGGTAGTTAATTCCACCGACTTTTTGTTTATCTCTTGGGGCTGGGTGCTGGTGGTCAGCAGTAAAGTTGGATTCCAAATATTTGGTGACTGAGCCAAACTAGCTTTCAGGATGAAGTGTGCTGCAAAGAAGAGACTACAATAGAATTAATGTTTCTTGTGGGGTAATTCTTTGCTCTTGTCTTTTTGTCAGGTGTCATTTTCAAATGAACTGCTCTGAATGAAATGTTTTTAGGCTATTCTGCCTGTCATTCATTCCCCAGGCTTCTCCATTATTCAGGAGTTTCATCTGTATGGCAGCAACAGTTCAACAGCAAAATTGCTTTATTCTTCTCTGGTTGTAGTGGGATGTGTGAAAAACTCAGAAGTTCAGCTGTTGGGCACGCCTTGCCTACTGTTCTTGTTGACTCTGGCAAGTCATCTTGCTGTATCTTGCTGGCCTGAATGAGGGATGTGACTTCGCTGTGGAGAGCTGGGTAGGGTTTGTATTAAACTGTGTCCTGCTGGAAACTTGTTTTCTTTTGGGAAGAAAAGGATGATAGGGCTGTTCTGTTGCATACTCCAAGACTGTGTTATCCAAGCTTTCTGAAGAGAAATCAAGCCAACTCCCTAAGTTCTTGGCAGAGTGAACTGTCAAAAAAGGGACTTTTACAATGGGGTATTACCAACTGATCACCAGCTGCCTGGGGTGTAGGTCCTTGGGAGCAGAGGAGCATGTACTTGATATTTCTGAGCATTCTCCTTCCCATGCTGTTGGGATGTGTTTCTGCAGAAAGGAGAATAAAACAGGAATCCTGCAGATACAGATGGTAACATGTAAGTGTGTCTGTTGTCATGTTAGATACTGGCAAGAAACCCAGAGGCAAAAAAGAAAAAAAGAGTACATAAGTTTTGTCACATCAACTGCTCAGTTTCTATTAAAAATGCTGGTGAGTGTGAAAGAAAGTGAGAGGAGGTTACTTATGCCAGTATTCAGTAAATTGAGAGCAAGATGTCATTTAAAGCTGTGGCGAAGTTGCATTGGCAGCTGCAGTGGATCTGAGATAATTAAAGACCAGAGTGCTTCTGCCAGTGTGACCTGTGCCATCTTTTCCTCTGTGTCAGCCTGTGACACGTAGACAGCACTCACGCTACAGTGCTGACCTCTGAAGAGCACCAGGGCTGGGCTCAGGTTGAGCCCCGCTCAGTTTTGTCTTCTTTCATTGAAGAATTGGTTCTTCAATGTTCTACTCATTGCAGATGCTGACACTTCTGCAGAAAATGTGAAACATCAGGCCAGAGTTCACTGCTCACACCTTTTTGAGGGTTTGTATCTTCCAGGCACAGATGCGACTGCTGGTCCACACTGGGAGAGTCAACATTGAACACCAAAATGTCAGGTTACCTCTGCAGGTACTTACCAGCTCTTTGGCTGTGCATTCTTAAGTGGTGAGGACTTGGAAGTTTAGTAAAATTGTAGCAGCAGGACACAGCGGGGTATTTTATGGATGGGGACTGACTCTGTAGTTAAAAGGCACCTATGTACATGGGTGCTTTGTCCAATATCCCACTGGCATTAGTCATCTGTAAGAGTGCAGCTGCATTGGGAAATGCATCATGCCATTTAAATTATCTTTCTAGCTGCTGGACCTAATGAATAATTTCCTTTGGAGGCAAAAGGGAGGGGAATAAATGAAAAAAGGAGACGCTGAAGGACTTGCAGTTTTTATTGTGGCAAATGTGAGTTTGAAATACTATGCCTGACTTCTTTAAAGAAGAAAAGGGGACCCAGTTTCACAGCAGGAGAACTTCACTTTGCAAGGCATGATGCCAAGATTTTATAGTGACTTGATGGTTTCATTCCTCAAGAACAGCAGTGGGCTCCAGTAACAATAGACCTCCACTGCAGAGGGTCATGATCATAAAATTTCTCAGGTTCTTCCTAGTCAGGCAGGACCTCAGGCATTTTAAGAAGCTGGGCAGTATGGAAACAGGCCTCTGCTGCTCTGTTGCATTTCACTTTTGGGACTAGATGCTGGATGATACAGTTTATATTGGTTTGGTGAAACAGATTTTGTATCTATATTCTGTTCTTGGACATCAGTAAATTCATACTATTGAATAATATTTGAAATTTTCTAGTTAATTCATATCTACTTTGATTGTGTGGGCTTGATACGGAGCTTACCACAGATGACAGAAAAAATACCACAAGAGACTAAAACCAAATTTTTCTCTCCTGCAGTTTTCAGGAATCAATAAAATCCTCTTTTACATAACTGTACAGCAGCTTCACTGATAACAAATTTGGGCTTGTTAATTGTAATTTTTTTTATCTTTAAAGTTTTAAAATGTTTCCTGGGCTGCAGAGTTAAAAACTTACAAAATATTTCGATTCAGAGTGTATTGTAAAGACTTGACAAGTCCAAAATAATGACTTTTCTGGGTCTTTTGTTGTTCTTGTTCAGATGCTAAGGCTTATAACCTTCTCTGAAAAGCTTTGAAGTAAGCTACTCCTCCTCCAAACCCAAATCCTTCAAACCCAAGGCCCAGGCTTTCAGTTAATGTGAATGGACGTGGACTGGCAGGAGAAGACCCTATTATTTTCCTCTGCGCTAGCAAACACAAATGACAGAGAAATATGTTATTAGTCTCTCTCAGTTTCCCGCAGTCTGTGACAGTGTTGCCAGAGTTCTTTGGTTTGGCTGTTAAAAGGATAACAGCAAAAAACAGCTGTCCTTGGAGTGGCAGGGCAGGATCCTGGTTATCCTGACATCTGTGATGGGAAGGAGATGGTGGGTAATGGCATTGCCCTGGAGCAGGCAGCTCTGCTGAGGGATCTGACCAAGCAAGTCAGCTTGGCTCCGACCCTTGTTCAGGGGAGGGGGCAGCTCTTGTGTTTTCCAGTCTGTGTTGCATTTGCAATGTCTGTCTCACTTCTGAATGTCTGGGCTTTTGTTCTGCAAAGCCCAGGTCCTCCCTCCACCTTTAACCTGTTTCTTGTTTGCTTCTCTTCTTTTGGTGTTACATGGGGGGTTTTTCTAAGTGTTTGTTGGCACTAGGTGTCAAGAGCCTAAGTAAGAGTAAAGCGTACATATCAAAACTTTTTCCCAGCTCTGGTCACTGTTTGATTTGTGTGAGGTTGAGAGGAAGGTTGAGCCATTTTCTTCAGGGAAGATGTTTGAGTGTTCAACTGATACTGTCAGTTTTTTTCTCACACAGAGCTGTGTGTTTAAAAAGCAGTGTGATGTGTGACAGTAGTGGTGGGAGCACACAGAAGAACCTTGTCAGCTGAACCAAGTTCTCCTGCCAGCTGTGCCCCAGGGAGGCTGTAACTGCCTGAGCTGCTGGAGAGTTAATACAGATCTGGTGGTGTGACAGAGTAAAAGATTTGATCCATGTCACCACAACAGTCCTTCAGTCTGATTCACTCTTCACATTGTACCTTGAGCAGCTTGACTGAATTATGTATTTGCTCCTAAGATATTGCCTGCATTTAAAAAGGCCTTCCTGGAATGCAGCTACCAGGCAAGCCTTTTCCCTTTGCTGATGCTCTCCTGTATCTGCATTTTCAGCATCAGATAGGTATACATGGCATGCATAACCCTCCTCCAGAACGGGAAGCCTGGAGGACACCCTGAAGGCTACACCTTACTGCTGGTCTCTTCCCAGGGTGCTGCTTCCCCTTCCCAAAGGATAGACTAGGAGCAGTGCCCTGGTTTTGGGGAGTAAAGCCCCAGGGTGCCATTTGACACAAGCTTATACAGGGGTTGATTTAAACAGCCAAAAAGCACAATTCATGCATGCCTTTCTGTTTCCTTCTAGAATATAGCCTTTTCAAACAGCTGTGTGTTACTTCATTACTGTTGATTCTTTCAAAGAAAGATCAGAGCTTTACATGGAAGAGCAGCAATCAGCTAGTATTCCATCAGGAGAAGCTCCATCAGAAATAGTTTTCACTAGAGAAAAACTAGAAAACCTCTTAAAGAAATTACTAAGAGTAAAAATTTAATTTTTGCCCTTGAATTCTTGTTTTTTCCAGTTGCAGCATTGTAGCTGCAGAGAGAAGTAATTTATTCACAAGACCTTTAAACAAATAAAATTAAAAAGGTATTTACAAACTCTGGTTAGTCCCAGCATAAAGTGGGAATGCTGTCCATACTTCCTTGTGGTGCTCTGGTCTTGTGTTTATACATTGCTTGGATCTTCTGTGAGCACTGTGTGGGTTCTTTTACTGAGATTGGTGGGATTTCTGATTTCTTATGTGACCATAGCTTTTGCCTTTCCTTTGCCTTGTTTTCTTTATAAAATTAAGTCAGCCGTCTGTGATTAAACTCATTGCATAGAAGGAAAAAATGTGAGATGTTTCCTGCAAACAATTGATGACAAACTCATTGTACTAAGCTTGCTGAAAAGGAACTTTTTTTTGGAAGGTGAGAATAAAGGAATTTCCTCCTCCACCCTTCTGTTGTTCAGCTGTGAACTGATGTTGTTGAGAGGGAAAAAAGTTGCTTTAGTTTTCCTCAGGATATTATTGTGTGATCTTAGTGAAAACTTTTAAAGATACAACTGTCATTCTAAAGGTTTCAGTTTTGTGCAGAATTGAAAAATTAGTTTCCAATTTGTTTTTAATTTAAAGCATAGTCAGTTCAGTTAATTTTCACAAAAGACATCCCTTTCTGAAGGTTCAGATATTCCCCAGGTTTACTTTACAGTTCAGTGATAATGAAATCTCTTTTAAGGCACTCTCTGTGAAACAGTTTGATAATTACTCCAGCAGATAGATGAGTTTGCATGGGCAAAACAGTGAAGCCAGACACAGAGCAAAGTCGTGGGGTTTTTTTCAGAGGATCATGACTGCAACTTGGTTTTGTTAGTCAGTAGCAATTACATATTGAGCATTTTAACTTTTTATTAGAGGCTTCATAACCAAGTGTCATTGGCATCCGAAACGTAGTGCAAGTTCATTTCTGATCCTGCTTCACTGCCATTGAGGGAATAGGAAAATGCTTTTTAAGGGGGGTAGTGGGGTAGGTTAAATTCCATTTTTGCATTTTTCAGGCAACATGCCTAAACTCGGGTTTGACATTGCACTCTTTTAGTTTGTATTGAAACACTTGCTCAGGGTGTGAGTTTTATGATGTCCTTCCTGTGCATATATTTTACTTTTTCAAACTGTAAGTAGGTTCACCATCCCACCTTTTCCTGATTCCTTGGGATCTCCTGTAGACACAAGCTATTGCAGCAATGCAGATCCCAAGCTCTTGTTATGCCATTTCTCTCAAAACTCAAATTGTCTTTAATTTATTTCCCTGATGGTCTAGTCCCTGTTTCCACTAAAGTGAAAGAGCAGGGATAGAATAATGCTGCTCTGAATATTATTAATAGTTTTTCGTTACATCCCTAATTAAGATTGGAAATAGGATTTAAATAATTATATAAACCTGTTATAAGATACAGTTTCTGTCCCAAAATCTCAAGTAGACAAAATGGAGAATAAAGACAGCAGGTAGAGCTCATTGTTCATTGCTGCTGATAAACTCCACAGAACTCACAAGTACTAGCAAGGAACAAAATTACCTTGTCTCTGCAATCAGTAAAATTCAAACCTAAAACCTTTTCAATGGTTGTGATTGACAGGCTGAAGTTTCTGCAGGTCTTGGTTTACCTCTAGGTAACAAGTCACCTCCTCCTCCGTGCATGAAGAGCAGAAAGACGTAAAATGCGGGGTAGATCCTTAACTGCAGCCTCCTAGGTTAACTGTTACTTCTGTGGCTATGTTTTTAAAAGTCAGCTGTATCCCTGCCTGCAAGACCACCCAGTCCCAGAAAATAGAAGAAGCCTTCAAAGATTTGCAGCTTTCTTTTTTTTTCCCATTGCAGCACGGGACGATCAAGCATACTGCTTATTGCTTATTCAGACTTTTACACTGGTAGAATTAGGTACTCCTTGGCTCCTGGTGGAACAGATATTCCTAGTTTTAAACATACAGCCTTTTTGGTGATTCTGGACTTGCATTATTCTACCCCAAAACTGTCACAAGACGAAGCCTGGGAAATGGCTGGAGGAAAACAGTGAGGCAGAGGCAGGGTGAAAGGAAGCTCTTATGGTCTGGGGCTCAGATGATGTCAGGAAGAATAATTGTTTTCTACTCTTAATTGCTAGCTTTACTCATGCAACCTGAATTGGCATGGGTGGGGAGAATGTGGTGTGCCACATCTGCATTGAGTCATGGGACAGTAGTCACCTGTCCCCTCAATTATTTTTGGCTTACCGTGAAAGACTCAAGAATCATAAGCTGGGAGAGTAAGATCCAAAGTCCTTCATTTTGTTAGTTTGGACTGTGGCTCTGTCACCAAATGTAGTGATAATCAAAGCAAAATGGAATTCCAGGTTTTTTTCTAGTTTAAGTGGAGCTGTGGTAAGGCAAGCTTTCACAGGAGGCACATGGATAGCAAATGCCTCTCTAGAGGCACATGGATAGCAAATGACTTAACACTACCTTTTACTTAGGTTCTTAGGCTTTCATAAAGCATGTCTGTTGTCTACCAGATGCTCTGATCTGTTAAGAGGCGTTTAAAGAAGTATGGCACGTTAAGTTCAAGGTGTTGTTTTTAGTATAGAAGTTGTAGGACATCACTTGTACCTTGCAAAAATATGAACATATGCGAGTAGAAACAACCAAAAGTTAGCCTTTTTTATATATGCTGTTTTCTAAAATTGGTGTATTTGAGTTACCTTATTTGTGTGTGTCGTGGTTTAACCTCAGCCAGCAATCAGGCAACAGGCAGTCACTCATCCCCACACCAGTGGGGCTGAGGAGTGAATTGAAAGGGTAAGAGCTGGAAAACTCATGGGTTGAGGTCAAAACCGTTCAGCAAAAGCCACACACACAAGCAAAGCAAAACAAAAAACGGAATTATTTTACTGTTTCCCGTGGCAGGCATGTGTTCAGCCATCTCCAGGAGAGGAGAGCCCCATTATGCATAACAGTTACTTGCATAGACAAACACCATCACTACAAATGCTCCCCTCCTTCCTCCTTCTTCCCCCCACCTTTATGTACTGAGCATGGTGTCACATGGTCTGGAAATCCCTTTGGTCACTTTGGGTCACCTGTCCCAGCTGTGTCTCCTCCCAACCTCTCATGAACCCCCAGCTCTCTCGCCAGTGTGCAAGAACAAACACCAGAAAATATCTTGGCTCTGTGTAAGCCATCCTGAACAATAACAAAAACATCTCTGTATTATCAACCCTGTGTTCAGCCCAAATCCAAATTACAGCCCCATACTGGCTACTGTGAAGAAGGTTAATTCTGCCCTGACCAAATGCAGCACAACAGTTCAACTAAAATAGATTATGTACTGAAGCAAGAGGATTTTGAGACTCAGAAGATTTAGCAAGAACAGTTTGGGAGGGGTTCCTGTAGATTTAGAGTTATTTAATTTCAAAGTAAGTTTCCTTTAATTTCCTTGTTAGAGGCTAATTATCACAAAATGTGAATGCTTCTGGCTTTTTCCCAGACATATGACTTCCATGTCAACTCATCATCTTGATATAGCAGACCTCATGAAGCAGATTTGCAAAGGGGTGTCCGTATCAATGCAACTCTCTTCATATAGCTGTGTGTATACAACTCAATTAATATTTTAGTGACTGCTGTTGAGTGCCAGTGGTTCTTTTTAATTGAAGAAATGCAGATGAGTATTTTTTATTTGAAAGCATGTGTGCATGGTACATGATTTTGTTCGGTCTTTAGAACACTCATGTAGTTGGAAAAGGTTGTATATGCCAAATATTTGGTTATAAGCATTTACAGTTTCCTTGATTTAATACTCATTTCAATGTACTCTTTAAAACCTGTTTCATACTAAAGAAGAGTTGCCTAACTAACTGTGTCCATGATATGTCATACACTGGAACAGTTCCCAACAGTCTTGACAGGCAGTGAAGGCTATGCAGGAACAGTGAAGCCAACAAAAACAGTTTTCTGTTGATTTTGGGTTGATTCAATTGCCTTTTCCCTACAGATGGCATGACTGATTTAAGGTAAGAAGCTGAAACTGGTGCGAGAGGATGGAGGTCTAACATCTGATTAGTGCTACTCTGCTTTTGATCAATCTGCTGGTAACTCTAAATCAAAAATAAGGCTGATCAAATTTATAGGAAGAATCTAAAGCCAGGAGAAAGTGTTGTGTTATACGACCCCTATGTTTTTAAGTCAATTAAGACACCTCACTGGAAAATTTTTGAAATTTCCCTGGTGATGCGTAACTGGGACACTACTGAACATTCAGGGGAAAAAAATCTTAAAAGGTTGACATCTGACAAGAGAAATTAAATGGAAAATATGTGGGACAGCACTGCACAAGTGATTGAAAATCCCTGGAGCACAGCTGTGAACAACACAACTTTGAATCAGTAAGGGGTTGTAAACATGTAGAGTTCGCAGTTAGCTTGGTTAGGTGAATAAGGCAGTGATGGAGAGGATTCTACTCAAATACAGTTTCACTTGGCTTGAAACTTAAGGCTTTTTATCTGCAGCTTCAAATCCTATTAGATTTAATCCTCAGCTGTTTGGAAATTTCACCATTGTCATGCACACATTTTCCACCTTGCAATCTTATTAGCCCTTGATGCCTCCATTACTTGTCAGTAGTTCTTCACAATTTTTCCAGACGGAAATTCTCCTTGAAATCAGATCTGAGTTTGTGTTCACTTGAATTTCAAATTGTTCTTCCTAGTTCAGTTGGTAAAGAATATCATGGTCAGAATACATATGTAAAAAAACCCTCAATTTGACCTGGTCACCATTAACTTGGAATCTTTCTAATGGGGTAATTATCTTCTATTGCTCATTTCTACACCAATTTCTTACCATATACACCCTACAGCTTCATGTGGGAGCATTATTGTTTCTGATATAAGTCAAATCTGTCAGTGCTGCTGCAAAGCCAATATACTCGTTGCTTAGACAGCTAATTAGCATGACTAGCAAGCTGCCTGAGGTCTCTGAGTCTGAATTGACTCTCCTACACACACTGCTTAAAACTAGAGTGTCGCTGAAGTAGCAGTGTAGGGGTAGACATGAACAGCTGGCTGACAGAGAGGAAGAGCAGGTCTAGGAGAAAGCCATTAGCAGAAAAGAAGCACTTTTTTGTTCAAGTGTGTTTTGAAAGAGAGCAATGAGTTGTTAGCTCTTTTCAAAATGTGCTTTGCTACTGTTGGTTCTTTGTCTGCAGAAGGCAGGAAGTAACATCTTGGCTGAGGTTATTCTTCCCTAGGCTTCTGTGCACACTGAAAGCTTACCCCTCAGGTCCAACATTGCCCAGTTTTAATCCTTGGGATTGGGCATCACAATTTCTTCCACAAGCAGCTTTTGTCACTTCAGGCAAGGGATATAGCTGATAACAATGAAAAATGACTTGCACAGGATGGAAGGGAGTGTCACACTCCCAATGAGCTGTTTCTCCATGGGAGAAAGGCAGTCAAAGAAATGCAGGCTGAGCACACTGTCCAGCTTTACACCCATCAGAAATGCTCACATATGCTTCCCAGGGTGAAATGGATCAACAGATCCATTCTCTACAAAAAAACATCATATACGTCTCCTAATCTGTTAATGAGTGATAGTAACATGTCTCCTGGGCTGTTCATAGGGCTCTGATTGTGCCTTCTGGCAAGCAGGAGCAGACCCCTTGTTCTTTGCTCTCTCCCTCCTTAATGCTCCCGACCTTGCTGCCTTTATGCAGGGTCAGAAAGGAAAGAGTCAAGGTGTACCATTAACAGAGACTGCTCCGAGAATCCTTTCCGGAATCCTTTCTGCTGCTTTGTCATACTTTTATGAGTTTACAAGCATGCCACTTCTCATTTGAAGAACTCTCTAGTCTTGTGGAGCAGAGAGGATTCTTTGCCATTTATAATGAAGACTAATTTGTGTTAAATTTTGCTGCTGATTTTGCTGGAATGACTTCAGTCAGCATCCAGCCCTGTCACCCAAATTCAAGCAGCAACCTTGCTAAGGATGCACTGAGAGAAGCAGATGTAACATAAACAACATATTTTGTCATGAGTGCAGCCGCTGCAGCAATTATCTACATGGAAAACCACTGTTGTACCAGAATTTTGGATTTTATCCTCTGTACTCTGTAAGGGAGGCACTCATGAGTCTGTTTCACCTGGTTTTGACCATGAATAAATTCAAGAATAAGAATGTAAAACCAAAAATGCCAGGGGAGGTGAGAGCAGGTGGATCATACTTGATGTGTTTTTTTCCAAGTGGCTGGGAGTTTTCCTAATGTGTGAAGTTTCAGAGTGCCCAGATAGAAGAGAGAGAGGCAGAGTGAGAGGGGTCTGCAGCCTGCAGCTTCCTGAAGTGAGTTGGTACCACAGCTTACTGCCAGGATTTGCTCATTTTCAGTGGCGTGTTAAGGTACAATAGTTTGGATAGGTTTTTAAAAAAAGAGGTGAAAGAAGTTCTGCATCTTTCAAAAACTAGAGATAGCACGGCTTCCTACTTGGCTTTTTTTTCCTGTGTTCCCAAATCACTCCCTACATATATATTGCATGGTGTGATTTTTTAACTCCTTTTGGTGTGCTCATCTTTTTAAGGATGGTGTCAGGTTCACTCTGGAAGTGATCTGCTCTGCTTGCAGGAAAGTCTAGCACAAAGAGCTGTGGGAGGCATAGCTGAGCATGGCAATAGCCACAGAGAGAACTAAATGTAGACCACCCTCTGAGGAGGAGGGTCTATGAGGAAGCCTGACAGCTGGAGGAGGCGTGGTTGCATTGTGGCAGTGTGAGTGCTCACATGGTGCCTTTTTCCTTACTGGAAGAAACCAGCAAAGTTTGGAAATAAGTGCTAGCTGTCAATTATTTGGTTACATGAGCAGAGTGGGGAGAGATGAAACTGTGGTCATGATGTGTGATAGTTTCAAGAAGGGTGTAGAAACGTAATCAGGGTTGACATTTGAGCTGGCAAAATCCAGAGGCAAGTCAAAAACCACAACCAGAGGCTTTCCTCTTGCCATGGTGCAAACAGCACCTTCCCACTCCAAACAGCCACTTCCATGAATGCAAAGGAAGAAGTTATTCCCACTGCCTCTACCCGTGCTATGTCTTCTCTCCGTTGTGACTAAAGTTAGGGGGAAGCTTATTCAGGCTGCTTGATAATGCAACAGAGTTTGGACTGCTGTCATAGCTTTCATCAGGTTTGGTAATTTGTTGCTTAATTAAGCTAATACTGTGTTCTGCACTGAAGATGTGGCTGTCAAGTCATTGTTCAGATAAGTTCGTATCATGTCCTGTGCCAAGGCTGTGGCTGTCATGGTACAACCAGCACTGCAACTGATGGAACAAGCAAGGAACCAGTGGCCAAGGAGTTCAGACTGTGCAGACATGCTCAACGTCTCTGTGAGTTCGCTCTAGACCTGGGAGATAGTGTCTTCCCAGCCTCTTCCCAGACAGCCTCCTCATGACCTCATGCTGGGCTGAGGAATCCAGTGAGTCTTCTCCCACATCACTGATGGCCACTGGGGATGGCTGGAGTGTGCTGAGTGGAAAGTGAGCCTTTCTCCCCAGGGACACATCTATGTTCTCCGTTTCACTTACTAGAATAGTACATACCCTTACCCCAGATAGTGCAGAGGTTTACACCCCGATGGGACTGACGGATGCTCCTCTAAAACTGCTGCTGTAGTGCTTATGCAGTGTTCTCCTTCCTGGCCTCCTGCATTTACCAGCCAAAGCAGGGCCTGGCCTTCCATCTGTCCTTTCCTTCTCCCTCTCTCTGCAATCTCTTTGGCTCCTGAGCTGCAGGTGAAGCAAAGATTGAGCAGTCAGCAAAGCCATCGAGAACCTAATCTGTGTCTAATCGTCTGCCATCTTGCACGTAATTCAACCCTACACCCTTGCAAAGATCATGTACAACAGTAGGTCAGACCCATATTCCTTAATAAATAGGAAATTGAAAGCAAGCACATCTTGCTTCAGTTACTGGAAGCTTTAAAACAAAGATGACCCAAATGTGATTTCATTTGTAAATAGAGCAATTTCATTCTGCTTTTGGGTTTGTTGGCTGTGTTCTGCATCTGAAGTAAAATTTTTATGACCATTATTAGCATGTGTGCAGTTCTGAGTAAACTCTATGTGAAGATAAGCAGTATTCCTCTCCCGGAGGTGGATTTAGTGGGCACAGCATTACTCAAGGTTACACCACCACTTCAGTGAATTTCCTGGGACCCAAGGAAAATACTTCTAAATCCTTAGTTTTAATTTATGCTATTAAAAGTGTACAGATTTAAGCTGCCATTGTTGCCTCATAAAAACCAGTTCTGTTCCCATCTTCTAATTTTTTAAAATTAATTTGATTCACTTGTGGCAGTGGCAAATTTTAATGGGATTTCATTTTAATTAAAATGAGAACATGTGAATCCCAGAGGGTAGATCCTGCTTTTGTTGCAAACTCTCCTCGTACAAATAGGATGCTGTTCCATTAACAGTGCTGCAAGAAAATAGATTTTATGATTATCAGCAAAGCAGAATTATATCACAGTTCTAAAATGCTATAAAAATATCTGAGATTGAGAGAGGCCTTTCACCATATTGATGTGCATTTGATGAGAGAAGATAAAGGCAACTAAATATAGTGAGGACTGTACTATAACCATTGATGAAGGAAGAAATTAAAATTCAAGCTAATGATCTTTGCTTGAATTTAAGCATTTAAGTTCTCCTAGCTATTCAGGAGAACTTAAATGCTAGGATATCTTCTCAATCCCAGACTAAAGGCAGACCTGTGCCAAGCCTTAGCCTCTCGTTCAAGTCCCCTGGATTTACATGTCTGTTTATGTGAAGTTGCAAGTGTGAACTTCAGGACTGAGTGCTTAGAGTGGGATTAAAAGAAAAGTAACATGGGGTTTTATCCCCCTCCCCCCTCCACCTTCCCCTGCTAAAAATATCTAATCAGTCCATTTTGAAGAGGAAGAGAGGGAAGAAATAGGTGAGTCTGAAGCTGGAGGAACCATCCCAGCTTACAGGCTCTTGTGTCTCTGCCCTCCTTCACAGCCCTGGAGACCAACAGAAACACTAGGCAAAGCCCTCACTAATTAATCATCAGTTGATGGCACATACTGCACCAGCTCCACAGCAACCACAATATCACCTGTTGCCTTTCTCTGGGTATTTTGTTTATATTACCGTGTGCCTTTATGGTGCTGTATGCCACTTGTGTACATTGTTCAGCTCCAGTTCCCAGAAAGAACACTATTCTAAGCTTTAAATATGTTTTATTAGATAAAAGGCAAAAAACCAGCTTATATATATGGGAAAATGCAAGATAAAACATATCAAAGGAAATTATATTATGATTTTGTGAAGCTCAAAGAAATGGGTTTTGTGTTGTGAAAACACAAAACAGTTTGCTCTCTTCCTGCACAGCTTGCAATCTTTTTTTTGTTGTTGATTGTTTGTTTGTTTTTAATACAGTTAGGACTTAAAACCAGCATGTTTTCTGGAACATTGTTATTTTACTAGCTACAGATTAAATAAATCAAGAAATACTTATCTCAGGTGCCTTTTTTACTTGGGCTCTGGCAAAGTTAAGTACAGTGATTCATGATGTGATTTGCTTGTATAGCAGCATCCCAGTCAGAAATCTCAAAATAGTTGTAAATTACTTTGATAGTGAAGGAAGTAAAGACAGGTCTGTTTGAACCTCATCAACTTCAAGAGCTTGGTTAGGGAGGAGGAAAGATGAGAGATACTTAGGTTTTGAATTTTAAAAATTAAAATCTCATTTATGAGTCTATGTGAAAGTAAAATCAAATTTTCTTTTGTGTATCCTAGTTCTCATTCAATAGCAAAAACAAAATTAAAACCTTTGCTAACTAGATGTCTTTTGTAGGTTGGAGAATAGTAGGATTGAAGGGGTTTTTAGCTATCATTACTGTGACTATTCCCTGTGCTGTTAACAGTGTTACTAATCTAAATTCCCTATACCTTCTTAACCAAAATTCCAGACAGTGATTAAAAACCATAAATTCCTTCCTTGATGGAAGGAGAAAATCAGTCCTTGCTGCACCATGCCTAATTTTCCTGCAGTTTTACCTGCAAACTTGTTCTTACTAATCAAGCAGGAGAGACATGCGTCTCAGCGTGTTTAGACACTTGCACTGATGGAGATCCTTCATGTGCTGTGGGGGGATTTTTATCAACATCTCTCTGCTGTGCTTAATGGCTTGTTTGGTGTTCACAGAAAACTCACAGTTGCAGAAGAGACACTGAAGCAGACGAAGTTTGCTTTTGGCCAGCTTGGCATGCTGTTGTAATTATGTATTGCTGTAATTAATCCAGCATCATCTGCTGCAGAATATGACCCAAGCAAGAAAAGTCACTGACCAATGTGGTTGATTAACTGCATACTATAGCAGACTGTCTATGAGCTTGCTGATGTTTCTTGGTGCTTGCAGAGCATGGTCATTCCCACTCCAGCCCCAGACAGCATCTGTGCAGTGGGAGACCCCATTAAATTGATGCACAGCCTTTTTGTGGCAGCTTTAGAAAAGATGGGTCTGGCATCTAATATACCTGAGGGCCCCAAGGTAACTAATCAGTATCTGCCCTTCAGCTCTTGAAGAGCCTTCAGCATAACACAAGGAGAATCTTGGGGGAGTCATGAGTGTAAAACTGGAACGGGAAAAACGCTGCAAAGCCATTGACCACAGGCTGAAACAAAAGCAGACTTGAATTTTTCATGCACTTGTGAGCATGAAGTATTTTTAACCTTCTTTGCATTCTTTTAGTGAAATACTAATTTGTCATCTGGTAGTAAGCGTCCCTCAAACAGATAAAAACAAGCCATGCTCTTGATTCACAGGTATATGAACTGAGGGCAACCTGTCACGTAGGGCAAATGGTGAACATGTACTCAGGATTTTTGGTGTGCTTATAGAGCAAAATTCAGCAGCAAAATGTTATCGTGATGTTAGGCTATGATACAGACCCCCAAGATAACTCCTGCTCATTACATTTGTCTTACTGAATTCAGGGGAAAGATTTGTTAAAGCACAGCATTATGCTCCATTTAGAGGTGGGTATTGCTGTTGGGGTAGTGTCAGCACAAGTCCTGTCATGTTTGAGAACAAAAATAGGTCAAGAGAAAATATTTTGCTTTTGAGTTTCCATTAATCATTTGGTTGCATATTTTTAATATTATAAACCCGGTTTTATTCCATAAAATTACCGTTACAACTTCTGGGTTATGTTCTGCTTTTACATATAACATTCTCAGCTTCTATTAGCATACTTAAGGTTTGAAGGCCTCTACTTGGCCATACTGTATCAACATTTACACACAGTTGATTTTGGGGTGTTAATGAAGTAGGCTTGGTGCACACAAAGATTCCTCTTACTTAAGGCATGGTTAAATCATAGGTCTTGCAGAAGATTTTATATCTGGTTAGGAACATACAGCATCTTTTTAAATAGAATGGATAACTTCTCACTGAGGTGACCTTAAACACAAAACCTCCTGCACTTTGTTGCACAAGGTAAGCTTGGACTCTTCATGTGGAACATGTTTTCCTAGTTGCTCTGTGTGCCCCCAGGATTTATGACTAGATCACTATACTAGATCTACACCTATGAATTTTAAAGTGCATCATATAGTTCAATATGCTTATACTCTTACCTCACTCAAAAACTGCAGCTGTGGAAGTGTCTCCTTTGGCAGGGCTTAATTGCCTGTGGGGTTGGGTTTTGGGTTGCTTTTTGGGTTTTTTGGGCTTTTTTTCCCGCTTCTTCATAGGGGTTTTATAAGTCCACTGTAGCAAACTGTTGGATTTTTGCAAGAATACTAATGGATCTTTTGCCTTGATTTGTTTTCAGCACCTGTTAATGGCAGACCAGGAGCAGTGCTTTTGTGGGGCTTGCTTCCAGAGGAATGGAAGAGTTTTCAAAGGGCCCTTAATTCTTAACAAATTCAGGGTTGACTAAATGCCATCAACAGTTGGAGCAGCTGCTAGTATAGTCTACAGAACCTACATATGACCTTATCTGCAAAAGAGGAGGTTTACAGCAGTGGATTGTGGATTGTGGAGGACTCGAATGTATCTAGTTCTCTAGGCAGGATAGTCCAGATTGCACCCTTAAACACAGGTGGATTTAGGAAGCGTGGTTTGTGATGCCTCCTTTGGAAGCACCACCCCACTCCCACCACTGTCAAGTGGGGAATAGCTGTAGCAATTTTCACCCTGCCATCCAGTGGGACCCCAGCCCCTTTCTGTGTCACACATTCCAAAGCATATTGGTCATAAAACAAATAGGAAGGATCCCATCTCTCTGTATGCATAGCTGCTCCTTCAGTGTTTCAGGTTAGGTGATAGGAGATGCTTCTGGTGCCTTTCATGTGCCCTGATATGTCCAAAATGTGTCAGGTGTAAGAATATCATGAGAAGAGGAAAGAGAAACTGATTAAGATGTGCAGCTTACTGTTAGTTGGTCACAAAAGGATCATAACCTGCCACATAACTGCTAACAAAAATTTAGGTGTCCTTTTTTGTAGGGGCAAATATGTATTTCCTTTGCATACCAAAGCACATGTTTTGCAATAGATATTGTTCTGGACTGGTAAGTGAGGAGGGCTCAGGGCCAGCTGAGGCTAAAGGTTATATTTTGTGTTGTTTGCGTGGTGCATAGGTGCACTGCAGCTGCATCGCACATAGAACACTGGAGAATGTGTGTTAACACCATGCCATGTGTTCACCAACACTAAAGGTTCACACAGGACAAGGAGAAACACCAGAGACAGGTATCATTGCTTCAAATGGCCATTGTAGAACTGGGTTTTGGTTGCTTCTTGCTTGGGCAAACTGAGGGAACTATTATGGCAGGGATTGTTGGAAATTTTCAGGAGTTTTTAAAGTGAAGAGAATTTGGACTATGGTGAGTTCACTGGGGAATTGTTCAACATGTGAGAAGCACCATAACACAGGTAAAGTGCTAACAGGGTCTAAAGGGACATGAAAAGAGCTACTGCGACTGAGATTCATGGTACGATAACAGCTTAAGCAGTGCAAGACACATCAAGCTATAGATATGTAATCTCTGTCAAGCAAATTCAGTCATCTAAAGGGAGAGCTGATGGGCTGGTGGGAACAGTGCTTTTTACAGATTGAGGATGGTACACTGGGCCTCCTCTGGATGCTTCTTCTAGAAAGATGTGTACTGGAATAGACTCGGTGTACTGGACAGGTCTGTGAAGAGGCCAACTTGCTGGCAGTGTTCCATCCAAAAAGAAGTTAGGTAAAGCAGGATAACACCAGGTTAAACATAAGGTTTCCATATTTAGAGTGTAAGTTTTAGACTCATCTTTCCATATCTTGTGAAGATCAGACAGACAAGAACAATGCCGCCAATCAGACACTGAAATACTATGAACTGTAAAAATACTTCCAGTTCTTGTCAGAGAGCTCGGGCAATGGAGAAGTGGAAGACTCTAGATGGCCTGATGTAACCTTTTAATCCTTTGGAATTTCTTCCATGAGCATCTTTAGCTTTCTTCTCATTGTATATGTGTCTGTATAGATGTGTATATATATATATATATTTTTTTTTTTTTTAAACTCAGATGTAGGGAACTGTGGAAGAAGCTAAGTGAGACAAAAAAAAAAAAAAAAAAAGCCTATGAAAATTATTGGGCTTTCAATTCATAGAGGATGGCCTTCTCCGGAGAAGTTTTCAGGCAAGGCAGCCAGATCACAGCCGGCCTTTCATTTCAGACTTTGTTCTGTTCTTGTATTTGAAGACTGTGATTCATTTGCACATTTACAAAAGCACCTTTCCCTTGAAAATAATTGCACAGAAAATCAGGGAGCAAATGCTTTCCTTACCTCATCATCCTACTGGAAGGTGTTATTTACAATCATCTGCATATGAACTAGTACAAGTAGCAGCTGAGCTCCTGGTCAGGAGAAGAGGATGTGCCCCTTGTTAGGCAAGATTTAAAAGTGTGTTAAAGGGGAGTGTTCCCTCCAGGTAAAGTGTTTGAATATAAGTCCACCAGAAGAACTAATAAAATCACTTACTGAAGATGTTAAATAGCAGTATGGAACTTTCAGAGACTCCTTGATTACCTGTACCTCATTGGAAGGACCTTCAAACAAAGGGAGACATGTTGAGAACATAGATAGTCCATTCTTGTAAATGTTCTTCTGAGACTTAAATATTTAATCTGTTGCTGTCTCCCCCCCATTCACTGGGAGGTGGTGCCGTGCTTCAGTCCCTCACTTCTGCTTCCCTTGCAGTTCCGAGTGCTGTTATCCTTGAAGCAGACACACGGTCATCAAAGTGAATGATCTAAGGTAGAAACTGTAAAATGAATAAGAAGGAAAATAAGGATAAAGGAAAAGAGTCAGCCAGTTGTTTCATGACACTGTCAGTTTCATCTTGGAAAAGAGTGGATGAAAACACTCAAACAGGCAGGAAAGATCAGCAGTGCACTTCAAGGACAGGCAGAAGATCTTTCCTGTCATTTTTGGACTTAAGAGTTGCCTGCTTTTCCTAAGGCAGCGTTGCCAAGATAAGGATTGGAAGTGGGGCAGAGAAAATTAGATGAAGTTTTCTTCGATCTGTGTATTATATTGATGTGACCCAAGAGAAGAAAACCAAATGAGAAAACATTTTTCTAGCACGTCTGTGAGTTTGTGAGCAAGTGTGAACCTTGTTATTTAGCCTTCTTAACTGATTAAAAATCCTGACCATGTCTGGTAATATGCATGGGTTTTTCTGTAAAGTCATGTCATTTTAGTCCTACTGTTCTGTGTCTTCAAAGTAAGAAATCTCAAGAAGATTCATCCTTTTCGTAGATTTTGTGGTGTGCTTCTGAACAAGCTTAATATAAATAAAGTCACAGGTATTTATGCAGTTGCTCTGTTGCGGTACACTCCAATATTGCTCTTTTAAGTAAAAATTTTTTTCTAATATTTCCTTTGTATAATTTTTCAAGAATGTTTCCTTCTGTTTTCATACCAGTTATTCCACAGAATACATACTTTTTTAAACAAAAACCGGCATATGCTTTTTCCTTAAAAGCACATGGGAAATGCTTTTAATTATTTAATTATTTAATTTAAGTATTTAATTATTTAATTTAATTATTTAATTATTTAATAATTATTTAATTATTTTAATTATTTAATTAATAATGAATTATTTAAATGGAGTTTAAGGAATCAGAGTATGCCAAAGTTAAAATGCAGCATGAGAGCAGGGAACAATTGAACATTTGTCAGTAAGGACAGCCCTTGTGTGAAATAACATTGCTTTTTAATTAACCTATTAATATATTTTAATCACACTTAAAGATGTTCCCCCACTTTCTCTTGATCTCAGAGGCAGGCACACAGGTCAGTCGTACGCCTGTGGATCAATCAAAAGTTCACTTTGAGGAAGCTTTGGGGAAAAATTAGCTTAGTTTTACATGAGGATGTGGTGTGGGGAGGAACGACAAACCTAGACAGACAAACCTTGTGTCTGTGCTGCTATTTAACATGGATGGGCCTTCGTCCTGACCTTTGACACATTAAAAAACAAACATCCCTCAAGACCTGACCTCTGAAAGGATATTGGCAGGGGCAGACAGGACTGCTGCTTGGATCCACTCCTGCATTTTCTTACTGATCTTCAGGCACGGCTTTTAGAATTTTGCTTCAGGTATTCATTTCATATAGAAAAAACACGGTGTGGACGTTCCCCAAGACTGCCGCAGATGCTCAGGAATTCATGTTGCCTTTGCCTGTTTCTCCTGTACAAAATGGGCTGAGGGTTTAGCAAAAATGCTTAGCATCTCAGCAGTGCCTTTGCTTTGTGCCCACAGAAATACCGTGAAGTTTCACGCCCAGTTTAAGTGAGATAGACTGTGACCCATCGATTGCTCAAAACTGACCGATATTGGTGCTTTTGAAAAGAGTTGTTCTCATAGTGCTTCTGAGGTACAGCAGACAGCATCCCTTATGTCTGACGGGAAGATCTCTGCCTAGGCAGTCAGAAGAGGCCTGTGAAATTGGAGGGATTAGCAGTCGTGACAGGGAGAGCATCAAAGAAGGAGAAAATGGGGAGGGGCTGACAGGCTATCAGCAGGCTTGGCTGGGAGTCCTGGGACACAGCCTTTTTCTTTGTCCCTCAAATGGTTTTCTGTCACATCACATACACCCAGACGTTCCTGCTTAAGCTGGGACAAATCCCTGTGCTTGCTCACAATGGAACGTGCCTTCCAGCACCTCCAGCTGCTGTCTGTAAACACAGGACAGGGTCCCACACCTTCATGCAGTGCAAATAACCAGTCCTCCCCTTGAGTGAACATTTCTTCTAATTGTCCTTTAGAGTAAAACAGAATAGCTTTCCTTTTGACTCACCAACAGACGTGCTTATGCTCAACATGGAGTGGTAATACTCTTTATCATCCCTTTGTGAGAATGTGTCAAGCGCTGCCAGCTCCTTCATCCTGATAAGTAAGTTGTGAATAGTCAACAACGATGTGATAAATAGGAGGAATCTGAGGACTTAGTGTTCATACTTTGCAATTTGAAGTAGTTATTGCCCCTCCTAAACCTGTGGCTGAGGTGCTTGTAAAGCATTTCACACGAGTCCCTGCCCTTTGTAGCATGATGCCCCGAGGCCATCCTTAACCACAGAGCAGCTGCGCAGGACACTGCCATTATTTATGTAGAGCTCATTAGCCACCGCACAGAAAAGGATATGATCAAAACACATCCTGCCCCACTCTCCCCAGGGAATGAACCATCTTAAACACATAGACTTTGTCTGCTGAGCCTGCTCTGTCTGTGAACAACAGGTCCTCTTTGTTGGCTCACTTTGGTGCACTTGGGCAGTGCACCATCTCTCTGAGTGTGGACGTGCTCAGTGTTTGCATCAGCTCACTTAAGTCTCTCGAGCCCATTGCATATTCTGGCATCCACAAAGAACTAGGACACTCCAGAATGTCTATGAGAAAAGCTTATGAAACTCACAAATATGTACAGTTCAGGGAAAAAAAAAAAAAAAAGGAATATGTTCTCTATTTTCTGTTTGGTTTTAACTTTTAGTTGCACAATGGCAAATACTTCTCTCCAGTTGTCTGGTGTTCTTCAATACCTTAGTGACAACAAGATACCAAATAAATTTGATGTTAAAACTGAATGTTATGAATGCTGTATCTTAATTAGTCATCTTACTCCCTATTTTCTTGCTTGTACAAGTCTCAGTATCAGCCTTCATCTCGGAAGGGAAGTTGCCGTGTCTGTTCCCTTTTGACTCCTACACATTTGTGCTACTTGCTCAAGTTTGAGCTTCTTCCCTCTGCTTTCATTCTTTAATTAGGGCCTTCAAGGGGATGCAGAGAAAGGTGTCACCACCACGTCCACAGCATGATAGTCCCTTGAAATTGTTCTGCCATGGATGAAGATACTAACTTAAGAGAAAGCACCTGAGAGGCCATTTTTGCAGCCTTTCTCCCCAGGAAGATTTCCATGCTTAACCTACTAGAAATAAGGATATAAGTTAGGTTCAATGACAGCCATGGAGAAGTGCTCCAAGAAAAGTTCAAACAGTGACTTTGTTTCATGTATTTCTGTTTCTTTCTTTTTCTCATCAGCACATTTGAAGGCAGACATGTTATTGCCCAACTGTAATAGAAACATGTTTCAATTAACTACACAAAGAAGCCTTGCACTAACCTCAAATTTCCTTTGCTGCACTTGATACAAAAAGCACTGGAGTAAGAGCACCATTAAAAACAACCCACAGCTCTTAAAGAATAAATACAGATGGAAACACAAATACAGTTTGGGCACGATTTCTGTCTGAGGCTTTTAGTGTACATAAAATGTGGTTGGATGGTCCCTCAGAAAGGGGCTTGTTCCCTAAAATAGGGGAGAAACCATTGAAGAAACATCAAAAGCTAGGAAATAGCACTTAAGAACATGGTTTAGTGGTGCCCTTGGCAGTGTTGGGTTAATTATTGGGCTCAATGGTCTTAGAGGTGTTTCCCAGCCTTTTGTGGTCTCAGAGAGAGAATATGGTGTCGGTCAGATAATGTCTCTAAAGATGCAGGTGGTTCCCTGCTGCTTGTTGTTGCCTTCACAGGCTGGCATGGGTAACCTGATTTAGGTATCAAAACTCATTTCAGAGGATCTGCTTCCACCAGAGAGCTGTTAAGCAACAGAAACGTTTCATTTCTACTAGGCCACATGTGCAGCACTAACAAGACATGCTTCATATAAATAATACCTTACTGGAAGCAGTGTCCGGGAAGGAGAGTGACTACCAGGCAGGGAACAGCAGTGGGAGGGGAAAGAGGGTGTGGAAGTGTTGCTGAGCCTTCAGGGTGGCCTTTGGGTAGGCTTTGCACACCTCCATCCTGGGCTATCCCTGTGTTCCACCCAGTGCTCTGCAGCAGTGCCCATGGAGATCTGGCGGGTAAGAAAGGCTCTTTAGTTGAACCCCATGAAGGGAGAGGCTTTCTCCCTCCAAGGTCACGCTGCCCTGTCCAGGCTTGCAGGGTCTGGCCCTGGCACCATCTGTGTGTAAGAGCCCGGTGTGCAGGCTTTACAGGAGCACAGATTTGCACATACCTCCATAAAGCTCATTCACATAAGCTGTGTAGAAGTGAAAGTGTGCCCCCCAGCCTGGGTCTATCCTAGTAGATGGGTCTGGAAGCACAGGAGAGACCAATTTCGCAAGAGAAATTCCTAGGTGGAGTTACATGCCAGAAACTTGCTCAGGCTGCTACATTTATCTTGTTTAGATGGTATTTTGTTTGGTGGTGCTCCTTAGAAACCAAATGTCCGCTTCCTTTCTGGCTTAACAAGGCACTCTTAAACAATGCTAATCAAAGAGTGTCAGGGTTTCCTTTTAAATGTTGCTTTTGACTCTTTAAGAGGTGGGCTGTCACTCGCGGCCAGCACTCTGGCTGGTTACATCCAAAGGTGCTGCAGTTGGTCCTTAGCTGTTGTTTGCAAATTACACGAGGTAGCAACTGTTGGTCTTTTGCTTTCCTTGACAGTACTAGAGGACGAAGCACCCTCTCCCTCTGCAGGAGGGCAGAAGTGTCCCTGATGTAGATTGAAGGCATGTAGGAGCAACTCACAAAACTGCAATGCTGCACGTAAGATTAAGCAACAAAAATCAGTGAATTGACTTTTTTTCTTCTTTGTATTCTTTCAATTGAAAACTACATTTTAAAACTAATATTTACTTCATTCTGTATCTGTGCTCAGTGATTACTGTATTAGCTACCAGATTTTAAAATACACTGTTTGTTTTCAAATGAGTGTAGCTGAATGATCAGTTCTCTTGACTTTCATGGATTGATACTTCAGCACTTGTTTATTCTTGCACCTTAAAAAATAGCTTGAGGTGAAATGTAGGTGGTCTCCAAGCACAAGGGTTAGGTCCATATACCTAATGAATCTGAAGTTTGGATCTTATTTTGTCTGTGAAAGATAGGTTAGATCAGTCTCTGTTTAAATCTCTGTCTTGCACATCTTAATTCTCTTTGCATTATGCCCCTCACTGTGAGTGGCAGCTGCAAGTCTGCAGACAGCATCATACCTCAGCCCGAAACTGATGAATGCACAGAAGCAGTATCTTGAACTGAATCTGTGATTTTAGACTAATTTTTCAGCATCTCTCTTCACTTGTGCTCTTAAGACATTTCAAGAGATAATAGACCTCTATGAAAGGCACAGCTGGTCTCAGTGTCTTGAGCCAGAGGAGCATTTGTGGCTGTGTGATGCATAGCCACTCCTCATATCCATATAGCCTACCCACCAGATGGATGGAGGAGCTGGTGCAATAACCATATGGCTCTGAGTTCAATAGCAGTGGCAGGTATTTTGTCTTAGTGTGTAGTGGCTAATCAGTCTGGGCAAAAAAGCAGCATGTAACAAGTGATTCCGGAAAGGCGTCATAGTATGGCATTAGTCAGGGAATTAGTCCCACTGCTGGGTTTCTAGGCCGTTGCAGTGACTGGAGTGCTTTCATCCTTGAAAATGCTCCATATTTTAAGTGAGATTCTTGCACAATAGCAGCCTTTATCCATCCTGGCAGGGGCAAAGTGACATTTTGTGCAAACAACACGAAGTTACTGTTAACAGTGCACCAGAAACCCACTTGTTGGTCTACATGGTAGGAATATATATTCTTGTGCATCAATACAGACATACACATCTCTGTGTGTTTGTGTGGTGTGAGCACTCAAAGACATCTGCATATGCACCAAAGGAGCCTTCTGCCTCCCCCTTCCCCTCCCAAAGGTTATTTCCCCTAATTGTGCCCCGCAGCAGCAACATCTGACGTAAGAGAAAGCTGGGACAAGCTCAGCCTCTGCCTGGTCGTTCAGCACACTTAACACCAGGAAGGGAAGACCTCAGTCATCTGAGTAAGGAAAACTCAGATGGTGCTGCATGCTGGAAAACACTGGAAGTGGGTGGGTGAAGTTAGTGCAACGGTCTCACAGCGTCTGTCAGCAGATGGGAGCAGGGAACTCTGCACAGATTCCGTATTTATTGTCAGAGAAGGTCTTTTAGTAGAAAGCTTTCAGTGTAAGAAGAGTTCAAGAGGCAGTGCAGTAACTTTTCATAGCTTATATATAAATGTTGCTTTATTATAACTAATTAACAGAAAATGAGGGGATTTGTACAAATCCTGTTGCAAAATTTCACAGTTTTTAAAGGGATTGGGCTAAAAGGATGAAGAAAAGATGTATTGTTCTGAGAATTAAGAGGAAAAGAGTGTGCCCTGGAGCAGCTGAGTGCTCTGCACATGATGGGAGGCTGTTTTTGCTGCTGAGATTTTGAAATGGGACAAGACTTTGTGAATTGTTAAAAAATGAAGGAGTGACAAGGGTAGGCTAAGGTAATGCTGAGCATTCATCAAAACTACATAAAATACATGACACATGTGGAGGGATGGAAGTAAATGGAATATTTATTAGTTGAAATGACAAGTAAAAATTTTGCTCAGCTGGAATGGTATTGGTGTTTCTCCTGCTGCTTTTTACTTTTGTGAAAGCCAAGCTACCAGGATCATGGTGTTGTCATAGTATCTCTTCTTCTTGAGATGTATTTCTATATGCAGCCCTGTCATGGGGTGAATTAATGTATCTTTGGTCTTCATCCACCAGTGGTTCTTCAGTGATATTTATCTGAGGATACAGTGCCTGAATATGTCCTTTGGAGACACAGCTTATCTTCCAAAAACATCAGCAGGGCACAGACCATCAGCTGTGAGAGTTCACTGCTGGAAGGACAGAACCTAGACAGTAAAAGACAGTTTTGCAATAAAATAAAAATATCAAAACAAGGTGGGAAGAAGCCATGAAGGACTTAGGAGGGATGAGGCTAATACACTGCAAGTTTCTAACATTTTTGTATTGAGTGGAACTGGTCCCCAGTCACCAGACTTACCCAAGTTGCATTTAGAAACTATTTTTTGTAAAAGGATGCAACATCTACCTACTCCAAGGAAAATCAGATGAGTTTCATACTAAAGTTTTAACTGTCAGCTTCTTCAATAATTTTGCTACGTTACATCTTAGTTGGCACAAATATGTAAGGTATTATCCCTATGGAAATAGGCAAATGTAAAAGCCATTATAAAATCATGTCATGTGGCCGGTGAACTTTCTCAGGCTGGTGAACAGGAACATTTTCATGTGGCTGAAGCTGCTGGGCGCTTTCTAGTTGGGACTTTTTCTTTCCGTTTTCCCAGTTTCCATCGTAGTGCAAAAGTGATGCATGTGAGACCTAGATGTAGGCTTTATGATGAGTTTTAGGAGGGAGGCTGAGACTTGAGTGAACAAAGAAGAGCAGAAGTTTTCCTCCATACCCAGTTCCGCAGCTGTAGCTGCGAAGAGTTTGTGCCAATAGGCGCTGTTCTGCAGCACAGAGATCATACACCCATGCAGGGGTAACCTTTGTTAAGCCTTCACAAGGCTGTGCAGCCTCAAAATCAGCCAGGCAGAGAGCCTCTGAATGCCTGCAGATAGTGTCAGCAGTGCTCCTCCTGTGCTCAGGCGTGCTGGAAGAGGTGCTGGAAGAGGGACCAGGGCACAGTGGGGAATGAGGTGCGAGGAGGGATGGAGCTGGTAGGGCCAGGGGGTGGCAGGGGCTGGGGCTCGTAGCAGGATGAGAGGTATAGCGTGCGATTCAGAGAGGCTTGGATCCATATTTCTGAGAATTATTTATTGCATTCTGAAATTACTTGTGGCAGGGTAGTGCCGTGGATTTGACAGTCCAACTGATTTTGTGGCGGTGGTGGTGCTGACTGCTCACAAAGTGTTACAGCATGGTGCAAAGGGAGAAGGGATTTTCTCTCTCCGTTCTCCACTGAGTTGCTGAAACTTTCTCTCGTGTAAACCAAGTGGTTGCGTGAGCGTCCTCAGTTTCGTTTTTCCCTTCTGATGCCATTTCATGCAGAGGAAATGAGCTGCAAGTGTTTAGCTTGGCACTGTAACTTTGGTAATCGTATCCAGGGCATAGGGTAGCATGGGCTGGTGCTTAATCATTCACTCATTAGCTCAGTGTCGGTTGAGCTTGGAAGACAATTAGAGGGTAAGAAATTGTGTCGGGCCGTCTGAGAGGAGCAGGTGTAAGGCAGTCCATGAAGGACGACATACTTTCTGTGTTTCTTGGTGCACTGACTCATTGCCATTTCAGCACAGCTGTTGCTGCTGCTACCAGTTTTGGAGAAAACATTTGTATTTGAAATGCCCATCTCCATGCAGCTATTGTCATCTTTTAATTGGTATAATCCTGTCAGATGAGGGAAATAAAATTGTGAGCATCTCCTGCGCTGCCACCGACTGCCAGCACCTCCTGTGCCATGCATCTGTTTTTGCCCATACACTTTCTATGTAAATACCTTCCTTATGTACCCAGGCGTTTCCCTGAGGGCTGACTTTCCTTATGGGGCAATACAAAGAGTATTTCTTCCTTCTTGGGCTATGACTACTTGCCAGTCAGGGCAAAAGGGATAGGGGCATAACTTGACACTTCAGTCGTTGCATGGACAGCCAAGAGATGAAAGCCTGACATACAGTTTGAGATTAAAAGAGCTTTACTTATTTAGTCTAGAAAGTTGCAGACTGGTATGTATCAAAAGTTTATACATGCATCAGGGAGGGAAACAACAAGAAGGGCAGTAGGTTACTAAATCAAATGGTCAGTACTGGAAAAAAACCAAAACAGAGATGAACTAGATATTAGATGTTCACTAGAAACTAGAACCCAGCCCTCAAGGATCAGACTAACACTGCCGTGGCAACAGTAGGGACAAATTTTCTTTGTTTTCTTTTTTTTTCTTTTTTTTTTTTTAAGACAATTTGAATAATTTCATAAAGATGATAAACTGTTATGCTTTCCTGCCATAATAGGTCATGGGACTAGGTGACATAGGAAATCTTGTTTCCTTCTTGTGTCAGTACATGCATTTGTTAAAAGTTCCTGAAGCAGTTTTGCAGTGGGGCCTAAGATGCCGCAGATGGAAAGCACATTTGTGGATTTGAGCTGTACACAAACACTGCCTCAAACTGTGAACTGGACAAATTTCACAGGATTACAAGGGGGGAAGCTGAGCTGGTGGCTTGCTAGCTGGCCACCCAAGGTAAGTGTGATGATTAGGCTACTGCAGTGTCAGTTTATGCTGTGTAATGTGTGTGTTTGTCCAGTTGGAATCTGAATTTAGATACGAATCTCTCTTCCCTTTATTTTTGCTGAGATTACTCTTCAGCCGTATCATCAGACAACCAAACCCCAGCATGGCCAGGGCAGAGGTGAGCGGGATGACAGCAGCTCCATTGGCCTGGCTTGTCACTGCCGTGTGACGGTGGCTGTCTACTGTCCTTGCGTCAGTATCAAAACCACAGTGCCAGCACCTTTCAAGTGCTGTTAGGCTAATGAAAATCCTGTTTTTCCATGGTGACTTACACATGATCCCAAATGTTGTCATCTAAGTGCTTGTGATATTTGCTGCTAAACCACAAGAGGTTGTAGTTCTATGATTAGTGCATAATTCCTTTTGTAGAAAGCCCAGGGATACACTTGGGTATTACCTAGACAGGGACACCTAGAAAAGCTGAAAAGGACCATTACATAGTCACTCAGTATTTTCCAGGACAGACAATGTACATAAATTCCACCCTTATATTCTGTTCCTGATGTTTCTTTGACTTTGGTAAAAGGATGATCTCTCTCTCTTCCCTCAGTGACGGTTTTAAGAGAGTTTCCTCTTCTACTACAGTTTCAGGATTTTTGTCATTCCCATTTGTAAAAATGTTTGGCTTTTGGTCTTTCAGAGGTTAAAAGGTGGTCAAGCAGCAGTTGTATCTGTTTTGGAAAGAATATGAGTGAGAATTAGGGATTTCCTGCGTAGGGAGAGCCATGTGAATACCAGTGAATGAGCACAGTCTAAAGCTCCTTGCACTCTACAGCCAGATACCCACTCAAATTCCTTGTTTGTGAGCCATGCCTTAGCAGCTAAACCAGACAACCTAGAGCTGAACTGGGGATTGCATAATGTCTTCTTCCTGTGTTTTTGGTGGCAGGATTTGTTTGACAACATGCTAGGAAGCTGTTGTATATCTTCACCAAGCCCAGCAATTTCTGTACTGTGTGAAAACCTCATTGATCATGCCTCAGTATCATCACTAGTTGTTTGCGGTGCACAAATTGATGTATTCAAGGGAAGTTTTGCAATCGGCGACTATTAAGATCATACCCTTCATGATCTCATGCATTCCTTCTGAAAAATGCAGTCAGTAGTCACATTCATGTATAGCTGCTGAGCATTTGGACAAAATACCTTTTTCTTACACCTTTTCTTACTGTTTTTCAGTAAGAAAATTTCAAACAGAAAGTAGAAAATTGTGCTCCTCAATTTCCTTCTCTTTATCTGAATTAGTCTTTCTAGACCATTTTAGTCCAGCCCATAGTCACCTACATGTTTTCACTTTAAAATACTCTAAAAAAAGACTTTCTCTTGTGATGGAACAAGTTTTCCTTAGTACTGAGAAAATTATTTAGTACTGGTGAACTCCTTGTGTATGCTCTTATTTAAATACTCCTTATGTTATTACTCCTTGGAGCACCTAGTACTAGCTGATAGTCTAATCACTACACATTTTTGTTTTCCCAGGGATGGTACTTTTGTGTAAAGAAGATGGACATTGAGTAATAGTAGCAGTGTTGTACACAGAGGTTTACCAGAAAACAATGGAGATGGGTTATGTAGGAAGAAACAATTTATTTTATTAGACTGACTGCAAAAAAAAAAAGGCCCAGTGTTTTGGGCTCAGCACCCAAGCACTAGCACAGCTGCATAATAATTTGACTTTCTTCCACAAAACAACAGGATGTTTTCTAGCTTTGCATTCTCCAGGCTTCACATACAGGGTCTGGACAAAATTTTGCTGCTTCTTTTCAAGATTCTGCATTTGTTTATAAAAATTTGCTTAGCATTTGGATATATGATTGGAAAAGACAAGTTTCTCATGTTGCTGATACTGCACGTTTTTGGTGTATTATCTGACATCTTGCATATATAGTCTGACGATAAAGACAGCTTTGAATATGCTCTTTTGTGTCACATAAAATGGGGATTATGAAATGTTGTGCAACAGAAGAGTTAAGATGAGCAATATGATAAATTTAATTCAGGAGATTGAGAGATTGGCTGCTTTAAAATTTCTATCTTACTCCTTTCCAACCTGGAGGCAGGAATGAAAAATGAGGGGTTTACACCTGTAGGAGAATTCTTGCTCTAGGAACGGAAGAGCAGCATTATAGTAGTTCTGCATACTAGAAATACCAGTCACTCTTTCCTGAGGAGCTCACCAGGCTGAATTCTTGGGCTTTCTTGTTCATTTTTGCAGTTGTGTTTGTTCAACAAGTGCTCATGACATTCTGTAATCACAGATGGATATTCAACAGGATTGGACTGCTGAGAACTTTCACCCAAATTTCAGATCACCAAACCGTGTATTTTGCAATTGTCAAACCTTGTGATTATTTAAAAGCTTTGAGTGCTCATGGCCAAGACTGAGAGCCTCTGGCTCCCATGTGGCAATGTCCTTTGCCAGCCAGGCTGTGTTCTGTAGGACAGGTACGAATTGTTCCCTTCCTTTTGTAAGGGAATAACAGAGCACAGTGGTGCCTTATTTCTCACACCACTTCTGTGTTTGTACATGTGTATATCATGGACAAAAACAAAGGCATTTCAGGAAATTTCAAGTTCCCCTCTGTCAAGTGTCAGGCATGCTGAGCAGAGGAAGGGAGGCGGAGGTCTTCCTCGCACTTCTGGCACTGTATCTGCAATATGCTCTACTTCATGAGCGGCTGCATTTCCGTGGGGCACTGAGGGACCAGGAAAATGCAATGAACCATTTTAATGGACAACAAAATGGAAAAAGAAAATTGAAAATCTTGGGTGTCTTTTTTTCTTGGGTTCTTTGGATATCAGAAGAAAAAGATACCATACAGACACATACTTCATTCACTGATGTTACATGAGAGATTAGTCCAGAAGTCTTCAAAAGAAGGAGATAAATTAGCAGGTGTCCTCATAAGCAAACTCTTTGCATACAACTCATAATATGCTATAGGCACCTTTCTGATAAAAGACACTGAGATTAAATTATTTTTTCCAAGATATTAGAGCCTGGGTTTGAATGTGATCTCATAAATTCCAATCTAATATTTTAGAGACATGCATTTTTCACAGAAGGAGGTTTCATCTCTTTGATGCAGTGTCTCATCTTCCTTACTCATGGACAGCTGGAAGGCAAACAACTTTTCTGGCTTCATCAGCTTGAATAAATTCCTAACCTTATCCTAAGGCTTTGTATTTATTGGGAAATAAAAGAAGGAGGAGTAGAAGGGCAGCACTAGTAATTCCTGTGCTGTCAGAGTCTCGCAGGAAGTTGAATGACCCTTCCTTGAGAAACAAAAACCACAGAATGTGGGCGTGATACTTATTGGTGCGTGCTTTGCATTCTCCTCCAAGGACGGATTGCATTTTGCATTGCTGCTGTAAATCTTGCCTACCTTTTCCAAGAAGATTTCAACACTAACTCTTCTGACAACAGAAGCCGCTGGAGAGAAACACTGTGTTAATATTTTGACTTCTGAGCCCTGGAAAGCTCTCCCCTGGTGTTAATGATTTTTGGTGAAAAGGAAGAATGATGGGCTTTCAGACACAGTGGGCATTCATTAGCATGTACTCTCTGTCAATAGACCCGGCTTGGATGGCATAGTCATATCTCTGTGACTTCCCTTTTAGTGTGTTTGTTCACTGTTTCTCCCTGAAGACAAGTCAACGATTGCTTTGGCTTTCTGATGCTCATATGCAAATGTTTATATTAGCATCAGCGGCTCTGTGATCTCATTTAAAATTGGCTGTGGGCTGAAGCTGTTTTAGTCGTCTTGGTTTCTTTGTCAATTAAAAATAAAGGAAAAAGCCTAGAATGAAAGGGGAGAAAGATTGCTTACTTTTGCAGAAAATAAGCAAATTATATTTGCATGGGTATAAGGTCATAAAAGTTCAGATTATGCATTTTTAATTGTTCACTTGGGTGAATTGTTTCTTCTCAATGCAAAAGATGTAAAAGCAGCTTCAGCTGTGTTGTTCGCAGTTAATTAAGTGTTCTAAATATGGCTGATATATCACAGTATTTTCAGCTAGCTAGTTTCTGAGCTGTTCAGGAGCATTCAGTTCTTCCACTACAAAAATCAAAGATCAGAGGTCTTCTTTTTAGGAAGCATGTTTAATATTCTATATTAAGATAAAACATTTTGTCATTAGTATTTTCCTGAGGATCTCCTGGGTTTCAGGTACTTTTTCAGACTTGGTTCGCTGTGAAGTCTTCAGGATTGTAACTTGGTACTTACATTGATCCATTTTCTATGTATATTTTCATCTAACTTCAGAGTTGAAATACTGTGGTATTTAGAGTTAAATACTGTGATATAGATTTCAATGTATAGGTAATGAGCAAGGCACACAGCCTTTGACAAGAGAAACAAAAAAAAAAAAAAAAAAAAAGTTTTTAAGAAAAGGGAGAGGAAT
>NW_024529377.1:330290-348971 GCF_017590135.1 Pyrgilauda ruficollis
TTATTAAGAAAGTGCAGATGCATGCAGACAGGCTCATTTCTTCGCCACATCATTTGTTTGCAAATCTGGCCACGGGAGTGTTCAAAAGATGTGTAGAATGACCATTTCCCTACTAAAATCCACAGCCCTGCCCTTGGCCATGCTGAAGTAAGTTAATGTTACTTTAGCAGAAAGGCAGCTTCCTCTGACTTGTGTTTTAACCTAAGTTCTCCTGCAATCCATGTTAGTCCAGACATCAGGTGTGTTTGTTGTTTGCCAAGTACGTGGTGAAATCAGTGCTTTAGTACTGTCTTTAGTACGTGTTTTTCATGGCTGTCTGTCCCTCCACTGTCAAGAATGACAAAAGATTTATGAGGAGGTACATTTTTCTCAGAGAATTTTCTTAAAAAAACAGTTGTGTGTGAGAGTGCTTCTGCTGGTTTTTGTGCTCCAGTTGGACTCCAGAGCTCTGTTATGACTGCTTTCTGTGCATGAGCTGAGGTGGGAGCAGTGCTGTGCACAGTCTCAGTTCTCTGGTAGGAGTAGCTATAGAGACAATTCTTGTACAGTTCTTCCTGCATTTATTTGGGTGGCACTGCTGCAGTACAAGTACTGGAGATAAAATATTGAGGTTCACTGTGTCAGATTTGAGTCAATATAAATCTAAAATTACTTCTTCCTTTGTCAAAGCCAAAGAAAGAAACCAGGATAACCTAGCTGCTTGTATTTCTGTTTGTGTAGACTTGCATCTGTGATGGTTTATGCTTACAAACAACTGTCTTAAAAGCAAATGTGGCACTGGTGTATAGACAGCATCCGACTGTTTTCTGGGCAGGAGTAGCATTCACAAGTGCCTTTTTGGTTCATCACTGAAATAACATAAAAGTAGAAAATAACTGAGCTTTGCTCTTTTGCCAATTTAATGTGTTTGAGAACAGGCCTTGTTCTCTAACTGAAAAAAATTATAATCCATTAAGAAAAATGTAACCATAGGCAAGGATGCAGTATGTCTTATTTCCAGTGTTGCAAAGACCTCACTTTGGGGTATTTTGGAGGAAACCGTTCAGTCTCATTTAGGGTGGTCATTTTTTTTAATGTGGTGATTGTAACGCGAGAGTGATCATAGCAGCATCTGTGTGAATTTATTATTTATTATTGCGCCAACTGCCAAGTAGAGGTCAGGATGCCAGAGACAGGGACAGGAGGGAATCCCTCCTGACAAGAGGAACAGGGAATTCCCTTCAGTCAGGCTAAAAGGTAATAGCAAAAATAAAGAAGGCAAAACTACAGATTATGTCTGATAGCTGCTTCTGGACTTCTGAAGTAGAGTCAAATCAAAGTAGAGTCTGCAGTGGAAATACAAACAAACTCAAAATTTGTAGGACAAGGAGCAACCCTGCCATGACATGCTGTCCATATCCTCTCCTTCAAGAGGAGGAGTGGGAGGTTCAGAGGTTATCATCCTATTTATGCTAATTGAGTTTGAGCTAAGCTCTTCCCAAGGAAAAAAGCCTCTTATTGAATTAGTTATTCAGTTCTGCGGGGTGCAAGTGGAATGGCTGTAACACTGTCTTAGAGTCTGCTGGAGTGGCCTGTGAAGAGTACATCTGAAAGATTTCTCTTCATTTAAGCATCCCTCAGATGCAGAGCAACACGAAGACCTGAGAGACTTGTGTGCCTTTTGCTATTTGTCTGTCTTCAAAAGGGGCCAAACATGTTCAGGTACACAGCACCCTGGCAGGTCCTCTGCTTATCCATGGAGCAGGGTTTGAGGGTAAGAATGATTTATTTTCATAATGTTAAACAACCATAATTTGTAATTGTATGAATGTGCTATGAAGGGGAGGCAGTGTTAGAGCTACACAGAAAATTAAGGATCTCAAGGGATGTGTCTTGTTTGTTCCTTCACTGCGTGTTTCCAAATTGCTGTAACTTGAGGGAGCAAGTCAGAAGTTTGATGAAAACATGCTGTGTATGTGTATGTGTATGTGTATGTCTCTCTGCATTTGTATTCATACGTCAAACATACATTACTGTTTACCTCTCTGTAGGAAAATATTGTTAATAATTTTGATTTCCATAGGCCCTTCCATCCTTAAGCTTTTGAAAGATTTATAAAGATGGATTAATTAATTAAACCTCATAGGAGTCTTAGGAGACACATGTTAAGGTAGGATTGTAGTCTGGATAAATTAAGTATTTTATTCAGGGTCATGCAGCGAGTCGGGAGCAGATAGGAGAATGAAATCTAGAACTTCTGATTCTAAGTCACTCTAGTTGGTTAATAATTGCTGTCTTCTAAATTGTTTTTTTTTTTTTTAAACTTTAGTGTTGAGGATTCATGAAAGTATCATTAAGTGTAGCAGTAGAACAACTATGGTCAAGATTGACATCTGAAAAGTGTAACCTTAAATTAATTTAGCTGTCATTATTTGTACACCTGTTCTTGCAGTACATGGCAGTATTCTTTTCCATGAAACCAGTCTACTAGTCTCTGATGGCATTTAATATGAAAGAGTTACTTTGCAATTCAAAAATACCTATTGCATTTCCTGGATCTTCTGATTTTATCACAAGTCTTGAAATACTTGGTATGGGTCTTCTTTCCAAAAGTTCCAAATGCAGAAAAACCTTTAAACTTTGAAAAAAAGTTTATAGGGTCAAAAGTTGCAACAAAATACTGGAAATTTTGGTTTCTAAATAATGTCTCCTGATCTGTGTTTTTCTGTCTCCCTGCTTGAAAGAGGCAAATCAAAATTAAAATGTTATTTACACCATTTTATTCTTACATCTGGCAAGTCTTGTATCTCACTAGCTTTTGTAATTTTTGAAGATGGATTTTTTTTGTATCAATCTCTCTAGAAAGTGCATACTTAAAAACAGAATGAGCAAGACCTATGTACACCTATATGAGGACAGTTTGCATTTGTTGCTAAGTCCATTTTGACTATTCCCTTTCTAATCCTTTTATCTTAAAGGATCCAACTATACAGATTGGATAGATCACTTATCAGTCATTACGTAATCTTCTTTGGGATGCAGGTGGGATTTTGTGCTGTAAAAAGTATAGCCCAGGGCTTCCAAAGGGTTGGTATTTCTGCAGATTTTCCCCCTGCAGCAGGTTCTTAGCTGGCTCTGGGGTCCTCTTTCAGCAGAGACTTCAGTTTCACAATTATTCCTTACTATATCATAAAAGCTTACTTCTGGATAATTATGAATCTGCAATGTATGCCTTTCACAATTAGCAGTTATCTAACCACAATTTCTGCAGAAGTTTCTCCCTTCCTTTCCTCCAGTGTCTTAAGCATCACTGAAAAAAAATACTCAGAAAGTCCATGAAATGATTTTTTTTGTCTTGTTTCTATTTTAACATAGCTCCACAGTCATAAGTTACAGCATATCTGAGACACCCAATATATTACCCGAAGCTATAGATGAAAAGAAAATTTGGCCATGTGTCCTGTGGGTCTCTGAAGGCATGGCATTCTTCATTGAATTTTATGCTGTACAGAGCTGTTCAAGTACTAGAGGAATGATAATAAATTTTGGATGTTTGTACCCAAATGCATTAAGGTGTCAGAAAGCAGAATGCCAGCTGCCAGCATTGGCTGCAGTTCAATCTCTGGGCTTCAGCTCAAGAGTATTGCCTAAGCCAAAAATTAAATAGGCTGCCTGGGGAACACTCATATCAAATGAAATCAAGTGCGCACTTGCTGTCAAAAAAAGGTTAAAAGATTAAATGCATTTACTGTCCTTGCAGTGCAATATTGTGGTTGTGATACCAGCTCAGATAGGAGTATGTGTATTTCTGTTCTAATTTAAATTCTTCAGGAGGATGGCCACTTCATTGAAATGATGAAGTGATGCTTTCAGTAGTGATACTCTGAGCTCTCTTTCTATAATTGTTTACTCAAATTCAGCAAGAGATGGCTTCTCCCAAAAAAAGTGATACTGCATCCCTATGGATGAAGTAATGCCTGCTATGACTGTGCCAGGCTATGAAATCATAGCCTGTCTGCATACCAGCCATTCATTACACATGTGCATGGACTACTATCCAGGACCAAGCAGAGCAGTGTTATGTACAGCTGTGCTCAGAAAGTCTGAATTCCACAGGATTTTCTCTGGGTAATGCTGGAATGGTTTAAAACTTCAAGTGTAGCAACAGTGTAGAAGATGTCCATAGCCCCCCATGCACAAATCTGTCCTCTAAGGTTTTTAAAATAAACAGCGCAGTTTAATATAAATATTTGGATTTGTTACTTATTTGCATTTCTCTATTGCAGTGGGTTAATCTAGTCAAGCCAGTGATAAGTTTCACATTACCTTTTGCCTAAGCAGGCACTGTTGAACATTAATATTTATTAAATCATATTAATTAGACAGCTGATGAAAGCATACTGTTGACCTTGCTGGAGGAAGGCTGCAGTACTTCTTCTCTCTTAGATACCAACCAAAGTCACCATTTAGCATTTCATACTTGGAAGACTGTCCAGCTCACTTTTGCATGTGATCAGCATTCGAGCTTACAGCCTGCCTCTGCTGAAGTCCACAGCAAAACTCTCCTTGATTCAGACTAGCGCAGGGTTGGGTGTAGCAAGATACTGTGGCAGTAGTTTGAAGGTACTATTTATAGTGATCCCAAAAGTGGAAAAGTTTTGCCAAAACATTATTGCTGGGGGCTTTGGAGTTAGCATAGCTGTGATTAGTGAAGAGGCAGGGCCACGTCTAGTCTCCTAGTACATAGCAAAACTGTTCTGAGGCCTCATTAGGGGCACATCCAGGCAGTGCAGCAGTACTGGTAATTTGTTTTAATGAATGCTGCTCATTAAAAAAGCTGTAATTTGTGCAAAGCCCTTAGGAAGTAAGGAGGAACTGCGGGAACATAAATTCCCTAAAGCAGAGTCACAGTCTTTCCAGGTGTGTGACTAAAGGACATAATAAGCCTTACAAGAAACAAATAAAGACTGTAAATCATCAGAGTTCTGCAGTTGCTCCATTGAGTTTGGCATTCTGATTTTTACTGATCTGTTGAGACTGTATGGATGCACTGAATTATTTTGAATTAGATCAGAAAAAAAACCCAGAAAGATCTTAACAGTAAAGGTAGATGTGATCCTTTAATGTTGTTGGGGTGCGTTTGGCTGGGCTGGGTGGTGCTTTTCTTTTATACATACATCTGTTAGTCCTAGCATCTCTAGATTTTCGTATTTGCCATGTTACGTGATAAAGGCAAGATTTGGAAGAAATGCTCATTATTGTTACATGCAAATAATACGTTTCTAGCCGGTGGTTTCCAGATTTCAGCTACGACATATTAACTATGGCACTGAAAGCCAATGCACTTTCATACTTAACCAAAAGTGTTCTTAGTATGTCTCCAGTGATTCATATGAATCAACTCATGGCTGCTTCTCTTCAGACTAAAGAGCTGATTCAATTTCCTGACATTTTTCAGGCAGGAGAAGCTTGCGCATGGTATCTAACATAATTCTCTGGCCCTTTTAAGAACCTGCGTTCCCAGGCAGATAAATAGCACTGCACAGTGAAAAACAGTCCTCTTGTCTTACAACTGAAGTGGTGTTTTCAGACTGGTAATTTGTCTCGATAGCAAGTAAATACAAAAGCATCCTGCAAGGAGCTGACTTGCGCTTAACATAATGCAGCAGCAGCTGATGACTCCAGTTGCATAGACTTGGATCACATACTGCCTGTCCTCCTCTGATCTTAATAGGCCCTGTCAAAGAACCTCAGTGTCCTATAAGGTAAACAGAAGAATGAGCCACAAATGCCCACCATAGCTGGATAGTAATTGGTTGCACAGAAGTGGTTGTATTCTCTCCATACTGCCACTCTTTTTGGAAAATGTTGGAAAATGAGGATTTTGCTGAAAATCAGAGTTCATGTGACTGAAGGATCATAGAAGAATTTTTAAAGGGTAGCTAACTAATGATCTAGAAGAATTTTAAAAGAATTTTCAAAAGTAAAGAAAATGTTCTAGCTTCTTCTGGTATCAGAGAGAAGCTTGGAAAAAAAGTCAGACTCACTGCTAAGAACTTAAAAACATAAGGAAACTAAAAAGGGCTATATAGCCACACTTTTGTGCTGGCAATTCTTGGCTTCCTGGGACTTCAATAATGACATCTGAGTAAATGGGATTGTTTTTGTTGCTGTATGATTAGGGAGCTTTAGTTCCACCAAGTGCCAGCAATACCAGTTTGTGCGCATTGTTAGAGTAACCTGGGTCATTTCATCTCTCCTGTTGCTAGTCACACTGCTGCACACTACACGTAAAGCACTTCTAGGTTGTTGTTGTTGCTGTTCCTACGTGATGCCCTTCTGCCTTTCAAAAGTGTTCCCAGTTCTCTTCAACTTGTTTTTCGCTTCTTAGTTTTCAGTCTTTTAGTGCGGACCCAGTGGAACAGAGGTCTGCTCTCGCTGCCCTTTGTTTGACATATGACCGAGAGACTGGAGATTGCCGAAGAAAAGAATGAGATAAATTGGGGAAAGGAGTGATGATACCACCATATTGCCTGACTTGTAAGCAGAAGCTGTCCAGCAGAAGTGTCTTAATCTGTTTTGAGCTGTCCACCATGTTCACTGTCCTTGTTCAGTGAGAAAGACTTTTCAGAGCCCCTTCTCAAGCTACGTTTCAGCTGCTGTGTACCTGCATTGCCATTTTCTGGCAGTAAATTAAAAATTCTGATTATATGTTCATAAATTTATTCTGAGCCATTTTAATACAGATTCTAAACAATTAAAATTTGTCTTCAGTTCCCATTAGAATACCTTTGCACATTTTGTGCTGGGAAAGCATACATGGGTATAAAGAAAAAAACATTGAGCTTTGGCTGGAGTCAATTTTTGAATCATAATTCCTGGAAAAAGAACTTGTCCAAGCCATGGCAATCATCAGGAAAAAAAGTTCTTGAGCAAAGTCACAGTAAAATATGTCATTAATCATAACCCACCCACATCTAGGCATCATACCACCAGACACTTCACTGGAGGAAGGAACAGTACTGTTGATATTCATGACTCACTATATTCATGGGTTATAAGGTCTAAAGCATCAGCTGTGATCCCATTATGACTGGCATTGTGACATAGACTAGTGGATTTCCCCAAAATTATTTTTGTTTGGAGTACAGCTTATCTTTTAGAAAAACATCCAGTTTTGATTCCACATGTCCTATAAGGCCGCATTAATTACAGCCCTTAATAAATTGTTCCATTCATTAATTATAATTATTGCTAAGATATTCCTGTTAGAAAATAGGCATTATTTTACTAATGGTCTCCCTGAACACTCCCCAGTGCAATCAGAAATGTCTTGTGCTCCTTCCTTCTCTGAGAGATAGGCTTTGTCTGAGGATTGCAGAGTGACTGGGAGGTTTTTTTGTTTGTTTTTTTTTGGCTTGCATAACCTGTGAGGTTGGAAGAAGTTCTGGCTTATGGCTTTAATTACAGTCTGTCTAACTATCTAGAAAACCTTGTCACTCTCTTCCTTCAAGTCTTACCCTTGTCATGCCAGCACACACCTGTGGTTGAGAGGAGTAATGTTTGATGGCATGTGCATGATCTCCACTTTTCATTCATACTGCTTTCATCTTCTTGCCACCTGATTTTGCAGCCTGCCTTCATGTGTCCACCTCTTTGCTAAGCTCTCATTGGAGGTTATGACCAGGTTACTATTGCTGTTTTAAAACTAGGATATAATCTAGTACGTTGAGGTCCCTATCTGAGCTGTACTGAGAGCTTCTGAGCGTTAATCAGCTTTCCTGATGAAATGGTCACGGTGAAGTGCCTTGGTTAAGAGTTCTTTTCACAGTTTCAGCATAGTTAAGGGCTGTACTTATATTACAGTTTCCACTACAAAACTGGCATGTGCACTGACATCAGCCACATGTAGACTCAGGGTTGGATAAAGACCATTTGCAGCCACTCGCAGCAGTTCCAACGTGAAACCAGGATCCATGTGGACTCCAGCCTGTGTTACTGGGCCAGAAGGATGCTTCTCCCAAACCCAGTAATGAGATGTCTGTGTGCCAACCAGAGTGATGATGGGGGATGCAACACAGAGGTGTGAGTCTGGGTGAGCTTTGCTTTGAAGACATGCCCTTAATTATGCTGCAGGTTTGGGCAGTGCTTCTGTAATAGCTGGCTGTCAAATCATGTCAGAAAGCTATGATCTTTCTTTATCCCTTTTGAGACACTAATTGGTAAGAAGAGATGTCGGTGCTAAGGCGCTGATAAGCACATTAGCCATGTTGTTACTTAGTTGCTGAGATGTTCACGATTCCTTAATTGAAGCCATTTATTTCCTTTGGGTAATTTCTGTTTAGCTGACTTACTCAGCAATGCTCTGTCCACATGTGTTTCATGAAATTATCAGCTGACATAATACAAAATACTGCTTTATGCATCTTTGTACAGAGTACAAAGTCAGAAAGTGGAGCAAAGTGTGATGGCTTCCACTGAGCAGAATACCAGCATGCTGTGAAGGGTGTTTCTGGGTAGAAAAACAAGAGCTTTTCCATGCCTTCATAGAACAACACTGAAGTCCTGCTTGTGTTCTGCCTGGTTCAAGTTGAATTATCCTTTTGCAAGCGAGGTATTTTCCCTTGTAGTCAACGATGTGAATAATTATGGTCCTTGGGAAGGAGACATGTCAGCCTTTGGACTGTGGCATGAGTGTTTTAGATTCAGCAATCAGCAAACTCTTGAAGTAGTCTTGGTACTTTCCTCCATAGGTTGTGATGAAAATTACACTTTACACTCCTTTTTTTTTTTTTTTTCCAGAATCTGAGATTCTTAAGCACTGGACATCAATCACTAAGTGCTTCAATCACTAAGTGCTTCAATCACTAATTGAATTGGCCTTCTAGTGTATATTTTATTTTTCCTCTTAGTAGGACACTGACAACCCCAAATTTGCCATTTGTTGAATAATTGAAATTTAGCATTCAGATGTGAGTGTATACACCTCAGTAACATCTAGATCTGTTTGTCCCAGAAACAGGAGTCAGGAGCCGGTTCTGGGACATTCACTTTAAGCATTAGAATTCCAGCATTTTTCTTTTAAAGGCCTGGTCTGTAGTGTTTGTGGTTCCTGAAAAAAAAGAGCTCTGCTTTCAGTACATTGGAGCTGGTCCAGGTCTCTGCTGTTGTCCACGTGCAAACTGCTGCTCACCATTCCAGAACAGAGGCTGATTCCCACGTTCATCCCACTTGCAAACAGCAAAACAACTTGTTTTTTCTTCAAGTGGCTTTTTTTGCAGCGACTGACTTTTTAATGGTACACTTGTATCCTTGTATTCACAGAATTTTCAAAGTTCATGGTGACTCTGAAGTGGTGCTGTGATTATGAGTTTAATTTTATTTACCTTTTAATGCTGCTAAGAGGATTTTTTTTTCACCTGTGATGTAAGAAATGTTAAATGCTATCTGATGAAAATACATTTGTTATTTATAGGTAAATCCAATTATTTAGTTAATGGATCTTAAAAATAGCTATAAGAAGTGTTCATTCATATATTTGTGAACAACTGATTGCTATTTCCCTCCTGAAAAACATCCATTCTGATTGATTTGTGAGTATTCAGCTTTGTGAAAGGAAAGCCAGACCTGTTAGCATAGCTTTATCTTGCATGTCACAGAGAACAGACAAATCGGTGCTTATTGAGCCACCCTGTAATTGCATTAGTCTGTAAACTTCTGGTGGCCTGGTTTCCTCTCTTATTAAACAGAATGAGAAGGGTTGGAGACATGCTTGGATACTTGCACTTGTAGATTAGACATTTCCCTTTTTGGAGGTCGGCTTTAATGGCTTGGGGTTTTTTCCTTAAAAACGAGACATGGTTTTGGTTTGGTGTTATTTTTTGTTCTGCCAGAAAACTGTAGTGCATTATGCAAAAATGTTCATTTGTTCTAAGCTAAGATTATTTATAGGTCAGAGTTCTCACATGATGAGTAATGCCATATTTAGGTCCTCATAAGGAATACAAATTCAGTTTTGAGACTAGCTGTTGCATTTCTTTTTCTAGTTGCAATAACTGATTTAGATCCCTGTCTCATTTGGAACATGTCAGTTTTGATAAATAATTTTCACCTCATGAAATTCTCCTGTCTGTCACTTTGTGAGTTACAAAGTACATAAAAAGAAACATAAAATACATTTTTTCTTCCTCATGAAAGTTATTTTTGAACAGAGTTCTTGTTAACCTGTCAGTCAGAAAGGGAAACCGCCAAACAATCATGTCAATCGGGGCAGGCAGGGGATTGCTGGAATGGTTTTGTTGTGTGAAAATTAGCTTGGAATTTCTCCCGGCGTCCTGAGTTTCTGTGCTCTCCTGCATTAAAACCAGAGAAGCCAGTTGGCGGCAATAAAGTTAGGCAGGTGCTTCAGCATTTTTTTAGGAGCCTACAGCCAGGGGAAGGAGTTTTTAGTGGGAAGCCACAGGCACGCGTGGCTGCTTCAGCTGAGAGCTGCCCTGTGGCTTCCCCCAGCCCTTTGGCTGTTCCCAAGAAACTAAACAGCCGAGGTTTGCCCAAATCTGCTGCTGTGTCACCAGAGAAACCTGTTCAGACACACAGAGCTAGGCAAACACCAAACAGCTTGTACTCCAAACCTTAGGCATTCAGTCTATAAGTAATTACAGTTCCAGTCCTTTCACAGTATGTATTAATAATGCAAGATAAATCTTGATGTTAACTGTTTCCAGCAAGCTAAAACCCTGATTACTACCCAGTCGTTTGAAGAAGCAACATAAATAAAAGTGAAGCTGATACATGGTCTAATGCTGTGATCATGGAAAGGCAGATGGTGTTCTTGGGGTACCCACTTCTAAGGATTTCTGTTCAGCTGTGGAAGGAAGAAGGATTAATACAAAACCCAAAACAAGGACTGATTGCAGTGTAAGTGTTTAGTTTGGTGGACAAAGGACAACTGTCGTAAGGAATTTATCACAAGCCCTGCACTGTATTTTACTGACAAGCCATCCTTGCCCTCCCTATGGTTGTGTGAAGAAGGCCTGTCTGTGAGGGAGGACAAATTTGTCAGAATTTCATGCTAGAGTAACAATCTTAGAAAGGGAGGGGTCACATGGTTTGGTGGCTACCTTTCAGCTGGTAATGCTCCACAAGTAATTCACAGAGTGGTAATCTGCTTCTCCCTCCCAGAGTTTGAAGCTGTTTTGCATTTCCTCCTGATGCATGTTAGAGTTTTGTGTGACATTTTGGGCCAGTTTATGCCATATATTGCGGGAAAGGACAACTACACTGGAGGGAGAGGAATGTTGTCACGGAACCATTCACAGCAGAACTCGGGTAAAATCTCAGAGCCTTTGCAGTGTCTTGGGTACAGTGTCATCCTAAGGCATTAGTGCCCTGGCATCTAATTCACAAGTCTTGCCGTGAGTCAAATATTTGACATGCTGCTTCATGCTTGTTATTTTTTCAAGTATTTTCCCAGTTTTAGGTTGTCCCAGTTTGATGACTGCCTTAATGACTGAATGTCCTTGGTTTTGTAAAATGGACTAGAAGGGTGATATGCTGCAGAAAACATTTTTTAAAATATTGAGAGTACTCTGTGAAATTAAGGTAATTTCCTGTGACATTGTGAAACACCTAGGTGCTTAGAGTGTGGTTAGAGGTATTTGTATGATGGGACTAGAAATATGCAAGGTGTTGTTCTGCCCATCATCCCTGTAAAAGAGTGACAGAATGGCTTTATGGATTTCTGCACTTTCCAGATTGCATACTTTAATATATGAAATTGTAGTACCATCCCATGTTTCTCCAGCTGCCTCTGTGCAATTTTTCATACAGGAGTATAGGCTGGGAAAACACTTCGATCTGGGCAGCCTTTCCTTGGCTTAGAATTTGCCGTGAGATAGCACGTGCATAGATTTATGTGCATAAAGTCGTTCTCTGGCCTCACAGAGTTACCACAGTGGGAACTGCTTCCTTTCTGTCTCTCTCTAGACATGTGGAGGTAGACAGACAGACAGACAGACAGATAGATAGATAGATAGATAGATAGACAGATAGATAATTGGTATGCCAGAAAGAGGAAGGGACGAGCTCATTCTACATGCAGGTTTGATTACTGCAATTCCCAAGTGTATGCTGCAGCAGAGAGCCTCTCACTGCTCCTACAGACAGCTGTCAACAGGGGACACAGGCCAGAACAACATTTGCAATTGCTTTCCAAAACCCTGCATTCTTGTCATTGTTAGAGCCCTAATTTGCTGAGCAGTTGACTTGAGCCCAGGAAATCATTATGGGTTGATTTTATTGTTGCTATTATTGTAATAGGAGGAGGGAATTAAAAACAAATGCCTCAATGCTGATGTTTGACTAGAGTGAGAGACTGATCTGTAAACACCTGGAAAAAGCCAGGCAGGAGGACTGCTGGGCAGTTGATGAGCTGTGTTTTCAGCATTAATTTCCAAGGGGATCCATACACAGAACTTCAGTGGAAGCGAGCTTGGGCAGAGGCAGGGTGAATGGGCTCAAACCACTAGATGTTGCTGTTACAAGATGCTACATGGAAGGAATGTTGCTTGATGCATTTAGCACGACGTTTTTCATCAAGGTGCAAGTAGGTGGTGGATAGAAGAAGCCAGAGGAGGAAGAGGAACAGCTGGCACTGAAGAGAAAGCTTGAAGAAAACCAGTGATCAATAAAAGGAAGAGAAAACATTCTGGGAAAAAGAAAAGAGAAGTTTCAGACACACAGAAGTTAACATAGGTAATCATAATTCCAAGTTCTCCAGTCTCCAAGAGGCAGCAGCTGCTGTCTCTCAGCAGTGATGGAGCAAAAAGGCCTCTGGCAGATGTCTCCCATGGAGCATCTGTGGTTCTCAAGGATGGCCAAGGGGAAGCTTCTCTTAAGTGACAGAAATGATGGGAGGCCTCATGTCACTGATAGTTGTCTCAGGGTCTGCCGCACAGTTGGCAAGTGGTGAACCTCTTCATTATTCTGACTTGAAGGCATAGCTTACAGCAGTGCACCAGTGCTCATGCCCCAGGCGGATGGGACAGAGCACTTGGAGGGTGGGCTCCAGCAGCCAGGGAGCCACTGTATGTCTTCTCATCTACTGCTTCAAGCAGTGTAGACTGCCACTACTGCCTCTTCTTCGTCTGGCAAGCAGATGTAATGAGCATTAGCAATATATAGAGAGCTTCATAATGAACATTGTGTGTACGCAAGGTGTGTTCACACTATATTTACAGCTGCTGCAACGTCCTTTTGTCTTGGCAAAAGATGTAGGCAAGTCTTAGTGTGAAGGAAAATCAACCCTGAAAAAAAAAAAAAAGAAAAAGGAGATAAACAGTTGCCCCAGGTAATTCTGAGATTAGTAAACTGTCAACCAATAGCACAGTATTTGTATAGTAAGATTTGAGGTCTGTCAATACTTAACAGTTTGCACTGTCTGTGTATGGTGCCTAATTCATATGTTGAAGCTCTAATGACAAGAAACTGACAAATATGGCAGCACTGCCCAGTAGGGTATCAGCAACAGTCCTAAAGGCTCTCTGTTTCACACAAGAATACAGGTTTACAGAGAGCTCTTCACCATCGGTTCTTAAATGAGGAGAAATAAATTCGCAGGAGGATAATTTTTAAAAAATGAAAATAGTTTAATTAAGAAAATTTTTAACATTCTTATCAATAAAAATAGGCTCTTCCACATATTCTGTGCATTAATCAGTTATCACACAAGTAAAAGGTCTGTAGCCCTCTCTTTAAAAAGGTTTTGGTATTATACAAATTTTGTTCAGATTGATATTTCCTTTAAAGTGCCCATGAGTTTCACAGTCTCAGACAGACTTCAGGATTAGGTATGTCCAAACCTGTATGCACATGTGTTGACTTTCAGATTGCCTTACCTTTTCTTCCTTTTTTGTGAACTTGAGCATCTGCATTGTCCTAGAACAAGTTGTGTTTCTTGGGAATGTCCTGTATTTATGAGGGCTTTCTGCCTCACTATGGTAAATCTCCTTCAGCATTCTTCTTCACCTCCCCTTCCAAAATGTGAAAGACAGTTCAAATGTTTCCATCCCAGCATTTTTAAAGTAAAAAAATATTGTTGCATCAGGAGGAATGTGCTTGTAGTGGGACATGGTGCTTTTTTCAGTGCATTTACTGTCAGCAAGCTCATTCCTGTTCTCTCCTGTTTAGCTTTATAGTTGAATCTTGTGTCTCAGAAAGCAGTGAAATTTCAGGGGGGGATCCTGAATTTCAGGGGAGTCCATGTTGTTGTATCGCATTTCGCTTGCTGAGAGAGAAAATAATTATTATCAATACTTCAATTGTTTACTTTAAGAATGAGCTAAGTTTTAATACTGAATTTTTGTAGGATATTGTGTTGCTATTATATCTACAGTTCTTTGCACATTGCCATCGATTCAGTAAAGCTTAGTTTTATAGCAGGGAGCATTGGAGGAAATTTATAATGACTTGGAAGATAAGCCAGTGCCTTGACACAAGCTTATCAGTAATACGCTGCTAGAAAAATTTAAGTAATTGCCTCTAAATGCTAGAAAATCTCTGAAATCAGGGAATGCATGCTTGTGTTTCTTTTGTAGTTAAAGATGCCTTAGCATTTCCTGCAATGTTGTTGCTCATTTGATTAAGCATCACAGTTCTTATCTTCGTTTGTGTTAAGTCCTGCTGATTGGCATAATTCTGTGTTGGTGACAGATGTATGTCAGAGACTTAAGCTGTGACCAGTAGACACCTTCCTTGTGTTTGCCTTTCCCACACCCTTCTGAAGTCATAGCAAAGCAAGAATATTGATTTCTTGAAGGTTTTTATGAAATGAGCTTAAGCTGTGTTTTTAGACCAGAAGTGGCCTGCATGCCTGTGTTCAGCAGTTCTTCAAGGAAAATGCAAAGCTCTGGCGAAGTTTAGCCTCAGAAGTTGCTGCCTGTCGCAGGACAAACTTAACATCAGTTGGCCAGTGAGCATCGTCGTGGTGCTATGCAGGATTCCCTCTGAACACTCTGCTGATGCTGGATGATGGTGAAGGGCAGGACATTCAGGGTTCGGGGTGAGAGGAGGAAGTCAGGGGAAAAAAATCTGGAGGGTCTTTTCCCTGACAAAAAGTAATTTTATTGCTGCTACTGTTGTGGCATGAAGAGAGCTACCCTATTAAGAAAAAAACAAAACAGCTACCCTATTAATGAAACCAATTAATTGTTAGAGAACAAAGTTGGGTGTGTTTTGACCAATTTGCCAATATTAAGTGTAGAAGAAATACCAGTTGAGTAATTACAGCAAAAGAAGCATTAAATACAACTTGAAATGCATATACTTTTTCTAAGTTTGGGGATGTTTGACATTTTGTAGTATTAATCTTGGTTTGTAATAGACAGGTCATAATCAATTTATGTTGATAAGCTGTTCTGTGCTTCTTACTGGTCTCCTTTTAGGTAGAGGGCCGATGGCAGTGGGTGCTGTTGTTGCAAATAAATGTTTGGGGTTTTTTTCTAGATTGTTGAAATCTCTCCTTTTTAATTTTCTGCCTATGTGTTTAGGTAAAGTACTGTGTCTTTTCAAAGCTACAGCAGCTCTGCATCTAGAAGAACACCATGTGGGAGAAAGTTTGACTACATGACAGAAATTATGCTTCCCATAACTCTGAACATTCCACTCTGTTTTGCCAGTGCAGGACGTGTAACTTTGCAAGACAGCACCAGAGTTAAAAAGCTTTAGATTTTGGCTGGGTTAATAGAAATGAAGAAGCATAACTCCAGCTCGCAAGACTGGGAACCTGGGAGTTACCTAAACACTTTGGTCTGTTTTAAAACAAACATTTTTCTATCAGCTTTTTCAAAATTCCTGAGGATCTTTGTTTCCAGCCACCTTATCTAAACAAATCAAAACAAACACTGTGCACAGGTTCCTTGCTACCACAATAAACTCCTTGTTTTAACTGGGGTGGTTGTGGACTGGCTTGGTTTTGGGTATTTTTCCTTGTCTTTTGTGTTTGCTGAGAAACAGCCTCAGCATGTGGAATGACAGGTCATATGAAGTGCTAACAACATTTAAAATCATTCCAGAGGAAGCTTCTTGTGTTTAGGGAGAGGCAAGAGCCTGCACAGGACCATTGCCATCGGGCAGCTGATAGAGGACTGCTCAGTTACCCTTTTGTGTCCCCACAGGGAGCATGGAGCAGCTAAAGATGGCTTTTAGAAGCAGAGACTGGCTTCCTACTCCTACTGTGAAGTGTAGGTCAGGTCAGCAGGGTTATCTCCCCTTGAAGACTAAGGAGGCACTCCTCTGCTTGCATGCCCCTCCAGTGAAAGATGTTTAAGTAAGCTTTAGACTTTTAAACCTCAGAAGAGTTTACTGTGAAGTGACTGTGGTACATGGCTACAGGAATCACACTGGGTGTTGGCAGTGGTCACACGTGATGTCACAGGCTGTGGAGTTTTCACCCACTTCATACCCACAACAAAAGCGTGTGGGTAAGACAGTGCTTTTGAGAGGTACTGAAAAAGTGGAGAAGAGACGAGAGGAAGTCTTTCTCCCTCTAAGGGGCTTGCAGCAAACTTAAGTAATTTTTCATTTCAGATTCCTTGTTTTTGTGTGAGAGCAGGTAAGGAGCTCCTTAAATATTAACTGTCAGTATCTGGGGAAAAGAAGTGGGATGCTGTATGACCTTTCTTACTTGTTTTTCCTGCCCTCATCTTTTCATGACACATAGCATTCTCAGCTGATTGGCATTTATTGCTCCATCCCTGGTAATTTTGACAAGGTATTTTATGTTTGCTGTGCAGGGGGTAGTAAACATGCCATGTGCCATTTTTTTTCTGAATGGAGAATGCCCCCAAAGCCCCAGTTTCCAGAGCAGTCAAGTGTGAGCGCATCATTTAAGAAGTTGTATCTGCTCAGCATGGAGATATGAAGGAAGACCAGTTTTAGCATTGGACATGAATTTCAATCCAAATGGCATGAAGAGAGGGCCTCCAGGTATTCTTTGGGTTAGGTTGAACACAAACTCTTAGTTTTCACCAGGGTTAAAGGTTTCCTACTTATGTTACCTAACCCAGCAGCCAGTGTGAGTAGACATTCATGTAAGTACAAGTACACACTGCCGGCATTTTTTTCCCAAAGAAGCTGTAGTCTTTTTTGTCATAGGAAGACATGGCCCTGACAGTAAGCAACATCAGAGCTTGGCACTGGACCCCTTCCTCTGTGAAAGTGGGCAGCAAAAAGCAACTGCATTGCACCTCCTCACTGCAAAATGCAAAGCACTAGTGAAATGTAAGAGCCCTCTGCTCTCCCATCAAGGTTTAGTGTGACAATTTCCTATTGGAATTTATTTTGGTGGCCGTCCTTGGGTAATTCATGCTGAGCCGTTATTCTCCTGCTGCTGCAGCAACAGTGAAGACTGTCTGAAATGCGAGTTTCAGTGAAGCTCAGGTGGAGGGTGCTCTCTGGAAAGGAGAGGTTTGAGGTGCGAGCCTGTTGTTTGTGCCACCTGTCTCAGAAACTGGCTTTATTTCTGTCTCCTACTGGTTGTCTCATACTGTTCTTTGTAAGACCAGGAGGCCTGGCTATAGCGCCAGGGGAAATTGAACTGACTGAGCCAATTTTTACTCATAAAATAAATAAAACTGGCCTTTGGGTTTGAAGTGTGCAATTTCCTTGGAAGGAGGAGGAAGAACAATTAAGATTCCTCACCAGATTGAATTCTTTGTAATTGCTTGTTTTCAAATAGCCCCTTAAACATGAGGAAATATCCAAGAAAACTATTTATTTTTTAAAAGTTTTTGTTGCAAAAAGGAATTCTGTCGAACTGCATTCCCTTGCTGCTATGAGCTGTCTCTGCCAAAGATTGAAAATTAGCTTGTGAGGAAGCATGCTTGGACTGGCATCTGCTGGGCACCTGCTCAGGAAACTGCCTCCCCTCTCATGAGGTGTGCTCCCTGCATCTCTTCATCCTACTGGAACCATGCAGTTAGGTCAGAAATGTTTTACCTGGAGAGAAGACTGGGGAATGGAGCAATTCACTTAAAAGTGAAAATCACCAAACCAGTGGATGACAGGCTGGCATTAAAAGCCTTACCATATGCCCTGTATTTTTGTTGTTTTACTCTGGCCCCTTGCACAGGATGCCCTCAGATGTTCACCATCCATAATTAATCCTCCACTGGTTTGGTAAGGGTAAATTTTTAGAGGAAATATTAAAAATGAGAATGAGATCCTTAAAATGTTTAGTGAACCTGAGCAGTTGTAGGCTTAAGCGCCAGTTTTGCTTCAAGCAGACAGCCTTCTGGGGCGCTCTTCATCTTACAGTCCCAGATAGAGATGTCTGTGGAGATTATAGTTTAAAAATAATGTGTAGATATAGTGGCTCTGGGCCCATCAGACCTTCCCATACATGCATGCAGCTTTGCTGTTGCACAGAGGAGAGGAATAACACTTCCTCCAGTGAGATATGTTGATACAGAAGGAGGTAAGGGAAGAGTTCTGATACTTGCTTTTTCTTCCGCAATTGCACATCTTATATTTAATAGTCATGTAAGGATGCTGACCAGAAAGTCAGGTAGGGTATTTACTCCCTGAACAGGAAGGGAATGCACAAGAGGATTTGTTTGGTTTATGTTAAGCTTGTGTATACTTTCCAGAAAGAAGAACATTTCTTTTTTTCCTTCCCCCCCCCCCCCCCCCCCTTCTTTCTCTTCT
>NW_024529377.1:348997-352608 GCF_017590135.1 Pyrgilauda ruficollis
CCCCCCCGCCCTTTTCTCCCTTTTCCCATAAGTTAAAAGAGCAGAATTGGCTGTTTATAAGACTGTAGCAATGACCCTGTGGTTCAAGTCGCGCTGTTACCTCCGCTGTGGGAAGGTGTTCAGGCTGATAAGCATCTGTGGCCTGAGGTCGCTGAAAGGGATGGTGAATGCTGTAATTTTGTTACTACTTAATTAGGAGATATAACACTGCAGATCACTGGTTCTGCCACATTTTTAAAGAATTTTGTTGAACCGAAACTATAAGTTGAAAACTCCTGCTGAAACCTGGGATGGCCTCTCCCAGAAACATAGCACAGGCTGTGCCCTACATCCAGTGCCTCATGGTGTATTGTGAAGGTTCACAGAGGAGGGCTCTTTCGGCTTAAAGAAGTCTCCCAAAGTGAAGGCCCTGGCAGAGAACACGGTGCCACCTACATCATTTTTTTTCACTGGTTGAGCTCTTGCTTTACACACCTCATCTGCCTTCACAGGTGGCCTCTTGGCATGCGGGGGGCAGTCTTGTGGCCATTCAGCACCAGCATTCCATGTGCTGCAGGCCTGAGGATCCTCAGATCTGCAGAATAAAAAAAAAAATAGGAGTTGCCTGCTTATGCTAACATTGCATACACACAGATTTAGACATGAAACCCAGAATCCTTGGGTATATTGTGCATTTGTGCTACACATTTGGAAGATTAGGGTCTGAAGCAGGTAAATAATTTTGTAAGGGTCCTTTTTTTCCCAGATGCTGAGGCCTGCGCTCTGTCTTTTGTAATCTTGCCCTTGATGATTATCTCCAGAAGATAATAATTGCTGGTTGTTCAGCAGATCTCTGATACTAGTACAGACTCTTTACAAGAGAAAAACATTTCAATCTTTGTAGACTTACTTCATTTCATTATGGCACGATGTAAGGGACCCAGAGGTATACTGCTTATAGTCATGCAGAAGAGTTGGTTAAAAATGTCAAGAATCTTTGCACTTCAGGAAGTTAAAAGGAATCATTCTGAAATTAAAAGGAATAATTTTTAAGTATTCTTTGACCACTTTGAGTTAGATTTATTAATTTTTATTTGTTTCTTGATCATTCAGCTGTTTCGAGTTTCTGTTCAAATTTTGTGTTTCAACCAAGAACACTAAAATGTTGGGGGTTTTTTTTCTTTCTTTTTTTTTTTTTTTTTAAATAAACTTCAGGTTCTTTTGGGTGGGACTGATGCTTTAAGGGGAAAAAAACCCCAAACAACAAAAAAGAAGAAAAACCCCAAGTTACTTTAAGTTGATGACAATGATTAGTCTGAGTTCCTGAGGGGAAAAAGCTTGTTGCTTTATCTGAGGCCGGGTATAGCAGAAAAAGGGTTCAGCAGGGTGTGTCTGCTGCCTTTGCTACTGAGCTACACTGCTGTACTGAACACGTCGTTGCCATTAGCCCATTCATTCTTGCTATATATCAATATATTTTCCAAAACTAGTTGGTATGAGAAACAGGTAATTTTAAAAAAAGAAAAATTACATAGTGCAACTCCTTTAGGATTCAGTGAAAACTGAGCATTTGCATGTCAAATGGACAATTCCCATGAGTCTCTGTCAAACAAGGGTCTTGAGCTCCATCTCCTGCACACCTGGGGAGTGCTCCAGTTACAGCTCTGTCCTCCAGTGACCTCCCAGGCATGTGGGGCTTTAGACACCGGGTCTCAGGGAGAGTACAGAAGATAAATATCTTGTGACCTTCTGCTCCTTCAGTGACCACAGATGAGGCAAGGTTACCTAAACTTCATATTTAATCAGTAATCAGCTATAGAAATTGCGTTTTAAATCTGTTTGCACTTTATTTAAATAGAGTATTTTATTTCTCCGTGGGACACTTATCCCTCTTCATAGTGTAAAATTCTGGGACGATCCAAGGGAATAAAATAGCTAACATTGTAAATTCTGTAACTATGTATTAAAATATCTATCCCCCTACTGTGCAGAAAGTGTGGGAAGTGTTACATGAAGGCACACAGTATTTCCTGTCACTTTAGGCTCACCAAAGCCGCTCTTAGCTTAGGACAGGGATGTTGAGTGCCTTTTTTTTGTTTTTTCTTTTTTTTTCTTTCTGGTGAGAACCTTATTTACATTCTCTTTTCACAGATTTATTTAACAGATGACAAAGAGTTTCTTACTACCTATTTTAAAAACGTAGAGGCTTGACATGCCTCATTTAATGTGGCTCAGGAAGGTTGTGGAGCATCTGGTGAAGTAAGCTACCACTGCCTTCAGGGGTTCTCCTGTCAAAAATGTCACTTTCATCATTGCTGGTAAAGAATAGCTGTGCCTTCCCTTTGCTGATGCCCTAGAAGTAAGAAAGCAAGTCAATATATTATGTAATTCCTCAAGTGAGTAAAATTTGCTTGAGCGATGTAATTTTTAGCATCATGTGTGACCCTGAATTCAAGCCATTTTAACCCAAAGTCCAGAGGGCCTTTGCAGGGGATGTCTGGTCAGCACAGCTCATGTTTTTACCTTAAACTATCAAGCTTCCAGGAAACTTAATCCAAGGGTACTCAAATGTCACTAGCCCACAGGCAGCAGTAATGAGCAGGTATGGTGTTGTTCCAGAAGTGCTGCCTAATTTCTCCGTCACCCTTCTAAATTTGGGTGGGTTTTGGTTTTTTGTTTGTTTGTTTGTGTTTTGAGATTTTTTTTTTACACTTCTTGTATCCAGTTGTTTTCCATATGTCTGGTACTTTCCATACAAGCTGTGCACCCCTACCCTGACCTGAGTCTTCTGAAACAGCTTACAAAAGGTGGCCTAAGTGCTTCCATTAACATTTCAGCCTCTCCTGTGGAAAGAATGTAGTCCAGCCTTTTTTTGTTTTGTGATAGGTAAAAATTGCTGCTAATTACTGCTTGGAGCTTGTGCCTTTCATAGTAGCCTTTCATGTAATTGCTGTGTCTTAGTACTAAGACAGCCACATGCTGCGTTGTTGAGTTGTGGCTCTCCCTGCCAGCCCACTTCCAGCCTCCCCCCTCCCGCCAAAAATAAAGCTCAACCATCCAAACTAAACCCAAAAAAAAAAAAAAAAAAAAAAAAAAAAAAAAAAAAAAAAAAAAAAAACAAAAAAAAACCAAACCACACAAAAGAAACCAAAAAAAAAAAAAAAAAAAAAAAAAAGTAAAATAAAATAAACAAAAAAACCAACAACTAAACCAAAAACCAACAACCAAAAAAAATTCCAAAAAACTAAAACAACAAAAGCCCCCACAAAAAAAAAAAACAACAAAAAAACCCCAAAAAACCCAAACAAACAAAAAAAAACCAACCAACCAAACAAACAAACAAAAAAACCCAAAAAAAAAAAAAAAAAAAAGAAAGAAAAGAAACCCAAACAAACCTACCCACAAAAAACCTACAACAGTAAACTCCTGCTTATGCTACCTGAAAACAGGTCTCTTGCCAACACAGTGCTTTTGAAAATATCTCTAAGGAGGTGGCTTCCTTACAGGTTAAGTGAAGTCATGCTCTTTCTAAGTAGTGTGAACTGGCATTTTCCATGTAAAAGAGACTCTTTGTTTGAATGGACTGAGGTTATGGGCTTTTTTTTTTTTTTTTTTTTTAACCAGGTCCCCCA
>NW_024529377.1:352654-577961 GCF_017590135.1 Pyrgilauda ruficollis
TATTTTTTTTTAATTGGGTGTTTTTTTTTTGTTTTTTTTTTTTTTTTTTTTTTTTTAACCAGGTCTCCCATAGCCTGTAACATCACAGTACTGTAATGAGCTGGGGAAGGAATTTGATTTAACAAGCCAAAAAAAGCTAAGGCCTTTATGGAAAACAACATGTTTGGAGTTTGCTTCAGAGTTTACAGAATGAGAGAGAAAGGGCAAGCTAAGGTTTCTGACCTGCCACACATTATCTATCACATTTAATCTTTATCTTTCTATATTGAGAGGTGTATTTAAAATACCATTTCTCCAGATGATACTTGTAGAATTCTTTGAATTGTAGCTGGTTTGTTTGCTGTGAGCAGTAGTGAAATTTACAGCTTTCTACTAGACGAAATACAGGAGGATATTGATTCTAAGGAGAAAATATACTTTTGTATATTCTGTGCATGTGGTAACTAGGAGAACCATCCAGCACATTCAGTGTCTATATTCTTCAGACAGCACTTGCAAAGTCTTCTGGCTTCAGTTTTTAGTTGCTCTGAAGGGGTATGTTTCTCACTAGTTGAGTGTGTTACTCTTCTTGACATTAAAGCAAATTTCAGTTCATAGAGACACTTTCAGGGTGTCTGTTCAGCTTCATCTTTTAGTTGTTTAACACTGGAGGAAATTAAGCACAGTACTGTGAGCAGTCACATTTAGCAGTAACAGCATTCCTGGGTTTTATGGCATTTGATGTGTGCTGTGGCACTTAGTTGATACCTCTGTGCATGCACCAGGATAGTACATTCTTTAACTCCTGAGAAATGAGGAAGGGTATTTTAGGGGAAAGCATCTGGAAGCCAAGGTGTCTTGCTGTCTCCCAGTAGCCTGTACTTCGGCTTTTAGGTAGACAGACTCCATAGCTGAAGTCTCATGCAGTCAGTTAAAATACTGAAAACCAAGCTGCTGCTTGTGTGATGTGCTTGTAAACAATACTCTTTTGAGAAGGTCTGGTCTTCCCCCTCTGTAAAGCAATTTGACCTGGAATGTGTCAAACTTGTGTTTCTACAGAAATGTGAGGTGCTGCTTGCTGTTTAATGTCGAGCCTTTTTATGACCATTTAAAATAGATCCAAGCAAGCATTTCCTATCAAATAGCAAATTGTCTGAGAAATACAGCAACTCTTAATATGACAGTTTAGTTGGCTTTAGTGATCTTACTAACATTAAATGAATTAACCACTGTTTATTTTAATTTTCTGTAATTAGGTAAAAAAGAACCCACATATGAGGGACTGGGCAATCTGAAGGAATTTTAAAACAGAGCAGTTTGAGCTGGAATAGCCAGTTCAGTTAATAAGATTTTCCTCCACCATTATCTTAATTCTCCACATGCCCAAAGAAAAAGCAATAAGCCTTAATAAAATAATATCCTAATATAGTCCAGATGTGCTGTAGGTCATTTTAATCCGGTCCTTTTCAGGAGGAAAAGAAGGAGTAATGAGTTTTTTCTTGGAAGAGGGGAGGAAAGCAGGGGCAGAGGGACAGGAAGTGGTAGGTGCTGAAAGGAGATATCCCAGGGATTTCTCAACTATCTTCCCAAAATAAGGAATTTTTAAAAAAACAGCCTATGCAAATCTCACTTTCAATGAAATATTCTCCTGCAGGAAATAGTGAGATGACTGAAGTGTGTAGTTTTTGTAACAAGCAAAGCATAGATAAGTTGCTAACTGTTCACAACCCCAAACTCACATGGTATGCCCTATTTATAGCCTAGGGACAGCAATGGCATGTGGAGAATTTAGCAACATCCTCCTTCTTTACAGACTGTACACTTTTGGCCTCTCACTAGCAAAACTGTTTTTTGGACGCTGTAGTCTGACTTCCTGTTAAATATTACTTATTTGCTGGATATTTGTTGAAGTGGTTGTCAAAGTCCACTGAAATGATATGTCAAAGTCAAACATCCTTGCTAGATTGGATTTATCATTTAATGATAGCGAATTTCGTTTTGTTGATATGTATCTTTGAAGGGGGATTTTTCTACATGCACCATCCAGAAAATTAAATTACATGCATGCCCTTAGAGGGAGAGCCCTGTGAATTGCGCTCCACTAGAGTTACAAGGTTTTGGTTCTTGTATAAAATCTTCAGATAAAATCTCCAAATGCTGTTTTCTCTGTGATCTATTTCTGGAAAAAGGGACTGGGAGTGAAAGCATTTTTGTGTGGTAGTTCCCTGCTGGACAGTGGGCATGGTGACACAGTGGAGAGTGTGACTCAGGCAGGGGAGGTGATGTGCCGCTCTTGTTGCAAGTGGCTTCTCTTCCCACCTGTGTGTGTAACACAGACTTCAGTTATATCCTTCGACCACCATCATGTTTCCCCCCTCTTCACTTACATAATGTGATTTTTGAGCTAGTACTAGACTAGACATCCTCTTTTTCAATGTCCTTTCAGTTTTCTTTTTATAATGTTCCAGTTATGAGCTTTTGCCTGGGTCTGGAGGTAGCAGCCTAAAATACATCTTGGGTAGAGCTAATTCTACATAGGGACCTTTTAAAGCAACTACATGCTCTCTCTCAATGGAGCGTTTTACAAGTCTCTAGCTTTAAAATAATTCCATTTCCTTGAAAAACAGTGAAGAAAGCAATCTGTAGAGTGCTTAAGCCTGCTGGCTGGTTGAGACCCCAGGCTGTAACCTTCCCAAGACTCACTGATTGTAGTGAATAAACATTGCCCTGTTCTTTGTGCTCCTGGCAGAGCAGGCTGCCGCTGGGTGAGACCCAAGCACAGTTACGTAGGCATACCTTCATTTAAGGAGATTTTGCTGTGATGGGTCTTAATCTAATGGATGAGAGCAGCTGTAACACGTCCTACTGATAAAGATAAAATATCAACAATAATTCTTAACTTTCTTCAGCTGTCAGAGAAACAGATGTTTGGCCTTACATTTCTGAGCATAATTTGTTCTATTAGCCCAGCATAGCCTCTGTGGCAGTAGTCTTGTCAAACTCCAATAGGTATTGAACAGCCATACCTTTCAGATGTGCAGCAAGTATTAATTAGGCTTGGAGAAATAGTTAAAAGCAGTATCACCTCCAACTGTTAACATTTGTGAAACAGAATTGAAAGTGAAAAATCTTAGTCTTTATTGGCAGAGGTTTGTAGGTGGTTGTTTCAGTTAAAGCATTCAATTCATAACCTGTTGCCCTTCAAAGTAAGTGGTCAAAGAACTCCAGCATAGAGATCATGTATCTTTTTTCAGAAATTGGAGGTTAGGCTGCCATTTATGAAGTATTTACCGAATTGTACCAGCTGCTGAAAGACTGTATCCTCAGAAGACTTTAATACTAATACATCTCAGAAATATATCATATATACATCTCAGATGTATACTAATACATCTATTTGTTCGTTTAAGGAAGGTTTGTCTCTGTTCCTTACATCTATTAAAGCAGGTTTTCCTAGCAATAATACCTACCATATATAATAATAATACCTACCAATTTCCTACCATAATACGTGTTCAGAGAGCAAGTGAACTGCACGGCCTTTTGTCTCCATTTACTGCCTTCCTGCTGCCACTGCCTAACCCAAATTCCTTCCTCAGGAGGTCCCTTTCTTATTCACCAAAATGGTTAACACCCCAGTATTTTTCTCGAGCTCTCTCATTTACATAGGAGAGTTGTAGATTCATTCTTTAGATGGAACAGGAACCCTGTGCCCCCGATGAAAAGACTAAGGAATTTTCCCCTTGTCTCTATTCTTTTTCGTGCAAGCGACCTAAAGGTCACTCTTTCCTTGTGGTGACATTATCTAGATGGGTTAGAGAGTATTAAGAGCAAGGCTTAGTTTAGCGTCCTTTCCCCTCCCCGCTGGGATTAGATCATGCTTTATCAGAGCAATTGTTCCATCCTCGACATGTGCAGGGCAGATTTCAACTGCAGCATTTTATGAAACTGATTTTTCATGCATGCATTCGGAAGTTGTGTTCTGCTCAACTCAGTATCGGTGTTAGACTCTCTGTTAAGCTGAACATTTCTCTTTCCTTATTCACCTGGGATTTCTCCTCTTTGACTCAACATCAAACCAGAGGCTGAGTGTGAGAGAGTGCTAATAAACAGCCAAGCCCTTAGCTCAGCTCCACCAGCACCAGCTGAGTGGGGAGCCTAGCCAAGTGGACTCTCTGAATGCAATGGTACAGGACCTCATCTGTGACCTTCAGTTGTAAAGACGAAATTCTCCTTCTGTTCCTTAAGGATTTTATCATGAATTGAATTGCCTGCCAGGTGTGGGCAGTTTTCTAATGGCACCGTGTTCCTTACGTGTTAGTTGGATGGGATGCCTTCATTTCTCCACCAGACCATTGTGCTTCCTTAGGCAGCATTGGAGGCCGCTTCACAAGATCATATTTACCAATTTAAGTGACTTAGCACCACAGCCTCTTTAAATCAAGTATCCCAGCTGTTGGAATTCAGTCTTGTTTCAGCAAAAGCAGATTTTGGATGCAAGCCATGGAAAAATAAGCCTTAGGAAAAATGTGTAACAAAGTTAAAAAGTACTAACCATCTGTGGTGGGTGCGCTTGATTAACAGTTTAATGTGGTTTGTATTGACCTTGAGTCCAGTGCTGTCCCTCAGTGGCATTGGTTTGTTTCCCATGCCTGCACACAGAGTGTGATGTCCTTTCTGTCCTAGGGAACAGAGTGAAGCAGCATGACAAATAATAATACCTACTGGGGCATTTTAATTTGAGGTGGAAATAATTTTGCAAGTGAAAGGAGTATCAGAAGTGTGATTTTGAACTGATGAGAGTGATGATAAAGGCACATTTTTCTGGATGAAATGTATTCTTTTGCACGCATTTACTGCTCTAATTCAGTTGCACTTTCAGGTTGACCTACATTACAAGAAGCCAACAGTGCAGACAACAGGAGAATGGTCTTTTGGGTGCAGGTTCTGGTACCTGAAATCACTACCAATTTACTGATCTCTTGGGTTCTTCAAGCTCCTGGTTCTCCCTGTTTGCAACTGATTGAAAATGGGGTGTGAATGTGGAGTGTGGCAGTACCAAACAGTTCTGCACTTTCCTTATGAGAGTATAATCACAGCTTCCTGTAATTTCAGATTTCCATCTTGATTATGTAAAACTAAAGAGAACTTTCATAGCGAAGCTAACCAGCCCCACACAGAGTAGTATCTGCATCTACACCACTTGAATACATGCTGCCTTTCGTACTACCAGCTGTGTAACCATCATGCTCTAATAAACTCTACATTGTTTTTTCTTAATCAGAGGTGATATTTCAGTTAGCAGCCTTTTGTCCCTAAATAATAATTTCTGTATAAATCACTTTATCCATACAGGTGCTTTGTGCAGTTTCAGTTCTTTGCAGGAATTAAAATATTTTGTAAAAAGAACTCAGTGTTTTATTGTTGCTTTTTTACAACGGCTGCACGAGCATTAAAGAAGGAAGATACTTGATTTTCTTGCTGCTGTAGCACTGGTTGAAATGTAGTTATTAGGGTTACACATTTTTCATGGAGGGACCAGATCTGTGTTTTTAGGAAGCAAGGGAAAATAACTGGCTTACAAGATCAGCTGGTTTCCTACCAGTAGAATACCTCTTCAATTTATGTACCCTGGAATTAGTAGGAAATAGTAAGGTTTATTACAAATTTGGATCCTGACTTACCCAGGAAAAAAAATCACCTATTTGTTATTGAGGGCACAAAAAAATACTGGAGCTACAGAGGCACATGGGGAAAAATACAGTATCAATTGAGTGTGTCCTCATCATTAAAATATCCTGTCACACAATGTATGTTTATCATTAAAGTAGTCATAATTCTTGGGCCATTTTTATCCCTCCTTAATTTATTACAGCAGCAAAAGGAGATTGGAGCTTGATTTGATAAAAGAACTTTATAGTGTATCGCATGGGGAAGCTGAAGCCTGTGGCTCAGGTGGATATTTGCAAAAGAATATTGCAAAGCCTTTCACGTGTTTTCTGAATGAATGCAATCACAACTTCTTTGGTAAAACATGAGAAAAGGAAATAGGAAAACCACATTAAAAAAGTCACATAGCAAGCTCTCCGAGTAAGCACTTTGTTTGCCACTGTATCCCTACATCACTTATCACTGTCTGTAGTCCAAAAGAGCCCCTGACTGGTTCTTAGGAGGAGCTAATATGAAGTTGCATTGATTTTTGTTGCATTTGAATGTACTCCTGTGATTTCTGAAGTGTTTAGGAGACAAACCAGCATTTCACAAAGAAAATATTGTACTGTCTGGCTGCCTCACAGAAGAGCATAGAGAGCTCTTGCGGAGGATGTCATTGTGACACTCAACACTAACACATTTTAGTAACCAGATATTGTTTCAGTCTTTGTATTCAAGACACTGTATAATGCACTGTGAGAGGAACAGGCCAGGTTTTGCTTTTTGGGTGCAAGGAGCATTGTGAGTGGAACTATTCAAGGTAGTGTCAGTATGTGCCTGACACATCTTAAATTCAAAATTTGGTGACAGGATTTGAGTGTTTTTTTGTTTTTGGGTTTTTTTCCCCCTGAAACTTGAATTTTATTTCATTAAGAGAAAAGTTCTAATTTTTTTGGCAACATTTCCCTTAGTAGTTTAAAAACCTTTCAATGTCAGTATAAAATACTGTATGAAAAAGGAAGACCTTTTTGCACGGAAGCAAGAATACAACGCTTTAGGTTTGGATTTTGGGTTGGGTTTTTTTTTTTTGTTGGTTTTTTTTTTTGTTTTGTTTTTTTGTTTTTTGGTTTTTTTTTTTGTATGTTTTGATTTGGGTTTTTTTAATCAAAATGTATAGTTTGTGTAAGTAATGTGGGTAGAAACCCTTTCTTTCCTTGAGTTCATCATCATTTTCACTCCTTGCCCCCTCCATTTCTAGGATCTTTTTGAACATTTATTCCCCCTGCTACTGCTTTCTCTTAGCTCACCCAAATAGGTGGTTTCCAAAACACAAACGTTTGGCCCATTTCTTTAGACTGCTTTGTGCAAAGGCTCCCACTGTAACATTCTTCTTCCTCCAGTATCAAGGGGGGTTCACCACATTTTTGGAGTTAGGTGGGGTGGCAGCTGCCCCATGAGGCCCTGCTGAGGGAGGGAGGGAGTGCAGAGCCATTGAGAGACAGGAGCTGCCACAGTGGTTTGGGGCATCATTCCCACGTGGGATGGGGTGGGATGGTGGCACCTGTGTGAGCACCTGTTGTGTGGTAGGGAGCATGGACTGTGGGGGAAACATGTTATCACCTTTTACAGCTGTAGCTTTTCTGGTTCGTTATGAACTGCAACACTTCGGGTCCTAAAGAAAATGAGTTCTGCAAAGATTTACTGTCCCTAGCAAGCATGGGGCAATACCTCTGCTGGCTAGGAGTTCTGTCTCTGGACAGGGTGTCTGTCTGGAACTACAGAGGTTCAGTTGACTTTTGTGTCTTTGCAGTGTTTGGGATTGGCTCCATCTGTTATGCAGGTGGTGACTGTGTTTTCAAAAGATTGAGGTGAATGAAAGCAGCTGCTCTCTTGAAGGTTTGCCAGAGTCAATCTCCTAACAAATCCATCATTTGCTTCCTTCTTAATTGCAAATAAGACAGAGAGGCAGGCCAAGGCAGTAGGTGAAGAGGGAGAAGATGACTGACATCAGCAAGGAGGTATGGATTAGCCAGCAAACCATCTGCAAATGAGGTTTACTACTAAAACTGCTTGATGTATGCTGGTCCTGATAGTCAGATTAAAGAGAAGAGTGGAAAGGGTTGAACAAAACACTGGCTCAGTGCTGAAGCACGGGAAGGAGGAGCAAATGAGGTACAGGACATCTCCAAAAGAATATGAAAGCCGAAGAAATGGAAGGTTGACAGCGCTAACGAAGCCAGGAGACCAACAGCATCAAAAGCTGTCTTGAAACTTGGCTGGAGTGATTGTAAAAACCCACAATGAGGAAACTTCCAGATTTTCTTAAACCATGAAACTTCTTAATTTTATCCTTTCCTCTCCCTTCCCACCACTGCCACTGATGCTTCAGAAGAATGTTGATCTGACTCAGAAGGATTTCCTCCCACTTGTTTCTGTAGGCATTTTTTGTTGCATCAAACAAAGGAAGGCACTGGCAGCACGTTTGTTGGGTCCTGCTAGTAACACACCCACATTTTATTCCCTCTAGAAGAGCTGATTGCCCAAACACTTACACTTTTGTAGATGAAGAATTCAGCCAAAGAGAAAATATGCTAATAAGTTTCTAAGCTGCTAATGACTAGTTTACTAAAGTGCAGCAGCATTGTAGAAGTGACACTAATTGCCCTCTTACATCTTGACTTAGACAGAAATGAACGCACATTCAGAGACTGTGTAAATGTAACAGCAGCTTCTGGAAAATCTGGGTCTAGATGAGTAGTTTAAGGGCATCACTGTGAATGCCATATGACTGACTACAATTACGTTTGAATGCAGCCCTTTTCCAATTCACAGGTCTTTGTAATGGTGCAGGCTTTGAAAAGCCTTCTCCCTGTAGGTGGCAAATACAAAGCTGCTGGTGCAGGCTTATCAAGGAGGTGCAGAAGCAGCCCCCTGGAAAGCTCACCTCCTTCCACCAAACAGCTGGGGCGTGGGAGTCTGTGAATATCCTCCAAACCTCCTCCCACCCATGGTGGCTCATCCCAACATTTGCCATTTTCCTGCCCCCATTCAGTTGACCTGGGCAGGTGATGTGGCCTGGACTGTCTTGAAAAGCTTTGTTTTGCCATCTGCTTCTGTCCTTACCTATTTCAGTTCACTTCTTCAAGTAATTCATCAGTAGATCGATTTCTGCTCCTCGCAGGAGTGTCTGGAGCATAATTTTCATTGCCACAACCTCACAAAGTTGCCCCTGGGTTCTGGCAGAATGTTTTGAGGAAAAAAAATGGGTGGGTCTTTCAAATGTCATTTTTTTCCTTTCCTAGCAATTCTCGCTGGCTCCTCTGCCATGCTGGGGGGCCTTCTTCATGCTCAGTTACTAATCCCTAGCACAGAAAGACTCCCCCAGTAAGAAGCAGTATTTTCTCATAGGTTTTAATGCATAATTGTCTGTTTTGCTACATAATTACATGTCCCACACTAATTGCATAGACACATGCACTTCCAGAATGACATGCTGTCACAAGTGCACACCCTGATTAGGCATGTGCCTTAATTGTGCATTATGGATTGCAGCTATGGTGAGAGGGTGGGCTGTTACTTGCTAAGAGGTTTAGGCAAAAAACTGCACCTGCAGTTCTCTTGCCGAACTTGAATATCCAAATGTGATGTGAACTGGAGTGGTTCACAAAGAGCGGTGGTGGAAACAGACATGCTTTAGTGAATGCAGTCTCTGGGACAATCAGGTGTATTTCCAGCTCCATGGAGTGCAGGCACAAGAAGCACAGGAGCAAGAGGCCCTTCCGCTCTGGTTTGGCTCTGCAGGGAGATGTGTTTCGGTGGCAGGAGAGCACATCTTCATTAACTGATTTTCTGTCCATTCAAGATACTTTTTTGAAGCTACAGAGGACATAGTTAGCTACCAATGTCACTAGAGGCTTTGATCTGTCAGATTAGAAGCAAATATTAGTGGAAGCATAATTGCATACCCATGGTTTGTGTAAAAGGGGACAGCTATCAGTCCTGGACTTTGCACATGCTGCTCTAGGTGCCACCATACTCATTTTTGAGCCAGCAAGTCAAGCAGGGAAGATGTAATCCCAAATATCAAAAATGTATTGCAGTCTTAATCCTGTCACCTGAATACTTGTTGTGTACATGGAACTTTTCCAGCAAGTCAAGAACAATACCATTTCAGGGTAAAAGAAGCCTTTATCTATGATTCTTTCATTCCATCTGTGCCTACTTTACAAAGTAAACACTTTTTATATTTTGTATTTGTTCGCAGAGCATCTGATTTGTTGAATGTATCATTAACAGGACTAAAGAAGAAACTGACCACATTTAGATATTTAAATGATAAAAAATACAATATGCTTTAAGAAAAGAGCTGCTATGAACTTCAGCTGGAATATTTCTAAAAGTTCAACAGAAAGTGAAGAAGTGAAGCAAGTAAAACCTGTGTGAAGTTTGCCAAGTAAAATATGTAGACAAAAGCAGGTTGTTTGTTTTTAAAGATTTTTTTTCCCCGTGTTTAAGCACAATTAGGAAGAAAATATCTAATGGTTGAAGCCAGCATTTTCTTCAGCTGTGTACAGCTACATAATTAAGACAGAGAGCCTTTCAGAGTGTTTCTAGAAAGAGCTCTTCTGGGTGACTGGCTGTAATTCCTTAAGATTTGTCAAATGCATTTGACTGCCAGTATCAATCCAGTGACAATGTGATTGTTCAGGTCACTGGTAAGTGCCATTGTGCTCCTGGTTCATCATCTTCTGCTGCAGTGTGTGTTAATGGCATGCTGGGTAAGGGACAGCAAGGCAGGGGTGACTACCTGACAATGGTGCTCTTGTTGGTGGCCACTGCGTTCACAGGGTTTGATCAATGCCATTCACTTTTGAAGTCAGTGCCTCACACATAGAAACACATATGGAAAGCAGGACAGAGAGCTCAGATACCACCTTTCTGTTTTAAAGGGTCAAAAGAGTCAAAGTGAATAATGTATCACTTTTGGTTTTCATTATTTACAAAAGTTAGCAAGTGCTGTCTGAAGAACCGTGTTTAAAATGTCCTCTTTGTTTTTGGTGGTGTGGATTGATTTTGCCTTTTAGCAGTATAGAATTATTGAGAAGTTAATTGACATGTTACCAACCTAATCAGAAGTTCCTTCAGACTTTAGTCTAGTAAGTTCATTAAGCTGCTTGACCAGTAAAATTTGCCTGTATATGAGCATAAACAGTATTTATGTCAATAACCTCCTTGTGACCAGAGGCAACACATCAGGGAGAAACATGAATCCAGTAGATCTGCACTACAGATCAAAGATGTGGGAGGGAGGATACCATGACTGTGGTCCCTGTCTTGCTCTTTGTGGTGTTCTTCATGCTATGGGGGTTACAGATGCTTCCTGTCTCCCAAGTGCAGTTGTGTGTGGGTTTCCATGTGGGATGGAGAAAGACCCCATGTTTTTCCAGCACCATGTAATTCTACTCTACGTTTGATGACCAGGATTGAGCATTGAGAATTGAACATTCCCTACCATTGCCACATCATTTTTCCTAACTTGGTGTGAGTCACCAACTCTTTCAGCATATTAGCATCTGTTTCTGCAAAGCACAGGCAGTAATACTTTTCATCAGTAGAAGCATTTTGAGATTTCCTTTAGGTGTGGAAAGCATTTTTAGAGTACCAAGATGATAGGTGTTGTGTACTGCATGTGCAAATCTTTGAGGAATCTAAACTGCCAAGTTACTTTTAACTTAGAAATTCAAAGTTTATTCCTAGTCACAGGCCAAGACACAGGCATGAAATAATGACAAAGTGAGGATGGTAAGCAAGTGGGAGATTCTTAAATGAAAGTTTGTTGTTGTTTTAGTACCTTTTCTAGCATATGGTAAGGTAACTTCCTGTTTTTTGTCTTAGTGGCTTGCCTTGCTTTCCCATGCTTTGAGGGAATGCTTTAATCTCAACTTTAAGAAGTGCTAGGATTTGTTTTCCGGATGGTGTTTGCTCTGCAAAAAAATTAGGTGTTCATTTTTTAAGACTTTGTAATGTTTCTCTCTTTTATTTTAGAAATCTTCCAGAATCCCTGAGGATGACATCAGGTTAAGAAAAAACAGAGACCAAAACTGTGCCAATTTCTTGGAGCCATCTACTGTGCTTGCTACAAAGGAAGAGAAAATGGAAATTGAAGTTCCAGTTTCTGAACATAAAAGCATCACCACAGTGGCTTCACCACATCCCATAGACAATCCAACCCACTTCTTTTCACCTGCTTCCAGCCGAAATGGACTTAGGGATAGGCATGAATCTCTGGACAGTGAAGTTGCTAAAGAGATCAGATACCTAGATGAAGTGCTGGAGGCAAATTGTTGCGATTCTGCTGCAGACAGTACATTTAATGGGACATCCTCCCCCGAACCAAGTGCAGTCTCCATTATGGATGGCTCAGGAGCATCTGCTAATGTCAGTAAAGAGTCAGTATCTAGTGAAAGGGAAGAATATGTAGCAGACAAGCAGGTTTCCTTGGAGGTTGAGCCATGTGAAGCTAATATAACAGAAGAGAACCTGAAATCTAATGGCCATTCCTTGGGTGGTCTGAAAGAAGATACTAGGGAGAGTCTGAAGGTGCCAGGAAGTCCCACTTCTTCAAATAGTTCTAGAAGATCCTCTAAGGATGGAGAAACAACTCTTACAACACTTAAGAAAGAGGCAAAGTTTGAATTGCGAGCCTTCCACGAAGATAAAAAGCCCTCAAAGCTCTTTGAAGATGAGGACGAGAAGGAAAAATACAGAGTCCGCAAAGTGAGACCATCGGAAGAAATGATGGAACTTGAAAAAGAAAGAAGGGAACTCATTAAAAGCCAGGCTGTCAAGAAAAACCCCAACATTGCTGCCAAATGGTGGAACCCTCCTCAGGAGAAGCCCCTGGAGGATCAACTGGATGAGGAGCATCTGGAGTCTCACAAGAAGTACAAGGAGCGCAAGGAGAGGCAGCAGCAGCAGCAAGGTGCAGCACCAACATCCCCCAAACAGGTCAGCTGCTCCTTTGTATCCCCAGAGCCAGTCAATATCAAGAAAGAAGATATTGTCACAGAGCAAATTGACTTCTCGGCTGCCAGGAAGCAGTTCCAGCTGATGGAGCATTCAGGTCCGTCTCAGGGTCAGGCCCCACCAAGGCGGTCAGTAACACCCAAAATGTTCTCCGTCAAACCCTTCTACAAAAGCCTCAATTCTCCATATGTGGACAGGCCGATGTCCTCTGTGACGAGACCCGTTTCAGTGTGCGGGCAGGCTGGACAGCTTGAGGGTAACAACGCCATGGTTGTCAAAGCACAGAAAGTCTCCTGTAGCTCAGAAGATGACAAAAGCACTCAGGCTACCACAGCTGAGACAGCAAGAGACTTACCTTGCAGTGACAGCCCCAGAGCTGGACCAGCCTCAAAACTGTGGGCAGAGGATGGAGAATTCATGAGTGCAAGGGCGGTCTTCACAATGGTGAAGGATGATGGACAGGGAATTCTAGATCACTTCCCAAAGTCAGGCAGCGCCTCTTCGCCGCCAGAGGAGCTTGACTCTGGTTTGGATGACTTGTCTGTCAGGTCTCAGGACACCACCGTCTTGGAGACTCTTTCCAATGACTTCAGCATGGATAACATAAGTGACAGCGGTGCCTCCAATGAGACCATGAGCGCCCTGCAGGAAAGTTCTCTAGCAGATTTCTCTCTGCCACAGACCCCGCAGGCTGAAACTCCAGCAGAGTGCAGGGCTGAAGGCATCTCCAAGTCTTTCAGTGACCCAGGCTGTGATTCGCTCTCCTCTGCCTTGGCAGACTCCATGCTGATGGACGACCAGCTGGACTACCATGCTGGCCTGCTGGTGCAAAATGCCATCCAACAAGCCATAGCTGAGCAGGTGGATAAAGGAAACCCGAAGGAAGAAGAAATCCCAGCAGAGAAAGAGGTCTCAGCCAAAGAGCAGCCAGCCAGCACTGGGCCAGCTCCAGCCTCCAAGGAGCATCAGAACCCAACATTTGAGCCACCCCAGGTGTCTTCACCAGTTCAAGAAAAAAGGGACACCATACCAAAGACTTCAAAAGAGGAAGACTTAGGACTCAGGGAAGGGAAGTCACCCATGTACTCAGCCAGCCAGCCATTCCTTGTGGAAGAAAACAGGCATGAAGTCAGCTATTTCAGCAAATACTCAGAGGCAGCAGAGCTTCGGAGCACCGCCTCCATCCTGGCCACACAGGAGCCTGAAGTAACTGTGGGCCCTTTCAAGTTACGGTCGAGGAAACAGCGGACTTTGTCGATGATCGAAGAAGAGATCAGAGCTGCCCAGGAACGGGAAGAGGAGCTGAAGAGGCAGCGGCAGGGTTTGCAAATGGCACCAAGCCCTGTTACAAAGAGTGCACCACCCATGCCCACCAGAACCGTGTCTTACAAAACTGCACCAGGTAAGAGCCCAAAGTGTCAGAGCAGAAGTGACATGTGACTGAAGGGTCAGGTATGGTTCAGTTTTATGTAATTTTTTAGTGAAAATATTGTTTTCCAGGGGATGGGAGGGCAGATTACTTCATCTGCCTGGAAACTAAATGGGACAGCTTAATTTTCTGGCTGTGAGCACACCTGAGCAAGGTTCTGGGTTTTCACAAATACATGCAGAGATACTGATCATCCTTACGAAACCCCGTTCTGTGTTCACCCGCTGCCACATAGTAGTAGCATGACATGTCCATTGCAGTGCTGCTCAGACCACCCACTGAAATGTAGCATCATCTCAAGGAAGCACAGCAGCAGTTTTTACAGCTGTGGCTATTTGAAAGACAAACATCCAAGGCCATCCTTAATAGGTTTCCTGTTCTCTTGCATGTCATTAGGGAAGTGCAAAATTAGTGGAGATGTGCAGATTTTGGGGTATGAATTAGATATCTTTTTCTGTGTGTTCTGCTTTCTGTTTTGAGGTCTTGGTCTTAATGAGCTTTGTCTTGTAAAATGATGTCCAGAGCTATGAGTTGCCATGTATTTTAGCTGGTGTTATTCACTACTGAATATTATTTAACACTGAATTAAATAACACAAGCAACACAAACAAATTGTTTAATAGATTCAGTGTAAGTCGTGTTGACCAATCAGTTTCTGGGTTCTTTTTCTGACATTCACAGCAGTTACAGCATATCTGTCTCCTCCTTCTCAAGAAACAATGTCAAGCACTGATGCCTTCTAAATGTAATACAGAAAAAAATACATTTTAAAAAACCCCAGAAGCACACACCAGGCTTATTTCTGTGTAGTGATTTTTATTAAGCATATACCTGCATATGCTTTGCAAGTGCCCATAAGATTTATTAACAGTGGTCATTATGAAAAAGTATTCATTCTACCAAAAGTACTTAAATGCTGTCTTTATTTCCACTGGTGTAAATACAAGCCAGTGGTAGTAATTTTCTTTTAAGTTTGAATCAGATGTAGACTTAACCCATTACTCAGTATGATTGTGAACTTGGAGCACATAAATAGTGAATACTTAGTTTAGTTTCTTCTGCAAAGAGGATGATATTAACATTATTTTTGAAAAAAAATATAGCAAATACCAGTCTTTTCTTTGAAGTGCTGTTGTTATAACTCCTCTGGTACAGCATTTTTCATAAGGATCCTCTCTAATCTGAGGTGTTCTGAGAAATGTCTGACAAGACATGAGATACAGGGCACTACAGACCTCAGTTAGTAAGACTTGTTTCGTAAAGGTGTGCTCATGACTGTGTTCAAAACCAGCATCACCTGTAGCTGAAAGTGCTCAAAATGGGGTAGATAATGATTGTATTTTACTCAGAAGTGATGTTGGATGGGCTGCTGACGCTAATGCTTGTTTTAACAGAGCTTCTGGGAAAACAATGTACTTCTGCTTTCTCTACACACAAGGCATTTACTTTGTGTCTGTAAAAATGTTTGTCATAAATTCCATTCTAGAGAAAATTATAAACTTCTGTTTATAATGAATCATTCCAGACAGTTTCCTTTAAATGTCCAATTGCCATATGTTCGAGAAAGAAAATTGGGTTCTCTTAGCCAGTGACTCAAGCTACTGCAATTTGCAGCCGATGACAAGGCAAAGAAATAATTTCTAGGAAAAGATGAATATGTGGCAGTGTTTAAGACTGTCATTGATGAAAAAAACCCACAAAGAACATTGGCAAAGTTCTTCTTAGTTCTTCTACTTTTGGTGCTTGCTGAACAGCAGATGTGTTCAGCATAGCTCTCAGCTGCAGGACCCTTAGCATTGGAAGGTGTATATACCTCAGTTCATCTCTTCCTTGCTGTCCCTTTAGCCGGCTGTATTGCTGTTAACCCCTGCAGGCATCCTTAAACATAGGGTGGAGTAACCTAATCCCTTGCAAGATTGCAGCAACTTCCCTTTTAATAGTTACAGGATCTTTTCAATATTTGTGAAAAAAGGCAAAATATAATTTAGCAGAGGCACAAACATTGGTCTGTTAGAATAGACAGAGCAGAGGTGACACACAGAGCAGAAAAGAAAACCTGCTTCTGCTGGGCCCAGTAAGGAATATGCTGTAGAATATGTCTGGTACTGTAGTATGTATATCTAGTTTCACGAAGAAAAATACTATTCACAATAGTATTAGTAGTACACTTTTACTAGTGATGATAATAATAATAATCAAGAAGAAACAGAGGTATTTCTGTGAGCAAATTGCCTTTTCCAAAGAAAGAACTGGCACTAACATCAGGATAACTCAGCAGAAAGGGATTAAGGGGTCAAGTATAAATTTGAAAAATCTGTTTCTAATCCTTAAATGTGGAAGTGCATACTTACTCTTTTGAGAAGGCATAATAATAAACCTAATTAGCAATGGCCTAACAATCAGGCTGTATTCAGGTGGTGGTCTGCTGGGCAGAGTAGCTTTTCTAGGGTTCCTGGTGTTCCCTGACTATTTATTACTGCTGCTCCCCTTCACTGCTTTGAACCGCGTGGATACTGACATAGGTAACAGACAGACAAACCACAAAAAGGGACATCAGTGAACTGCGCTGTAATTTAACTGAACTGTGGCAGATTAACACAGTCCATGTAGGTGTATATGTGCAGTAACTGCTGATTACTTTGGATAGTAAACAGGCTGCCTTTACTTAGCCTGAAATGCAACTGCATAAAACTGATGGTAACTCAGTTTGTCTGCCAGTCATTCAGCACAGTCCAAAAGGTCTCTTTGTAATAAACTTCTGTACTGCTAATAGTTATCCTTTAAAATTGTTTGTTGATGCTTGGAAACAACTTTTTATCACATCTCAGATCACTGAATTGAGATGAGACACAAAGTTCAATGGAATGTGTACACTCTTCTCCAGGGCACTCTTGGAAACATGAAGATGAAGAACCCATGTTAATTTTTCCCAAAAAAGTTGGGTTTCCTGCATAACAAGACTCGAGAAAGACCAAAGAAGTGCCAGAGTATTACTGTATGGATGGTCACCATAGATCCCAAAATATTTCTGGAGCCCTGTTTAAATCTGAATGTTTCCTGTGTTATTTTGCTTCAGCTCCTGCTGCACTTGGCATGGTGTGAGCAGCTGCACAGCAAGACAGTGGTTTCCTCCAACAATGTGCAGGTGATACAGCATCCCTCCTGGGCAGAGCATTTGGGACTGTCTGATAGTTTATTTGAGCAAGATGATAAGTGTGTGACATGGGATGAATCCAGCATAAGCATGGTGATGTAATTCCCATGTTTTTTGTTACTCCTTTTATTAGAAGTAACTTTGACTACGAAGGACTTGTATCTAAGTTCCTATAGTGCCTGGCTCTGAGTAATCCCCTTCCTCAAAAGGAGGGGTGAAAATCATTACAGGGGAGGTCTTGGTTCAGTGAAGGCTATTAATTTGGAGCCAAACCCTTTGTCAATACCTGCTGTCTCATGATGAGAGATGGGGAGTACTTAGTAGAGAAGCCAAGCCTGAGATACACTTTGGGAAGCTGCCACATCTGCCTTTTAGGTGCTTGTCACTAAAGTATTGCCAGGTGAGGCATAAGGCACATTGTGCTGATGTGCAGGCACTCAAACACTTGCACAAGCATCAAGGAGAACTGCCCACCATGCCCATCTTCTGTTGCCCTCAGCTGATGAACTAAATGAGAGAATTTCAGTGGGTGGTGTAAGCCCAGTGGAGAAGTTGCAGCTCAGACATGCAAGCAGTCAGATACCTCTAAATTGTAGGTAACTGTGACGGATGTGTATGTGCTGTTCTTTTCTTTCTTCTACTTTCTTACCCTGAGTGGCAGCTGTGGAATTTAAGACTCTGTCAGAGAAACCACTTCAGCCTCAAAACCATATTTGACTTCAGTTTTTCTCTAGTCAATACCTATGTTTAGGAAACTTCTCAGGTTCAGCCATAGTGTGAAGATTCTTTTTTTGTACTGGGAAGAGAAGCAGAAACGTTGGGCAAGATATTTCATAGTCATTGCAAAATTTTTAATGCCTTGTATGCATATACAGAATAAGGATCAGATATAATATGTATTTATGAACTCCCTTTTAAAATCAGTATTTTGAGAAAGGCGAGAGCAGAACTGTTCACGGAGAATGCTGTTTCCTTACCCCTTTATAGGCACTGTAAAAAAAAAAAAGTTAATCATTTTCTCCAAGGATTCCTCTGGGGTGCTCATCAGTCATCCCCAGAATACTTCCCGGAGTGCCTTAGCAGCATACCAACACAGTTCATTTGCCTTTTGCTTTCTTACTCCCTCCCTAATGGAGGATGTCTATGAAGTGAGAGAATCTTTGAGACACACTTCATTTGCTGTTTGCTTGTTTGTGGTTTTGCATATCTGCATTGCTCACCTGGTGCTCAAGAAGAGCAAAGAAGCCCACGTTTCACCTGGAGTGGTAATGAGGCTCCGTATTACTAGAGGGATCTGGTTTTTTTTATGTACCCTGGCAATGCCAAGTCCAGCACAGACTGGTTTCCTAAAACAGTCTGTCCTGCTGAAATGTCTTACTTTGAAAATTTTTCTCTGCTATGCAGATGTCTTAAAAAATTTCAACAGCATTTCTAAGTAAAAAGTAAATGTGTATATGTGTATTTGTAGATTTGGGATGCTGTAGCCTTTATATAAATACACATATGTATAATATGTGTACATATATTGTGTGTATATATATATATATATATTTTTTTTAATATATATATATATATGTGCAATACAAAGCTTGGAGTCAATGATTTCTTGAAGGTCTCTTCCAACATTAATGTTTTCTCATCTGTGATAATGGAAATTAATGGGCCTTGCATCCAGGGCAAACAGTCCTGCTTGAAGATATCCCCTTTCTTAAATGGAAATCCCCAAAACCTACAATTTGCATTGTTTTCCAGGCGAAGGGGAGTAGAAGGATCTCTTTTCAGCCATTAGGCTTGTCCGTAGATTTGAGCATCCTGTGGTGTATGCATCCCTGGAAGAGGTACAAGTTGGGCAGACATCTGAGAAGCCTCATTCTTCACCCATTATGTAAAGCCATCCAAGGCAATTACTGGTGTAAGGACGAAGTCCTTAATCAGCAAGATATCTGACCCTTAATCAGACCTTTTTATTTTCACCACACTTTTTTACCCACTGGGCCTAATTGGCAGGGTGTCAGTAGTTTCATGTCCCTCCTGCTGAGCAGTCTAAGCTGTCACACAGGGGTGCAGCTGGGCAGCTCAGGACCTGCTGTTGTCTCTGCTTTGGCGGCATAACTCCTGTTTATCTGTGGAGCAAGTCCTGATGCAACCCAGAGAAGAATCTGTGGTCATAGAAACTCCCCCTTCAATCTGGTAGGGTGTAATAAAGAGGATGGATTCCCAGTCTTGTCACTGCCCAGCTTAAATTAAGCTAAAATTGAGCTTAAATTAATGAGAAACTAATCATACTGTTTTTTTCAACACTGATCAGAAATGGAAAACCCTGGAAAGGGGAGTTCTCGTAAAAATACCTCTGCAGCGTTGGCTCACTTCTTTTTTAAGACTAAATCGTGTTGGTTTTTACAGGAGATTTCAAGGCTGCTCTCTAGTGGCTGCAACTGTCATGACGCTTCTTGAAGGACCAGCTAGGGTTTTCATTTGTTTTAATAACAGGTTTCCTGAAAATCAGCATGGTCCTTCTGTTTATTTAATTTCTTTTTAAGGGGTTTGCAGTGGGGTTTTTCTCTTTTCATGGTATTTTTTTTACATTCATTGAAGTGTCTTATTTCAAAGAGTTGATGATGGTCCGATGGAAAAGGAAATGTGATTTTGGTTCAGCATTTCTTTCTCCTGTCACAGCTGACAAGCCTCACATATCATTCCCATGACATCTACTGTCATCCTCATTCTTCCCAGCAGGACAGGGTGAGTGGTTCACCCCAAGTCAGCGCTTGGTGATGAGAAAGGCAGGCTGTCCTTCCCAAAGAAGTGTGGGTTGTCTACCTGTGAGCCCTCCTGCAGATTACAGCAGTGGTCACTTGTCCTGGTGTGCCTTTTACCTGCCTTTGGGGTCACTGTGCTCAAAACAGTGACCTTCCATGGCGTGCAATGGATTCAGCCAGAGAGCAAAATGAGTTTTCTTTGGCTTTCCTTCAGCCAGGAGGGAACTCAAAGGCCCTATCTGAACCGAGAGTTTATAGGACAGAGTTCCTACTGATCCTGCTCTGCCACAGGAGCATTCTGTGCAACCTGCAGGAAACTGCTGCAGGAAAGAGCAGTGCTGGCAATCGACCCAAAGCCTTTCTTGCTTACAAAGCAGATAAAAAGCACTGGAAAAAAAGAAGGCAGCTGTGTTTAACAAGACACCTTCTTTGGATGTCTTGTGCATGGTCCCTGTGTTGCATTGGCTGAGCAAGAAAAACATCATCTTGTGTTTTTCCAGAATCTGACAAACATTTCCAAATCACAGAAATCTATCCTGTAGGAGGAAACGGGGGTATTTCAAGCAGGTACTTTTGTAAACTGTGGTTTTGTAAAAAGATGTTGTAGGGTTTTGGTGTAGTGGGTTACAGGAAGAGGGGAGAATTTTTTTTAATGTCCATAACCATCCTGATTTACCAGGTTGTTTCATAGACTTCATTCCAAACTGTTTCTTCATTCAAAATCTGCTGAAAATGCTTCTCCAGCTGTCATCTTTGGTAAACAATTTGTGAGTCCTCAGCTTAGAAAGGGTCATTCTTTTTCATGTCATTGCATTCTTTTTCATGTCATTTTCATGTCCTCAGCTTAGAAAGGGTCATTCTTTTTCATGTCATTGCAGGGAAGATAGAGAAGATCAAGCCTCCTCCGTCCCCCACCACAGAAGGCTCTGCATCACAGCTGGACCCTGCACCCGAGGAGTCTGCAGGAGCCCAGCGACCCAAGAACCTGATGCAGACCCTCATGGAGGATTATGAAACGCACAAGACCAAGAGACGAGAAAGGATGGACGACAGTGCGGTAAGCGCAATTCTCCTTCTCCCTTTTTGCTCTGTGATAGAGACCATGACTTGCAGGAACCAACAGACACTGAGAAAGGTTATTTCACCAGAATCTGATCAGATCAACTTGCAAGTGGGTAAGGATTTTACCACATTGCAAGGGGCAGGTGTTCAAAATGGAAGTATGCATGCCAGTGAAGAGGAAGAATGTGTCAGTGCAAATATTAAAGGCAACTCATATTACATTTAATTTTTTTTAATTATGTTAACTAATAATAAGAGCAGTGTGTAGCTGCCCTGTAATTGGCAGATTTTGTTAATTCACACATCACAAGATACTGCAATGGGTTATTTCAGTGGCACATCAAAATTTGTGGATCAAGTATGTATTCGCATCTGTGTTTGTAGACCACCCCCTGCCACCCCCCGCAAAGTCCAATCCAAGTGTGCTCAGTCTTCACTGTAAGTTGATAACTTCCCCAGAAACCACCAGTGGTGGAACTAGACTGGGAAGGTCTCAGAAGTTCACTTGGATCCTTGAACAGCCGGCATGTTGTTGCTGGATTTGTTGTCTTCCTTCCACACGAGCAGTAGTAGAGTTTGCCTTAATTAAAGTGTTCTTTATTAGAGGCACTAATAAGAAGACCTACAGATTTTGTAACTGGAAGTATCAAAATTCAGGCAAATCTTTTTTTCCTAAGAGAGCATGAGCTGTTTCTTATTCAGAGTCATTATTACTGTGCAATGAGTGCAGAAAATAGTAAGATACAAGTTTTGTTAAATGGACACAGTGTTTGCTGAAGCAGCCAAAGTCCTTCAGACATTTCCCAAAGATGACCCTAGTGCCAAGGATGCTCGAACAAACTGCTTTCTAGTCATGTTCACTAAAGGGAGGTTCCTGTTAAGGGTATAGATGTAAGTGAAGGTTTGTAACACAAATACTGCACTAGTGCGGCAGCTTCTAATTGCTATTTGTGAATATTGCACAGTAATAAAAGACAATAAAAATCAGAAGGAATGGACTGGAATGGAGGGGTCCTGTTGCCCTTTTGTTGGCTAACTAAAAATGCAGATAGATTTGTTTCCAGTGCACACCAGAAAATTCCTGGTCCCATATTCTACTGAGGCCACTGAAAAACAAGGTTTCATTGTCCATCAGACTTCTACACAGGAGCTACTCCAGCTTTAGCACAGGAGCATGTCTGGTTCTGGCCGTGGCATCTTGGGACCACATCTTAGGAAGGAGCCACTCTCTAATTTTCTCTCCCTCCCCAAAGCACCCAGTGAAACAGGGTGGTCCCACCTGCTCTGGTGAGTGTTGTTTCCTGGCATCTCCACAGAGCATCTGACCCTGAAGGCTTGCAGGGCAACTCTCATGACCTTTGCAGAAGCTGAGAGGAGCATTAAAAAGAGTTGGGTATAAAACACCCACTGTGCAAATCAGCACTGGAGTCCCACACTGAGACCATCAGCCTGGTGGCTGCAAACTTTGGAGCAGCTGCTCTGCCAGTGGAGTGGCACTCAGCTTGTACTCACCCTGTGCTCTTCCTCTGCCCCTGTGAAGAGTGAAGGTGGCCTGCCCAGCCCCTGAAGTGGTAGCTTGTGGCTGGAATCTTAGGTCCTGCTCATTTATTTACCTGAGCACAGTTCCTCAAGTGCTTGCAGAGCTGCACACGTGCTCCCTGGAAGGTAGACTGGCCACCGTTGCCTGGTCTCTCCTACAACGTCCTGTCCAGAGTGCTTGGTCAGTGGTCTGGGCAGTACCTGAGCACAGAGGTGTGCTCTGGGTGCCATCTCAGATCTCCACTGCTGCTAAAGATGCCCAGCCACTGACAGCCCAAAGATGCACTGCCAGAGCATTGGTGCCACTCAGACAACCTGTCATTTTCTGGCTTTAATTTTCAAGGCTCCAGTGAATTTGCAAAGTCCAAGTGCACATCAGTGTCCCACAGTGCTGAGGTTTGTTGTCATTCTCCTTTTCTGTAAGCCTACTGCATAAAGCCAAACATGATTTTTTTTTGCTGCTGCCCACCCAAAATCCTCTTAGAGATCTGTGTCCTGCAGAGCCCAGGGAGAACTTCCTGACATCAGCAGGAGTGTTTTGTTTCTTTTCCCTGGGTTTTTCCGCTCTCCTTTGGTAAACAACTCTGCCATTGACAAGGGAAGGATAATTTTAGTAAGAAGTGCTGCACTTGTACCACTGTCAGTTTGAGTGAATATTTTACAGTCCAGGCTAAGCAACTATTTATTTAAAAAACAAATAGCTTTAATTTGTCAGCAGAGAGCATTTGCAGTGTTCTCAGGAAAAAGGGTTTCTGTAAGTAAAGAAAAAAAATAGCCAATCACTGCACTATTTTAAAAAATACATTAAGTACAGCAGGAGAAGAAGCATAACTGACAACCAGAGAGACAGCTGCTCCTTGGAGTGTTATGTCCTGAGAGCTGAATGTGGCTCAGCATTGCTCTTTGTGAGTTAGGAGAACCAGAGACTCCTGAACTACTGGGAGCAGTCAGGGTGCCTGGCACAGCAGCCATGGTCTCCTGAATGGAGAGTTTTGTGTAAAGGTTTAATGTCCATGGGAACTCCCTTTCATGCTGAGCACGCCAGTAGTACTGATGTACAGAGATCCACTTTCGCCCTGTCTAAGACACCACAAAAGGAGGGTGGTTTCAGCAGGGCATTTACCCTCTGTAGTTCCTCCTTCAGGCATCACCACCTTCTGTTTCACGTCTGGCTTCAGTGGCTTTAGTGGCTACAACGTGGCCTCTCTGGTCAAGGCTTGTGGGTTATGCCTTTCAGAAAGAGAGGGCAAATCAAGCGCATCTTGGAAGATCTGTGCTGCTCAGGAAGGGGGGCAGTTTCTTCCAGAGGATGTGTTGCAGTACAGGTTCAGCAGATGAGTGAAAGAGAAAAAGCAGCAGCAAGGAAATGGGTCAAGCACTGATGGTAAACAAGACTGAGACTGGCCAAGCAACGTCATTAAAATAACACCAAACCGGCTAATCTTTACTTTTTATTTTTTATGACACTAAGTTGCTTGAAGTTTTATACTGTGGAATGTGCCAGTTCTTGGAATTTCTGTAATTTGTTCTTGTTTCCTAGTTATAACATGCTTGTTCAATGTACTAATGCTGGTCTTTTCCCTTTCTACCAGTACACCTGTAAATTACTGTCTAGCAAGGTTACTTCTGAGGTACTTTTCAAGTGCTTGTTTACTTTGCTTCTTCTTGCATGGTGATTCCAAGTGCATGTTGCTGCAGTTGTCATTTCCATAGTGTGTCCCAGTGCCATTTCACATAAAAAAATGTGTGTGTGTGTGATATTCCCTTATATCTCTCATCAGGAGATATTTGTGTGGCTGGTTTTCTAACCCTTGGATTCTAGTTACAATTTCTGCCATGGGAGGGGTTGTAATTAAAGGGATGGGAACTGTTGCCTGGAACTGGAGCATTCCTGAGGTGAAAAATGAGAACTTCCCCTTAATCCCTCTTACCATTTAGCTAGCAAAGCTAAACCTGAGATCCAAGCATCTTCAGATGCTGCATGAAACTTCCATGGCTTTCCTTTGTCTCTGATTACAATATATTTAATACTGTCAAAATCTCCAGTATTTTATAAGGAAATCTGCACACCATCCTTTCCTCTGTGATAGTCGGGTCTGAGTGCATGGCCTCAGTCTGTTTCATATTGTGAACCTTTCATATTGTGTCCCTGTCTGTTGTGATGTGATGATTGATCACAGTCCCACAACTTAGCATCAGTGTTTGTCTCAGGGTGGAATAAACCCAAATCTGCCAAATAAAGGGTATTTACAGTGACATTCAGTATTTCAGCAAAGTAGTAATTGGCACAGTCCTTATACCCACAAAGCTGGACTTTGCCAAAAGAAGTAATTTTAAGAGCAGGTAGTTGATACTAACTACAATGTTGTTTCTGCAATGTTTGTTAATGATGTGCTCGGTAATATGTATATTTCAAATGCCTGTAATTTTCTCTGCGGATTGTGGTAATGACTGATACTCATTTGTCCAACATCAGCACTTTTTTATAAACCTGAACCTTCAATTTTTTCCTATTCCATAATATATTTGACCACATCAGCTACCTCAAGACAAGTACATGAACATTTTCTGACCTGGAGAGTAAAGCAAAGACAAGTCTATATACCATTTCCTATTCATTAAATAATTTAGAGTGGGTTTTATCACACTGATACAAGCCAGTGATTGATCTTTGTGTATTTATAGGTAGTTAAATCAGTGGAAGAGCAGTGTGCTTTCAGAGTCCTGGTTTTAAACAGAGGTTGTGCCTTTTCTCCTCCATAATATATGCACAATAATCTAAGTCAAGATTTGTGAACAGCAAGTAGTGATCAGTGTTCAATGTTGTTTGAGAGGCAGAAGTTCAGGTGTTTTCACAGGCCCAGGACATGGTCTTCTGCTGGGAAGAGTTTTATGTCCACTTTGTGTTATGGTAATGATACGAAGAGTAAGGAGCTGGAAACAAGTGTGTGCGAATGGGAAAGGGGCTAGAAATAAAAAAGACTGTAGGACACAGCAATTCCTCATGCAGGTGAAAGTATGTTCTCTGGCTATTCCCCAGCATCCGTCCTCAGACTGAAGAAACCATGTGATTCTCACTGGAAATCTTCAGCTGAAACTAGGCAGGTTGTTTCAGAAGCAACAGTAAGACTCAAGACATATATGCCCCTACTCTCTGCTAACCCCACAGCTGACCTGTGTCTCCTGTTCACCAGAGCCTTCCAAAATGCACTCTGGTGCAGGCAGGTGGCTCAGTTTTAATCATTGCAGCTGTGCCAGCTGTGCTTGCACTGGCTTAGGAGCAGGGGCATCCATGCAGTCATCCTGACAGCTCCACTCTGGAAAGCAGAACACAGCCCCCCAGCAGGGCACTGAGTGTTGAAGTTCAGATACCACATCAACTACATCCTGCTCATTAGGGTGATGTGCTGCATCTCCCCCAGATTCCTGCAGCCCGTACTAGCACATCCTACTGCTGTTTAAAGAGACGTAAGTGCATGCCCTTATATAGGATATTTTTATCCTCAAAACCCTCTGCTTTTGGCCTTACAGCTATACATGCATTCAAATGTACAGGACATTAGCTTGAGTTTCCTTAATACCAATCATGCTGTAGCAGGTAACTGCAGGAAGGTCTCTTTTATGCAACATTAAAGGCTGCTGCTGAAAATTTTTGTGTTACTAAGCAGAAGATGAACATACTAGATTTGATGACGTGGGGCACGCAGTTAATGTTTTAATACTGAGAACTAGCAATTTAATACTGCCACTGTCTTGTTTCAAGTAAACAAACTTTAATCTCAGATAAAGTCAGCCAGCTCCTCACTGTGTTTACTAGCAGTAAACAGCATTAAGTGGGTACAGTAAAGAAAATACCTTCATGCAGGAGAATTAGATGTTCTCTCAGTAGTTCCAGTTTTATTTAAAGCATTTAGTTTTATCATTCCTGAACAGGAACACTCACATCTGCAGGAGGCAGGCAGCCTCTTCTCTGCATTTGTGCTTCCATCTCTTTATGCACACTGTGCTCCATGAATGTGTTTTCTGCAGCAACTTTACCACGTAGTACTCACAGATTTTAGACATGCAGACCTTCACATTTTCTGTTTTCTTTTCTTCTTTTAGTTCTTCCAGATTCAGATGGGAAGAATCGGTTAAATATTAAACCTCAGAAAAACTGTTTGACTTCCACATCAGTTTTGCTACTATTGTTCAACAAAAATTGTCAAGTACTATATAGCAGTCAGTTTTATTACTACTCAAAAAACACCACTATTTCAGTATTTGTGATAAATATTATTTGTGCTAAAGAATATATATATATATTGCTTACTGTTGTTGTCAGTAAGACAGCACTTACTAAAGCTGTAAGCTGTGTACTGGATTTGTTAAATCTGGTGATGGGAAACTCAGTAGGATGATAGAAACTCTCCGTCTCTAGGATGGATAGAAAAATTATTCATACACAACCTAAAAGTGGCAGCTGTTTCAAGTTTTTTTTTTCCCCTCAAAATCCTCAAAAAAATAAATCTTCAAGGAAAGAACCTTCTGCAATTCTTAGCGAGACCTTGAGCTGCAACCACAAGATCCAGAAAGACATTTTCTGCAGAGAAGTGAAGAGCAGTTCTTACAGCCCTACATATCTTTTGTCTTTCCCTCACACCTACTTCTGCTCTCCAAGTTGTTCTTCTTCTACTGCGGTTGGTATTCAAATCACCTCTGCCAAATAAGACATTTTATGTAACGTTGCTTCTTTCCCTGATGTGGCCTTTTCATTGGGACATAGCTCGCAGGCTGAAGGAGCCTAAGCTTAAGTGAAGCGCCTGCTTCATGATCTTCCTGCTGCGTGCAGTGGTGGCTCTGGCTGCCTTAGGACAGACACCCTGAGCACCAAGCCTGCCCCTGCCTGCACCCACTCAGCTGATCCAGGGCATTATCAAGGAGGGTGCTTGTGCAGCATTGAGATAGCATTTTTGACTTGCTGTGGAGAGCCTGGGGGTGCTGCACTCATTATGGGTCAGCCCTGATACTGGCCAAATTTATTTTAAAATTGAGAGAGTTGGCTATTTTTAGGCACGCAGTTTCCTGGGTCATGATTTCAATGCTCCATTGAGGTGTCCCAATTCCCCACTCAGTCATTCCAGTTGCACGCTATAATTATGCCACTGTTTCCTCTAGAGGGTCTAAAACTGTCACAGCCTTGTAAAAACAAGGGTTGTTTTAGGTCAAACACTCTTTTCAATAAATTAGAAGAATAATTCTGGAATAACTGTTCAAAAGGATCTTTAGTTTGTATGCTGTACCATTTAGTGTTAATACTGAACCAGACTTGCTTTCCTGCAAGGTACAAGTCCACACACTATGCCCTCATGGTACCTCTGATATGCATCTGGATACAGTTTTGCTTGGAAAGCCAACAGCATTTGTAGAAGCTGACAAACTTTGGGGCAGGTGTGCAGACCGGGGATAAATGGAAGAAACCCTATTGCCATCTTTTAGGACAAATAGAAGCTCACTGATCCAAAGCAGGAATCTTCAAAGTTCAAGTGTCCTGACTTTCGCAGTCCATCACCAGAGACCCTCACAATAATGTGATGTCCAGCAAAGAAGCTGCTGATTTCAGGCTGTTCTAAACTATGTAAAATCCATTTTATTTTCAGCTGGCATATTTTGCAGGCCGAATTCCACAGACCTTATTTAAAAACATAGTGGCAGTTTTAGTTTGAAATTTGTGCTGAATGATGCACTGATACCCGCTCCCAGTTTTGCTCTTTCATTGTTCTGTTGAGGGTGTCTTTTCTGGGTTTAGGCATTCTGCAGTGGGAGTAACTCCAGTACACAGCTTACAGGTTAATGTCTCAGATCAGTCTTTTCCTACTGATCCTTCCCTTCCCTTCCCTTCCCTCTCCCCCTTTTTCCACATTTGCCCCCTGCTAGGAAAAACAGAAACCACTCAGCCCTGCTACCTCCTTCTGGTGGTTGTTCTGGAAAAAGAGGAGGCATGATTTTGGGCAAAATTTCACAACACAGTCCCGCTAGTGGAACTGGACTAACTTTGTAGCCATGGTCAGTGCTGAGAATGAGATAGAGCTTCTGTTAAAATTTGTCTTTGTTTGCCAGATTTTGTCTTTAGTTCTTTGGCTTGTTCAGAGTCATAGTCAAAAGAAACTAAGAGGGCAAAGAAATACTAATGCTGGCAAACTCCATCCTATCTTCAGCTCCTGAATGAAGGTCCAGGGGTTACAACTGGCATAAATGCAATAATGCATTCTCATTCCCATAAGCAAAGTTATGGTGGCCTGTAATTCCAGCTGGCAGTTCACAGCTGATTTTCTGATACTGCCTGTACAGCAGCCCTAGTACGTATGTACTCTTCCAACCACAGCTTATCACAAGCTGGAAGAAGAATTTCTTTAGTCTTAAATTATTTTTACTTTTGTTCTAGTCAAGGCTTAAGTCCTCACTGCATGTGACTTTCTTCACAGAAGAATAAAATACCATCATCCTATCTCAAAAGGTCATCTACTCTTCTGCAGTCAGGGAATGTGCAGAGCAGCTTGCAGGAAGCATTAGGGATGATGGATGGCCAGCATTGCTTCAGTGAAAAGTCATGTATTTGTTGTGGGATTTTTTTAAACTGATGTAAAAAGCTTCCAAAGTTTGCTTCTTTGGGAGGGATGATTAAAGCACACTGAGGGCAATTGACATTGCCAGCTCTGTAGTTTCATTATGGAGCTGTTATTCAGTGTTGGTCAGAAAATAACATTGCCATGTGCTTCTGTAAGAAGGCTCCAGGCCCCTTTATATCTCATTTTGCTCTGTGGAAAACACCCACAGCCATGCATTGTTTGCTGAGGAGTACCTCAGACACATCACAATAATGCCTTTTGGTGTTGTCTCGTTTTCTTTTTGATTTTCTCAAAACACGTGTCAAAACTGTATCTTACACTTTTTTTAAATTGTGCATGTGTGTGCATATGTACAAACAGATACACAGTGTGTGCATATACCTGTGTGTATGATGTGTGTATATGAAATACATATAAATGTATTGGGCCCATCTTGTACCAGGCTTTGTAGGCCTTCCTCATGTAAATCTGCTTTCCCATGTGCATGGAGTGATTTTTCACTCCAGGAAAGCTTTGATCACAGTGTGCCGTAGCTGCAGCCCCATGACCACGAGAAGGGGCCAGGGCAGGGGCTGGGGGCAGGCGCTGCCTAGTCCTGCCTGAGGAGGTGATGCGCTGAAATAGGCAGCTGTCCGCTTCCCGGGCCTCATCTGCAGCTCTGGACAAAGCTGCAGGCTGGTTGCTGGTTGCTGGTTGCTCCTGATACTGAAGGTGTGCAGTTTTAGTTTGAAACTAAACTAAACTTGGCTCTGGGGAGAGGGCCAAGACCTGGACAGGGCAAGTGCAGCTGTGCTGGTAGAGATCAGCTGGGGGTCCCTTGCAGAGAAGTGGATGCTGCCAGACAACTCCTATCACTTCTGTCCTCCTGTGGTGTGGCTTTGCTCCTGTGTGCCATCCCCCCACTTCCACACCAGCAAGCGCTTCCATTGCATGTCTTCCTTTTCTGCACAGGGTGTGGCACTGGAGCCCCGTGGGGAGGGCTGGCTGGGCTGGCCCCTGCCCACCTGGCTGGTCTCTGCCTGCCTGGGTGCACAGAGTGCGGGACACCCTGAGGGCAGGTCCAGCTGAGTGACATCCTGTGCTTTCCTTTTCCCTCCTGACCAGGTCCTCGAGGCAACCAGGGTGAACCGCAGGAAGAGTGCTCTGGCGTTGCGCTGGGAAGCTGGCATTTATGCCAACCGAGAGGAGGACGAGTAACCACACTGCAGTGTGAAGACAGCAACCAGGCATGCCGGAACCAAAAAAAAGAGAAAGGAAGAAAGAAAAAAAAAAAGGCAAACACAAAAACCCACCATGAAAGCAGCAGCATTTTAGTCCAATATTTATTAAATACACAACAAACTCAATGCACATAGACACAGAAATGATCCAGCTTCTGGCAATCCTAAAACTACAGGAAAAAACACACCTAGAAAACAGCCCCTTCTTCTTCCCTCCATCTCCCCTCTGAAATAATGCAATGGAGAGGGTGCAGGGGGTGGGAGCCCCTGGGGGTGGGCACAGGAGGTGATTGTGCCCATGGACCAGATAGGCTGCAGGCATGTGTCAGGAAGTCATTCGTGGAGGAGTCTGCGGCCAGGGCTCACACCTGTATTTCTCGCTGACTGAACTTCCAGCCCTGCTTGCCGCCAGGACCACGGTCCACCCAGCAGCTCCTGTCAAAACCTCCTGCAGTTCCTTCGCCTCCCACAGCCGCTGCACAAGACCGTCAGCATTAATTCGGCATACTCTTATCCAGCCACAAACACAAAGATACTGCCCTCTGTTCTGTTTCTTTGAGGAGACTGAAGGGTTGGGTTTGGGATTGGGTTGGTTGTTTTTGATTGAGGGGTGGGATTCTGCTCCCCTTTCTAGTAATTTATCTGTTTAAAACAAGAAAAACCCAACAAACAGGGAGGCAGGTACTGCAAAAGTACAATCCAGCAAACTCAGTCAAACAATCCTTGTGTTACAAACACAAGCCATCACAATTTAGGAGTGGAATAGATGGGGATGAGAGCTAAGCCAAATGGATTACCTTAGCTTTAGGATCCTATATGCTTGCAATATCACCTGAACTCCAGGTTCTCAGAGCATATTTACGCAACAAAGTTTCTAAATAGAAAATCTGTATTTAGCGGATGACAACTATTTTTTGATGGTGGGGTGGGAAAGAATAGCATATGTGTAAAATCTTTGAAGATGGATAATTTGAAGTAGAAAGGTAGTGGGAAAGGGATACAAATAAAGGACATTTAATTTTTAAATGAGGCAATAAATGAACTAAGCCAGACTCTGGCCTAGAAAGAGGTATGAAATAAAGAAGAGAGTTATGTCTTCAACTATATTTATACAACTTAAGAAGCCTTTGAAGTAGAGTGCTTTGTGGAAGTCTTCACGTTTCCAGGCAACAAAAAAGCTGAAGGGCATAATGAATTAGAAGGAATGAGCAAGGAAGAGCAGACGAGGGAAGAAAATATTATTTTAGCTGTTCAGCCAGTGTTTTCAGCGCTACAAGCAAACCATAGAGCCTTTAGTTATTGCTTAGGCTTGGGATCAGCAGTGAAGGATTAGTGTGGATGTGTTTGTGTGTGTGTGTGTGTGTGTGTGTGTGTGTGTGAGAGTGTTTGGGGAGTGTGTGGGGGAGTGCATGGGGCTGGCATACCACAAAGTGTATGGCAGTGCGTGTACTGATTATTTTCTCCACAGCTGTTTACCAGCTATAGGGGTGAGTGCTATTTTTTTTTTTTTTTTCCGAAAGGGGATATAAAAATAAGGCACTGAGTTAATGCAGTATTTGTGATATTAAAATTTGACCCAACATGGTATTTGCATGAGTCACAATTGCAAAGTATTGACCAGTTTTGTAAGCTGACGATTAGGAAAAGAAATGTGGTATTTATTCTTGTGCTTTGTATTTGTATGTAGTATAGAGGCTGCGGGTTTACTCCTTCTTATCACCAAGCAATACCATAGGAATATTTTACAACTGGGAACCATAATTTCTGGACTAGAAACAGAAAAAAATTTGGGATGTGATGGGGAAAAAAGACACCAAACCTTTTTTCTCTAAAAAATATTCTTTCTTTTTTATAATCAGTTATTATTTCAATATCTTCTAAAAAGTCATTAGCCAGATTACTGTGTCCACCCTAAGCCATTCCTTGGTTTCATGACCTGCTGTGCTGTTTTATCCTGAAACAGTGAGCTCATTTAAAATGAGTACCGATACTGTGAACATACTTCTGGTGCTTTTCTTTAAACAAACACAGAGCTTGCAACCAAATTATTCACCACCACCACCACCCTTCAGTTCCTCCAGCTTGTGATTTCTGTCCATGGACACTTATAATTTTCAGGCTTACTTTCAGGGAACTGTAGTAAATACATTTATATCTACCATTGACTCAGTTCTTTCTGTTTCCTCTGTAAATGCTACTGAACTGAAGAAAACCTGCTGAACCGAGAGTTCACTGTGAATAGGGCAGCGAGCTTATCCCAAGGAGAGGCACCATGGGGAGGTTCCATGCCTGTGAAGGAGTTATGTATCTAATGAAGTGGACCTGTTTTTCAGGCATGGCAATCAAGGGTGAATCAAGGGTAATTCCTGTCTCAAGGCAGGTTGTTACCATACAGCTGTAGGAAAAGCACCAGCACCAGTGCAGCACTGGTGAGACCATATGTCACATAGCTGCAGATGTGATCTCCACACATCTGTGTCAAGAAGATTCCTGGCCTTTGGGAAGAGCTTAAAAGAAAAAAAAGAGTTTTCTCAGAATAGGAGATGGCCTCTGTGGTGTGGTGGTCTTGCATTAAATGGCACTCATCAGATTTTTATTACCTCTTTATTACCCCAGTATTTGCTCCTGAAAGCTGGGTCAGCCCTGGACTACCTTCCCAGGAACTTGCATCTTTATTTTCTTTAGTCTGTATGCCTGTTTTTCCCTCCAGCTTTCTCATTGGAAGCCAGTGACAATAATCACCCATCATAAGACATCTTTTCATGCTTTGTTCTCTGTGATAGAAACATTTGCTTTCATCCCCTGCAACAAAAGTATTTCAGTCCAGGAGAGGCAGAGTTTTCACCCAGCAGTTTTTCTCTTCCAGAAATTATGGACACTTACAGTCAGCAGCACATTTAGTGCTGTGGTAACAAGAGTGAGATGCAGTTTACTTGCCTCTGTTATTTCATTTGCATGCTACCAAGCTTAGGTGTTTATAAGTATACGGCAGTAATACATATCTATCTATATATGACTATATCAAATGCAACAAAAGAGCACTATTGCAGAGTTAACTTTGTCTCCACAAAAGAAATGCTCAGATCCTTTCCTGTGGCAAAGACTGGTTTTAATGAAACTGTGTATTGAAAAGTAGTTAAGCATTAGCATTTGTGATTATAATCGGTTTGAGGTTACAGTGCAGGTTTTCTGAACAACTTGTTTTTAAAGCTGCTGATTTGGGCTTCATCTTGCTCTGTACTGACATTTTTGAGGGAAAATAGAGTAGTATTGACATGTTTGGCAACCAAAAGGCAGCATCTTTGTCATGACTTGTCAACCAGTTTCAACAATACCTGGCTTTCTGTATGTTAACCACTTAAATGTTATCCTGCTTCTGTTTTATAGTGACTGTGAGGCCTACAATGCAAGTATATAATTATTTTCTCATTAAAATAGAAACCTGTGTTGTGTTTCTATAAAACTGCCTGTTTCTTCATGTTATTACTGGAAGATATGCCCCTGAAAGCTGCATGTAGCTGGAAGAGAGTGGCCTGTGTCCCACTTCCGTGGCAGTCAGTCAGTCTCTTCCCGTGGTTCTTGACTTGGTGTCTCTCTCTTTGTCTAGAGGTGGGAGAGATCTCTCCCCACTTGGTGGTGTCAACTGAAGGAACAAGAGCACCCTGCATATTTCTTTTCCAGTGTCATGCTTGTGGAGGCTTGCAGAGGCCCAATATGATGAGTGTCGTGACCTTTCTTTCCTTGCTTCCTTCACCCCTGCAGGAACCCCAGTGTCCTGCATGGCAGAGCACACCCTTCAGCCAGTTGTCCATTTATCACACGCCTGGCTGCAGCAACCAGCTGCTTGTCCATTGGCCCTCACACCCCCTTCATGGCCAGCCAGACGAGGGGAGATCCCAATGTCCCTTACCCCTGCCAGGAAGCTGCTGCCAGCTTTTCCCTGCAAGAGCTGGGAGGTGCCGGAGCACCAGGTGCACCTCAGAAGGGCCACAGGGACTTGTTGGGATCTAGCCAGGTTCATGCCAGCCTCTGCCCCTCCCTGTGCCGGGAACCGTCAGGTATTTTAATTACAGCCCTCTGTGGGACGCAGCAGAGGACACTGGTGATTTTGGTGGGAGTTGCCTAGGGACAAGTGCTGCCCCTAGTTCATGCTCTCCAAAACACCAGCCCTCTTCTCCTTGTGCAGATAGAATCACAAATACCTACGGAGAAAATCAGTTGTGGATTTACTTGCCAGTTAGTAAATGGAAGTCAAGAAATGGGCTAGAGAACAAGCTTGAAAATTTACCCACCAATTCCAACCCCTCTGTCTTTGAAAAAACAAGTGTTGCTGTCTTCTCAACACAGGAGGGACTTTCTGTCTTCCTCTGCCTTGCCTTGCCCTGTGCCAAGAAGGATGGTGTATTGGACTTAGTGACACACAGTGAGAAAAGGAACTCCTAGGCATCTTCTTTGGATTGTAACTGAGTTAAAAGTGAAAACTGGACTTTTGCAAGGAAGCATTCAGACATTGCGAAAGTAACTCAATGACACCAGTGGGTGGCAGCAGGTCAGGAATTTTTCATTTAGTTCTGCTGTTATCAGCTGTTGTTATCTGTTTCATAACACAGGACATTTAAAGTCCTTGTCACCCCATTGCATAGCTGAAATGGCATGTACCAAACTTTAGAGTGTTTTTTACAATGTAGGTAAGGACTATAAAAGAGCATTTTATCAATAGTTTCTGGCATAGCCACACAGAATTGAAGATATTGCACCCATTTAGTTTCACGTGGCTTTAAGAGGCCCCAGAACAATGGGAAAGCAAATGGAGAGGCAAAGAATCTCCTCTACAGAGCCAGGTTTGGTGGAACTGCTTTAAAAGGAGGAACAGCATTCAATACAGTGTTTTCAGTTGTGAATGGGCACAGGAGATTAAAAACCCATACAAATAGGGATCTGTAATGTAAGGAAAGCAAGTCAGAGTGCCACAAGATGTAACAGGGTGAGGGACAGGGGTAGGTAGGGACAGAACTACAAGTACAAGCATGAACTTTAGCACTGAAGACTTCCACTTATGTTCTAGCTGCTGAATGGTCTGAGGGGGGCCATGCAGGAAACTACTAGCAGTCTGCATCCAGCCCTCCACTCCTTTCCAGGCTAAAGGCCAAAAGCATCCTGGTGTTTCACACTGCTCAAGACACAGATCCAAGGGCTATCCTGTCACTTCAGCAATAGCATAGGGGGAAAACAAACAAACAAAATGCTGAACAACAAACAAACAGCAGCAGAAAAATAACCAGAATGCCATCTAGAGCACATGATCTGCTGCTGTCTCTGGCTGAGCACTGATTATCGTCACCTACTGCTTTATCAATGGGGTCTTTAGGAAGAGAGCTTTTGCAGTAGGCACTAAAGAGTGTGAGAGCTCCTGCTCCACTCCAGGCATGTGTCAGCTCTGCAGTGAATTGGGAATGGTATGCCACCAGGAGCTGGAAATTATTCAGGCCTTGTTCCAATCTAGAGTGTGGGAGCAGTAGCAAGAAAAATCGATGAAGGAAGAAAAATGTGCAAAGCTGCCTTGTCCCGTTCAGTGTTACTGCAAACGGCATGGGGAGCATTGCGTGGTGGGGATTTCTGCGGCAGCAGTGACATCTGCAGGGGGGATTGCACTGAACGTGGTGAGAGCTTCATTTCCAAGGACGGCCCCTGGAAGACAGATCCTGGGGCAGCCAGCAATGGGAGGGACGTGGTGAGTGATGCCCCAGCGCCCAGGCCTGTTCAGGGCTGAGCTCACTGCTGCAGCACCCCTGCCATTAACGCAGGAAGAGAGCCATGGCACATCTCACAAGCCTCCCATGGGTAGACAGCTGGAATTCCCAGAAAAAGCTGCTGTGCTTAGCATGCATACCCAGTGCCCTGGTCATGCCCCTTCCTACAGGAGCTCCTGGGGCACACCAGCCCTGCCAGGAAGCCACTGCTGGGAACAACTGCAGGCTCTGTGTTGCCTTGGCAGGCAGCTTGGTGCAGGACCATGGCTGAGCACACGGAACACTTGACAGGGCGCCTTACTTCACTGAACTCTTGTGGGGACTGTTACTGGCTGAAAAGGTGGATGCAGAGCAAGGGGAAGGAGCAGGAGGCTGGAAACTGCTCCACCAAATAGGGAGGATTTCATACTGAGTGAGCTGCAGCAGACACACCAGGGCAATGCTATCCCCACTGGGTGTTACTGTGGACCACAGTGAGCCAGGATGCTTATGTACAAATGACCCCACAAGTACTTGTTCCTCTTGTAGTATCTGAGAAATCTGAACTCTCTTATATGAAAGTGAGCATCAAGTCCTCAAGCTGCAACTGAACCACACTAAACCAGGAAAATGTTACCAAAAACACACAGATAATGACAAAACATTGAGGAAACATCTTTTGACAGGACTCACGTAAGACTTCCAAAGTGTTGCTGGCAGCAATGTTGCAGTGCTCAAAATGATTGCAGTTGCTGGAAAGGGGGAAAGAGGTCTTTGCAAAGCATTATCTCCATGGAGAAAGGTGGAGTTTCCAGATAGGCAATGGGAGTTGACTTGCTGGACAGCTTTGTAACCCCCACATTGTGTGGAGGTGGCAGAAAGTATTCTGCCCTATTTAATTGGAGTGAAAGAAGGAAGACACTAAAGTAGGGCACTTGCTCACTCTCTGAGAAGGCTTGTTTGCTTCTAAGACCATGGCTTTGGGGTACAGCACCAGCCCAAGGTGGACCCAGACTTTCACAGTATTACCCTTTCCTGCTCCCTGCCATCTCCTTGCCTTCTGCTGTTCCCTTCTGGTTTCCACATGTTGCTGTTGACCCCCAAAATATGTTTGGTTTTGGGCACCAAGACTAGGTAGTTTCTGTGGGCACAGACGTATCTCACCTTGCCTACACTGAGCCTCCTGAGTGACCACCACTGCAAGGCCCCATCAGCTTCCCGACAGACTCCCTCCCAGGCTGGTCTCCTCTCCTCAGGTATTTCACTGGACTTACACTTTGGCAAATCATCCCATTGTCCATCCCATGAAAGATGGATAAACTGAGAACCATGAGATAAACCTGAAATGGACTAAATCCAAATGTACCACAGCACTTGGATAGCTATGTACCTCTAAGGGCCTTGCTCTCTGAGGGCCACACAGCACTAAACTCAGCTGGAAGCTCATGGACTGAGCTTGTGCCACTGTACTATAAAATTATGAGGATATGTTAGTGGGACTGTCTGGAAAGGGTGTTGGGGGAGAGCCATGTGAAACAAAACTCTTCACTTTGTTGTACTGCTCATGCCAAAAGGGCATTTCTACTTTTCTTTAATGCTGTGTTTGAGGAAAACAACTGCTGAATAGAAGGTAGAAGCTTGTATGTGGTGCATACCACATACCTTTTTCAAAGAAAAAGGTAATTTCAAGTTGTGGGACTTGCTGTATAATGAAAGTGAGGATTAGTACTGTAGGTCAGAGTGGTATAAACAGTGGAAAACAGAAAGATAAATAGGGGGAAATCTTGCTGATAGGAATTTTTCATGGAGGAAGCCATTTCAGAAGCCAGCTGAAAGTATGATCAGGCAAAGTTTCAGCAGGGGTGGAAAGTATACCTCAAAAAGCATATTTATCCAAGCTCCCTGGAAACCACAAAAAACCTCTTGTCAGTTAAACATAAGTTTCACCTGCTGCCAGGTCTGAACTGTGGTGGCCAAGATTCAGCTCAGCTGTCCTTCTTAGCCACTATTTGCTGGGTCAGTCTTAAGCAGAAGGGAATCAGGAAATAGCTGAATGATATCATTGTTCATGAGCCTCATAATTTATTCACGTGAGGACTCAGAGTTTATAAATTAAAAGATACGTCAATATAGTCTAAGCTTTGCTGGGTGTTTCTGAGGAATTCATTGTAAAGATGCTCAAGAACTAAAGGATCAAAACAACATTTCAGTACCCTAGTGGGCTCTATTTTTCCAATCCTGTTTAATCTCTTGTTCCCTTCCCGTATAGAAATATTAAATCAGTGTGGTTTTAAAATGTCAGGAGCTCAGTTTATTCTCCAGGCCCTAGGTTGCCCTGGTTATGAGTCCTTGCAGACAGTGCCTTAAAGTTCATTGCCAGACATGACTTGCTAGCTGCTAATAGTTCCCACTGGCATCTTGGAGGTGAAGTCCAACATAAAATCCTGAAGGTGACAGCTATTTACCCTTGGAAAGTGGTGGTGTGGAAGTACATCACGTGTGGCAGTGAGAGGCGTGATCCCACATCCCCCACACAAGGTCCTGGCCCTGCAGCAGCAAAGCAACCTCATCTACAGCAGAGCAAGAGCAGCACAGTCCTCCGGAGGGCTCATGGCGTGACCCTCAGCTGTGTCCTGTGGCTCTTCAGCAAACAGGAGTGTCTCAGGTCCTAAAATGACTGGTGTTAGCAGTCTTTCAGGAGGTGAGTATAGCTGGCAGTCCTCCTTTCAAGAGCATCACTGGTTCTAGGCTGGTGACCAAGGTACAAAGCCATGCCGAAATAGGTAAAATAGCTGGGAGATGTCTCCCTATTGCCTACATGCAGTTAATCAGGAGCTTTGAAACCATTGCCCAGAAATGCAGAGGTTGTAGTGGGAAAAAGCAATGCTGCTCTCGACTAGTATGGCCATTTCAGCATCTACACAATGGGCATAAAAGAAAAGTTGTAGTTCAAGGAAGCCTTGAATACTCCACCGTGCTGGAATGAAGCACTGAGGAAATAGCAAACACCAGTAACAACTGCTGTCTTGCCACACAGTTTAAAATTTACATTTATGCATATATGTATATTTATATTTAGCTGTGCTTGTTAGACACTGAAGAAATGCAGCCTGTAAAAAGTTAGCAGCAGCAATATTGCTGGAAAGCTCCCTGGACTTTCTTGCTTCCCTAGTGCCCTTTACCCAGTACCCCTCTTCAACTCCAAAATTTCCTGCAGATACAACAGGATCCTGCAAAGAAAGGAGAATATCAATATATTTTCAGTATCTTTTCATACATGTACTGGAGCCCTAAGAATACACAAAATCTACTAAGGCTGTTGATTCACTAGCAGCCTGGGAGGGTGCTAGCTAACATCCTCCAAAGCAGTGTGCACTGTTTACATGAGCTTTCTCCAGAGTCTGGGGCTATCTTCTGGAGCACTTTGATGCAGAGCTGTGGGGCTGGGGAAATCCAGACACATCTTCCCTGTGCTTCGAGTGGAGGTGACACCTCTGCATGGGTTGCAGGGCCTCAAAAGCCCTTGCTGTTTTCCAGATAAGGCTTCTCCAGCACCAGGACGGCAGTTTGCCCACCCACGTACAATGCTGCTCTCTTGTCTGAAGATTACACCACTGGTGCCATTTTTTACTGGTGCCCTGAGGTAAAATGAGAAGGGACATCTCCCCCACAGCCTCCCAGCCACCCTCATGCAGGATGCTGGTGTCTTTCCCTTCTGTCTCAGGGACCTCTACACCCTGCCAGCTCAAAACAAACTGGATAATTAGCCAGGTGTGGCTATGGCACATGTTATAAACAGGGTTATCCCTATTATTTGCTGTGCCTTGTTGCACAGGTTGTCCGGAAATCCTCAGCTGGCATTGGAGTCTGTTTGCAGTGAAGACAGTGATAGGCACTGCCACGCAACCTTGTAGCCCAAACCAGCTGTGTGTGGGCTCTGCATTCACCACCACCTGTGCTGAAGGGCCTGTGTCAGTGACCCACAGAGGATCAGATGGGGCTGTGTAATCAAGGAGAGCTTGTTATCGAGTTTCCTGTGTTTTTTCATTTCTGAGCTGCTGAGGTTGAGTAAACACACCCCACATGAAGAACGTGAAGAGCTGCTGTCAGCTCTATGGAAAAAAGGGTGCTAAGGCTTAGAAAGGTGACTGGACTGTGCCACAGCATCTGCAGCTTTTGGGTTGTGTATGCCATTTCTTGGTTTTTGCTTTTTCTTTTTAACAAATGACTGAATATGTTTGACAAGGTGTTCTGCATAAAACAGCACAAAAATTTAAAATTCTAAATTACTAAAACCATAGCCAATTCCTGTACTGAGGACCCAGCCCAGCAAACAGAGAGGGGTTGTGAGGAGTGAGTTACCATCTGCCTGCTCAGAATGTCTGGGGTATCACTGAGGGCTTACTGCAAGTGATGGCTTCAGTGTTAACTTCACCTGCCTGAAAAACAGAAATTTAGCCAGGCAAGGAGCTGGCTTGAGACCTGTCAGGTGAAAATGAATGAATTACCAGGCAAGGGCGTTTCCAGAAGATTTAAAGAAATACATACCTTCCCTCCTCTCCAGCAAAAGCACTATGCCTTGCACAAAGCAGAAATCCTGTATCTTCATGCATTTATGATGGTTTTGATGGTCTTCACCTCTCAGCCAGGAATATGGATTCATCCCTTTTTTCTCCACTGTCCTGATGTCCTCTGCCAGCTACTCTTCTTGTAGAGTTCCAGGCTTATGGAGAGATACACATTCCCTCTAATTGTACCTGACTAGGGCTGAGCTTTTTAGCAAGGGTCCTTTCAGACCAGAAAAATCAGCACTCCTCTTTCCTTTGGTCTCCTCTTCACCTTTCTTCCCCTCATTTCTAAGGATAGGGGATTTACTATTGCCAAAAAGTTTTCCAGACCTAAACAGATAACAAAATATGAAGTAGACCTGCAAAATTATTTCAAAATAATTGCTTTGGAGAGCACTTAGGAAGGGGAAAAACTCTGTGGGTTTGAACCAAGTTTTTATACGTTAATGACTGTAGTTCATTCAGCAGTGAAATTTTTAAATAATTATGTTTTTGCTATAGCTATTTCATTTTTTTCAGACTATCCACTATTATGAAAGATTGGATTGCTTAAGCTGTAGTTCTAGGACAGTTTATTTCATACCACTTTTCAAGAACATTGCTGCCTGCACACTCTTAAAATTTGCAGTGCTTCTGTTCCAAACACACTTTGGCAACAATTTAAAAAGAGGCATGAATATAAGTGAAAAGGAGGATGTGCACACACAAAAAAAAAAATCATTTTTTGAAGTGCAAGGATTATCTGGGCCTTATCTAAGAGCGACAGCAGAATTTGTTCTGTGGTCCATCTGATCAGGCAGACACCAGGTACTGCAAGAAGCATTTTTTCCTGCTTCCATAGAGAGGACTAATGTTAAGGCATACAATTAGCTGTCAGGACTATTAATTGCCCAAATTTCTCAAGCTAAAGGGAAAAAAGCCGACTCAGCAAAAAGCATCTGTCAAAGGATTGATTTTCAGCAGGGGATAGGCCCCCAGGAGATTCCAACAAGGTAAGCAGAAAATTCTGAATGGAGAAAAATAGAGAAAACCATGATGACTGGTGGTGAAAGCAAGGGAACATAGGTGTCTGGTGCTGCTTGGTCAGCCAGTGACCATCCTAAAGGAAAACTGGACAGCGCTGCCAGCCGCAGCTCCTTGCTGCTCTCCTGTGTTGTTCTAAAAGTGGTGGGGAAGCAGTGGAGAGTGCCAGCCTTTTCCAAAAGGGGCTGGCAGACCTCCCTACCCTTGTGGGGCGTCACCCCTCCCCTCCATGCTTCATGTCAGTGTACCCCATGACGTCTCTCCATGGAGAAAATCCCTCCGCTGGGGTTCTGTCTCCTGCACACCACCCTGGACTTTGCTCACGTGGAGCAGTGGGTGCGGCCTCAAGGCGTGGGGAAAAGGTGCCCCGTGCTCCCACTGCTTGTGGCGTCTGCTTCCGTTTCCTCCCAGGAGAATCAGAGGAGAGCAGATGTCTCCATAGATGATCCCAGCATGTCTGATGGTGCTGCGACTCCCAAACGCCAGACTGCTGGCCCAGAGGTCTCAGTGACTGAGGCACCTCCAGGTGCACCTGTAAGGGCATGGTCCTCGATTTTATCACAGCAATGGTGCACTTACCAGCTGTTGTGCCAAAGACACTGACACCAGCCCTCTGAGTGTCCAAACAGCTTTGACACTGTTTCTCAGAGCCACAAAACAAGGCTGCTAGCTCTTTTCTTTTCAGGCATTAGCTTCCACCATCAGTGGCTCTGGATCCAGCAAAACAACTGCCTTGGACTAGAATGCCGCATCCCTGTGCCCTGGCTCTCCACTTAGCTCCCATTCTCCCTCCACATCCCCCATCCCTGTGAGCAGAGCCACCCACCTTGTAAGGACAAGGACTATATATAATTAGATGGCAGCCACTGAGGAAGCCAGTCTCCCAAACCACAGAATGCTATGGTCATTTGTGAAGTATTTTCCAAAGAAAAACCAGCCATCACTAAAATATCTGCTTCTCCCCAGTGTTTTCTCCCTCCCTCTGGGGCTGTAATGGGGCTGCAGCTCCATCCAGGATCAGACCCAGGCACTTTATATTCCTAGTCATTTTTCCCTACTCTACCACTGCTACAAAGCCACAGTGGACAGGATGATGTGCGCATACCAAGCAGGAAGAGGAGGAGTTAGAGCTGATTTACCACCTTAGAGGCAGAATGCCTTGCCATGCAGGGACTGTAAATCACAGGTCCTGTTGGCATGCTTAGGGGAGAGAGATGAAGAGGGCTTACTTGCCCACATTGGATTGCAGTCCTGGATGTCAAAAGGACCTCTTCAGACAAGGAATGCTGAAGATCAAGTTCCAGAATGCTGGTACTTGTGTAGCCCATGTCCCCCAGCATACTGAAATTCCTATGACAACCCTGTTCAGAAAGAAAAAGTGATGGAATTTCCATAAATGGTTTGAAGAAAAAAGAAACAGCAGAGGAATGTAAAACATCGCCACAGAGAAGCATAAAACGGCTCTGGTTTGGCCAGACTGACAAACTTTGAAGAGCTGGTGAAACATGTGCTGACTCTGCCTCTAGTGGGCCTCGAGACAAGAGCGCTCTAGAGAAAAATGCCCTAAAACAGTGTGGTCCTTCTCCAGCAGGCTACACCATTTGTATTTGTGTTGTTAAGATAGACTGATTCTGTGTGTACATTTTTCTTAAATGTCAAGGGCCACTCTCTTAAGGCTCCACCATACTTATGCTGCATGAACATATTTTAAAGCAGATGGACATGTCCCTATAAATATTAGTAATATAAGAACAGGGAGTTCTGAAAAATTACTAGATAATAATAATTTTGAAGACTTTGTGGCATCAAATGAATATGGTGTTTGTGAAAATTGTTTTGCAGTAGTAAATATTTTGGAGCCTGAGCTAAACTCCTACTTTAGCACTGACTGTTTTGCAATTACTGACATGGAAATATATCCTTCCATGAGAACTAGTTCTAAAAAGTACATTTAATGTGAGTGAACACACAGAATATCCCGGAGATATAGATGTAATTCATGAGATCACATTTAGCACAGTTCATTAGCTATCTAGGCCCGAACAGAACTGGCTGAATAAGCCAAGCAGTCTGTATATGCAACCAAGTGTGGAGGAAACACATCCCTCACGCGGGACTTGAGCAGATCTGCAGTGTCTTAAGCACAGTCACTGTTACATACCTCTGCACTCCAATCTGATTGCTTTGCACCAGACCTCATGTCCCAAACTTGAAGCTTGAACAGGACAAATAATTTATCTCTCCCTGTAATTCTGGTGGGAGACACCAGGTTCCCTGGGTGAAGTAAAATGTGGCAATTCCTTTGGCTGCATTTGTTGCTTGAATTGGTCACAGGCTGATGCTTTGGGGTTTTCAGTAAGGTTCAGAATATTCAGAATATTCCAGAATATTCCAGAATTTCCAGAAATATTCTGGAAATATTTCAGGGTTTGCTGAAGAAGACTTGTCCCACTTTTCAATAAAAGCTGAAGAAACTAGACACTTTTTGCAGCTAATCTGAGTAAAAGAAAAAAGGCAACTGTTGGAACAACACACATAATTTAGAGCTGGCTAAGAATCTTTTGGTCTAACAAAAAATTCTGTGATGAAGGTAGAATTTTCTAGAGCAAATCATTCTAGCGGACAGTTCCCCACTCCTTTTCCTGTTAGATCTTGTGTCTTTCTTTCTGTATTTGAAATATAAGCCAAAAATTATTGCACAAGCAAACAGAGTGAAAAAAAATAAACTCTTGAGCCGTGGCATTGAGTAAATGTCACCTGAGTCAACAAAGAGTCTAACAGATGGAGGCTTTAATATTGTTTTTTCAAATTCATCAGTAATTTATTTTTAAAGTAATGACCGTAACTCTTCCTAGAACAGATTGTTATTCTGCTTGTTATGATTCATTAAACCAGTACAGAATGAGATCATTATCATTTAAGTTAGCATTTTTGAGACTGCCAAATATCCTTCAAGTACTTCCTACAGCTGGGACTGCGAGCATTGTCCTTGGAGCTGGCAGCCTGCTTGCACCATATCCTGGTCCAAGAGCTTCTTGTGCCTCTGGCTAGCAGCACTGCTGTGCCCACGGGGCCCTGCTTGAGTGGGTGGCTCCACCTGCCCCTCAGGCAGCAGCAAAATTGGAAACTGACTTCAAGCTGCAAGGCTTGAGAGTGTGTGGAAATAAGCACCTGCAGAGATGCACAGCCATCTCCCTGAGGAGCCAGGGCTGGAAAACTCTTCTCCAGAGGTGGATTCTCACCCACCTCAGGCTGTAGGTGAGCTGGCTGATTACTGGGACACAGTGGTCATTGGTGCCTCTGGATAGATTGCCACCTCTTGCAAATTTCTACATTTGCCAAAGGATGCAGTAAGCAGAGTGGCAGCCACAGGATTCAGGTTACCAGAAATAGATCTTTTGCCTTTTACTTTCTTTTTGGTGTAATTTCCTGACTGCATTATTGAAACAACAATGACATAAGGGGCATGCTGCAGCAACAGGGAAGACAGAAGCAGGTAAAAGCAAAAGAGACAATGACTTACTTGTGTAGAAAAAAGAAAAATGAGCTGGCAGTAAAGGGGAATTCACAAATTACCTGATAAAAAGGCACATAGCCATTCCCTGCCCCCACAACCACTCTGAGAGTTCTCTGACACATGAAGGATACCAAAGAAGAAAAAAAAAATACCCAAAAAGCCAGCAAACAAAAAACAAACCACCACCCCAAATTACAGCAATTACTTGATCAGGGCATTTTCACTTCCTACTCTGTGAGAGAGAAATTCCCCAGGTCATCTGACCTCTGTTGAAACTACACCAGGAAGAGGAGCAGCAGCAGTTGACAAGCGCAGGGCGTTCTCTGGCTGTACAAAAGCCTCCCATGTGCGAGGCAGAGCTCAGAGCAGCGCAGGGATGTGCAGGTGTGTGTACACATAGCAGGGTGAGCTGCGAGTATCCTGCCAGCCAGATCATCTCTTGCACAACTCTCCGGTCCTGTGCAGCCCGGCGGACCTTTCACTGCTTGTTTCCAAAGATGCCTCCAGAGCAGAGCTTCTGAGGATCTGTTTCCTCATGTGCTGATTCCTCAAATGCTGCTGAATGCAGCTATCTCCACGAAGAGGCAGCAGCTAGCAGCATGGTGGGAATAATGGCAATGAGGACGTGGATTGAACCAGTGGTCGCAGGTTCCCAAGTGGCCAGTGCCTTCTACGACACAGCACTGCTGCTGGTAGTGAAGAACTACTACAACCAGACCAACAGCACTGCTCCATCCCATGCCCTGGAAGATGCCCAGCAGAAGGCTGTATCTAATTTTTATATCATCTACAACCTAGTTCTGGGCCTGAGCCCGCTGGTGTCAGCCTACGGCTTGTCCAAGCTGGGGGACCGGATACACCGCAAGATCCCCATCTGCTTCCCTCTTTTTGGTTATTTGGGCTCCAAAACTCTCCTGCTTCTCCTGATTCTGCTGGGCTGGCCAGTGGAGGTGATGTATGGGGCTGCTGCCTTCAATGGGCTGACAGGAGGCTTCACCACACTTTGGGCAGGCATCATGGCTCTGGGATCCCTGGGGTCCTCTGAAAGCAAGAGGTCTCTGCGGCTCATCATTATTGAACTGGTGTATGGCCTCGCTGGCTTTCTGGGAAGCATGGCATCTGGCTACCTCTTCGTTGGCTTCAGTGACCGCTACCGAGAAGGCACCGTGCTGGTGTGCTGCAGCATTGCTTGCTATGCCTTTTGTCTCCTTTACAGCATTTTTGTCCTCACAGTCCCCAAGCCAGCAGCTTCCTGCCCAGCCAAAGCCAAGAGTGCAGAGGAGATGGGTGGTCAGCTACCAGAAGCAGCGGTAGCAGGGAGCTCCCAACCTTCAGAGAGCAGCATCTTCACTCCAGTGTCACCCTCGAAGCTCATCATCATCCTGCTGTTTGTGGCAGCAATCCTCTATGACCTGGCTGTGGTTGGTGCAATGAATGTTCTCCCACTGTTCTTGCTCAGGGAACCTTTAAGTTGGAATGCTGTAGAGATTGGCCATGGCAATGCTGCTGGGTACGTGATCTTCATTACCAGTTTCCTAGGGGTACTTGTGTTCTCCAGATACCTGAGGGATATTACCATGATCATGATCGGAGTAGCATCGTTCAGCACTGGCATCCTCATCATGGCCTTCGTGCAGTGGACGTTCCTGTTCTACATTGGTGAGTTGAACAGCCACTCACATGAGCAAATACACACCAAGAAACAGGTGTTTCAACATCACTGGAAGGGCTTTTTGCTTTGCTTCGCGCCCATTTTGCAAGCAGGGAGTTAGGCAGATCATCACAGGAGCAATTTGCAAGAAAGCATTCTTTTTATTCCTCTTTCTCCACATGTCCCTTAGTACTTTTAAGACTCAGCACTCTACAATATTCTGAGGAGGCATACACCTCTGCAAGGACTAGTTTAAGGCTCATTGACTTGTAATTCATCAGTTGGTCACAGACCAGATCTGAGCAGAGCAGTGTTCACACTCTGGGTGACTGGGAATTGCTGCTGACTCCCTGCACTAGTGGGACTGCATCACTGCAGCAATAGGAAGCACTTGCTTCCTCTGAGGCAAGGCTTAAGGCTACAACAGAAGCAAACTGGCAAAGGCTTCCTATTATGTGAACGTCTTAAGATGTGATTTATTTTTGTCATATGAAGGCACTTACAGCTGATGGGAAACTTAATGAAACACTGGCACTGTAAAGGATCACAATAATGTAGTTTACAAATCTCACACTGTTTCATAAATTACTAAGGGACAGGTAAAAATAGATGAGGCAGCATCCCATGATAAAGGAAAGGCAAGTTTTACTTCTGGGAGCTAATCTATGATGAAAAACAAAATCCAAGAACTGCATTCATTGTGCCAGAACTATCTCACAGAGTATCATCTATATGGCTTTAAGGTTTTGTTTCTCAAAGTGAGAAAGACACTGGAGACAAATGTCCTGAAGTGATTTTTCTGTCTTTCCCTACAGGTAATGGGGAATTGAAAATTAAGCAAAATTGTTCTAAGGGAAAGATGATAGGATATTGTATTTTTGTACTAAGCCAAACACTAAATGAAAATTTTGAGATTATGTTTGTTTAGCCAATCAAGCTGGGGAAAAAAGATCAAAAAATTAAGTAAAAATATAAATCTTGCTTAATAATTCAGTTCATTTTCATCCTGAAGACATGCTGCTATGCAGTGTGTTGGAAGCTTATTCCCTGCATTGCAGAAACACCTTGGTACACTAGACATGGACCAAGTCTTCACTGAGGCTGGTTCTGCTGACAGGAAGGTAATTCCAGCTCCCTGTAAATTTTCACGGTAGAGATTGGCTAGAATACTGCAAGCCAGAAGCACCAAGATACAAGACAGATGTAGAGTTATAAAAGTACTGTTCCTGTCAAGGCTGTGTAGCACAGAGGACTCTCTGCATGTTAAAATTTAAATCATCATCCTCACCATCTCAAAGGAGAGTGAGGATCCCATCTATGCTGGGATGTCTGGCTGAGAACAAGAGACCGTGTCTAGTTTGGGCAAAGGACCTCTGATAATGGGAAAATAGGTGGCTCTTTTTAGCAGAGAAAAGGTGAAGCACGGTGCCTGTCCAGGCCAGAGGCATGTAATCTCCAAAAGCAGTGGTTGTGCCGGGTCACAAAGAGCAGGTACTGGTGATAACTCAAAATTCATTGCATTACAGCACGGGCAGTGATGCTCTTTGCCCTCATCCCCTTACCAACCATCAGGTCCATGTTGTCCAAGCATGTTGAAGGATCATCCTATGGTGAGTATTTCGGTTACCTTACCAACCAAATCCCCCTGAAATCGCTTTATTCTGCCTAGAGTACTAAGAGAAAGGTAAGTTATTGCCGCAATCTGTGCTTTGTGTAATAATACCAGAACGAGTGATACCACAAACAGGAAGGGAGAAGCAGAGAAACTTGCTGGACAAGATTCTCAAATCCAGTCTTCTTGTCTTTGGTTGCATCATCATTTATCGACAGAATTTTTAGCACATACTTCAAAAGATTACAATCAGTGCATAGTTCAAAGGCGGGGGAAATAGCTGAGGTGCTGCTCAAAAACACAGAACTGCAGGGAGAACCAAGAAAAGCAGAGCTGAAGCACTGTTTTATTCACAACATTTATATCTGGCTTTTTTTACTTCCAGTTTTGGGAAGGATGGATTATTTTCATCTATTTTTCAGTTATGCTCTCTAAACATTTCTTCAGGTGTTTGGCAGTTTGTTCCTGTTGCAACTGATTTAACTACAAAGAATAACTTTTGCATAAAAATTGACACTTCTTGGAACAGAGGCTGGAATTCTTTTCCATTAAAATAAATATTAAAAATTAGTAAAATGTATTTTACAGCAGCATATTGAGGCCTACCATTTTTACCCCAATGAGCTAGATTTAGACACACGATACAGGACTGGCCATTCATTCAAACAGCACCACAGGCCCACAACATGTTTCTTCTGCATCCTTCACATCCTTTTCCTTTCTGCCATATGAACATGACACTGCTGTCACCAGTTCATTCCTACTGCTTGTGCTCCCTCAACATCCACTGTAGCAAAATCATCTACCTGCCACAACAGCACAGCTCCTGTCCCAAATTGATCACTATAAATCAAAAGTTTTTAACCTCCACCTTGAGCCATATGGGCTGCACATGATGACAGCGTCAGTCCAGACCTCGAGTAGGACCCTGCAGCACACCAGCACTTACCTTCTGGTTGCAGTTTCATCTAGATATTAGCTCTAGGCTATTTTTCTACCTCTAGGAAAAGGAGCACTTATTGACCAGTCTATTGCTGCTCTTACAAGCAGCTACCTTTATATGTAGACTGTCTAGGCAGATGATTTTCCAGTTGAATCTTTGTCCAACACCTAAAAGAAGGAAAAATTATTTAATTGTTGTCTAGAACAGAAGCAGATACAAGCTGATGCCATCTGGTGTTAGTGGAGCAATGACTACACAGTTGTGATCCTGGATTTGTAAGGGAGATACCACGGCTGGTTTGTTAATCTCCAGCCACAAACTATGTTCTTGTCTTACAGGTAAGTTGTTTGTCCTGCTACAGCTGTCTTTAGTCACCACGGGAGTAGTGACATCTACAGTCTACAACAAGATCTATCAAAACACACTGGACTGGTACAGTGGCTTCTGCTTCATTTTGTCTTTTCTAGTTGGCTGCCTGAGTCTCCTCCCTTTAAGGTAAGAAATGGGAAAGATTTTGTTCAAAAAGACATGTTGTATTTTCTCTGTACTTCCTGATTCTAGGTCTAAAGTTTATAATACAGATAGGAAAGAATTTTAAAAAGAAAACCCCCCCAACTGAATTAAGAAAAAGGAAAAAACCTTGCAGAAATGAGTTGACAAATATGAAAGAGATTCAAAGAATGAAACTTGCAATATCTAGCCAGTTCTTTTTTAAATCTTATTTTTGTTTAATGTAACATGAACTGCTGTAGGAAGAGTATTTGGCAATTTAACAGCTAATAATCCCAGGAGACAAAGCACTCACACAAATGTGTTTGGTACTGTGAAAATAGTAGTAAGTAGAATGAAGGAATAACCTGACACAAAGTAAAATGTTTTTTTAAAATTCCACTATATGTTACTTACCCATTGAGACAGAAAAGAATAGTGTGAGTCTTCCTCAAATGTTTCAAAGAGAAACCATTACCACAGTGAAGGAAAAGGTTACTTTTCTGGTCCATTGAATTTGCTCAGCTGTACCACCATGGAGTGACTGACAGGTACAATTTCAGGAACAACTCTAAGAACAAAACCAGCTTAATTTGAAGAGACAAAGCTGAAACAACCCCTCCATCTACTTTTACAGAATTTTTGAAGGATCTCCCTCCAAATCTCACTTTGTCCATTAGCGCCTCCCCAACACTCTCCAGCCTGTTGTGTTACTAGAAACAGCAAGATTCTTTCTGTATGAAAGTGAACTGTGATAATGTCAGTATTTAATCCACGTAACAACATCTTAATTCAGATGAAGATACATTAGGCACGTACTGGATAGCCTAATGCCTGATTCCAGGCAAAATTCTTGCCTAGCTCTGCTGCAGTTTAAACAAAATATAGCAGTACAAAGTCTAAAAGCACCATGTACACTGACTTCAGCTGCACCACCTAGACAGGAAGCAGAGCCTGTAAGGAAAACTCTTCCACCACCACCTCTGTTTTATCCAGAGCACCAAAGTCTTTCTAGGCTTGTGAATGCATTTGACAATCAGTGTCTTCAGGACTACTAGTGTGGGGAAGGCTACTTCCTACTCATCATTCCCCTGGCTCTGCTTTCCTCCTCAGATCTTCCAGACACAAAAGACTTGTTTCTCATATGCAACCCTCTCTCTAACAGGGGTTACTACTAGCTACTCAAATGCTTTTTAATACAGGTTCCAAATAGAAGTACCATTATCAGTACAAACATGGGTTATTAAAGTGAAGGATGACAGATGGTGCCAATGTCTTTGAACGCACAAAAGAGAGGCTGGCAAACCACTGAGAGGAATGCCATTAGCATGCAGCCAGCTCCAGATACCCTGGCAAAGTTTAAGACATAGATGTGAAAGAGCAAACTGCGGTTTGAGAAGGTAGTTTGCTAATTCTTATCATCTGCATTTTTTATTGTTCTTTGTAGCTTCGTGGCCATCAAACAACGGTCAACCACTGGCTCCCTTGAGATTCTGACTGAGTAACAGAGGCATCTTCTGGTTGTTATCATTAGCCGCTACCAACACAACAGGATACATAGCATTTATATTTCCACTTCACAGCATGCCACAACCTCTCAGCCACTAATCTCATCCAGGAAGAGATGTTTGCCTTGTTATTTCTGCAGCATGCACCCCATCCTGCAGAGTCTGTGTATTAGCTATTGCACACCAGCAGTCCTCAGAGCATTCTGCTCTTTGCTACGCTGGTCAGCAATACCAAAGAAGTACAACAATACAGGCTAGAAATGAAAATGGCATTTCCAGACACATCGTTCAGAGTGAAAACGGAAAGCAGAGGATCAGTTTTCCATCAGTTTCTTATTGTTTGTTCATTCAGAAATCTGTGGGCAGTGCTGTGACTTTGGCTGATGAAACAGGGCTGCAAGCCACATGCCATGTGCACAGGGCCATCAGCAGGACACACCGGCTCTCCACCTCCTGCACATGTTATCAGCCCAGGCAATTAATTATTAAATAGAGCAATAACACCATAAAAATATGTCAGATTAACAGAATTTTAGTAATCCCTACAATAAAACACCCCTGAACAGACGTTTATGTCCCTGATTTCTGGGAGAATGTCACACTGTCCCTGGACAGTGCTTCAACAGAGCACATGGGAGGACTAAGACCCAAGACCTAATGATGGTGTTTCACCTCACACCACCACAATGCTGTATGCTTGTCACAGGTTAAGAACAGGTAAGTGCAGCACATAGCTCCTACAGGATTTATCGAGGTGTAAGGACACTGATACCGTGTAATAGTCACCGTGATACCTCAGCTGTTATCTGCGTTGGAAAGGAACCTCACACCTAGCATGATGTCACATAAATCCAAACATGAGTCAAAAGTGTGGCATGTCTCACAAGGATGTGTCTGCTTACATGCTAATCGAACTAAGAAGGATTAAGCGGCTTCCAAGGTCCTGGACTAAGTAAAGGAAGTTAAAAGTCCTTAAATAACTGAAATAATCTGGAGGCAAATCAGGCAGCTTCAGTTCGAGCCAGGGGCATAGCAAGCAGAAGTTGGTTCATCATTACACAATCCCTTCCTCTGAGGAAGTTGCTGTCACCCTGTCCCCCCATCCTCCCCCCTCCTCCAATCTTTCCTGAGCTCCTTCACTTTCAGTACCAGAAGTAACGAAACAACAGGTCAGATGATTTCTATTTAGATCAACTGTGGAAGAAGATTTTAGGGGAAGAATATTTCTGCAGTAAGATAGTGAGCTGCTTAGCAAAATAAGCACATGCATAATTTCACCAGTGAAGACCGCAAAAAAGTGAAACTTTATTCTAAGGAGTCATTTTTTAATACATTTATTGGTCCATTCCATTAAATTAATTGAGGTAAACAAATGGTCCATTTAAAAAAATGTACACAGTAATAGAGAATTACAAACAGTTTTACCTCAAAACATTTTTCTCCATCAACACTAGCTCCATAGTAAACAATGCATAAAGTAGATTTAAAGAGATATATGAAAGGGTATAGAAACATGCCAGCACCAGAAGGCAAGACAGTATTTCCTAGCCTGTGAGTCTGAACAAGAGCATAGTTGCCAGATTTGACCAAGTACAGGAAACAAAAGCCTCCTTCCCATTTTTACATTGTTTACTAGCTAATTCACACAGAGACAAGTATTTTCACAGCTTTCATTTTGTATTTTAATGCTATGAACAGTGACTCTAGTTCTGGTGAGTGGGTTTATAGAGTGAAAGCAGAAGAGTCTGGACAAGGAACCAGCACCATTTGGTCCCCATCACTGACACCTTCAACACAGTATGTGAAGCTCACAGTCAGCTTGCCTTCTGCATGGCACAACTCTCCAGACCTTAGGGAGGGACAGAGGGATACAGGCACAGAAAAGTGAGAACAAGGACGGTGCTTCTTTATTTTTGTGAACTGTAGACAAAAGCCCTTTGGCTCTTATTGTAAGACTGGCCCTCAGCAACCTGTCTCCTTGTGCAGTGAGAATGTTGCACTTTCCACAACACTGCAGCTTGATCTGAAGGTATGGATACACATCCCAGCACCAGGGTTAAGGAAATGGCTTCACTTCAAAGCACAGAATACCAACACCTTCAAAGCAGTCTAGGACAGTGACTAACCTTGTCTTAGCATACCATTTACCTAAGGGTGATCTACTTATACCTCTTTGGAAAGCTCATTATTTTCTGCAAATTTACTGTGTTTTAGGCATGCAACCTTAAAACTTGTCCAGTCCATTACTAAGTACAAGTCAGATACTTCAGCAAGACTTTCAAGTGCTAAGCACAGAAATAAGCACTGCCATTTTAGTTTGTAAATTGGCTCAACAGCACTCCCAAAAAGTTTTAAATGCCACATTCAATCTGCCAGAAGGTAAGTTTATTCTTGTGATCCTCAGTTTTAGTTCACAAGAGGAAAACAAATCCAACGAGTAGTAGCAACTTGCCTGTCTTTAAAAAAAAGTCCAGATTTTTCCTATGTGTTGTTGTAGTAAAAGTTAATATACCCAAGGAAAGAATGTTCCACCTTCAGAATTTAAGATGACAGAACATCTAATGAGCTAATTTAGTCTACACAATTTTGTCCAGTGGTAACCAGGACAAGGATTTTCAACAGTCTGCAACAATAATTGTAACAATATCCAGTTAAATAGTGCAAGTTTTAACAAAAGCATGGCTCCTGTTAAAATAATGAACAGTCCCTGCTATCTGGGAAAGAATTCTTTTGTACCCTTGCATCTGCAGGACTGACACCTGAAGAAACGTGTCATGAACAGGCCATGCAGTGCCACTGCTTCAAGGCTACTGCACAGTGCCTCCACAGAACTGTCTCTGCCACTCCTGTTTCTATCAGTTATAACATATATCAGTGGAATAACTGTTTCTATCAGTTATTCCACTACTTTATCCTCAGCACAAGTTTTAGTGCAGCCAAAATCCAAGTAGATTTCAGTGAAGAATCATACTTTATTCTTTAATATAACTCACACCAAAACTGTTTGTGTCTTTAGGGCTACACATACTACCTTTTCATTTTCCAATGTATATTTGAAAAAGCCATGATGTTCTAACATCTATGTTTATTGCAAGATTTAGATCCTGATAAAGGCATACATGAACAATGCATGGTTCATTACTGAGCATAGAAACAAGAGCCCAGTACCTGCTTTATTGTGCTGGTGCCACTTAAGAGAAGAAATAAACACCACAGAAACTATACAGAAATAACTGGGCAGCTGTGAATTATGCATCCACTGAGAGGGCCTTGCCCTGGCTATGGATTATGAGGAAAACTGTGCTGATTTAAGGACTGCTGAAAGAACCTCATTTTAAACAGGTTCATAAAAAGGGCACCAACTACTTTTGGTGTCATTTTGGTGCATGTGCAGAGAGTCATCTTCAGTGACTTAACACTCAACAAGTTACTCAAAGGTGAAGCTCCTGCACTACTCCTGCTTCCCTTTACCAACATCTTCTGTTTCTCTTAGAGAAGTGTGGACCATCGAAAGTAAAGACTTTCATTCTATAGGGACTACAGGATAACATGTTAAGAGGCTCAGAACTCAACCTCCTTCTAACAGCAGTTATGTGATACAATGTCACTCTGCACATCTTACAGGAATTTCCTGCAAATGTTGTAGTTTTCCTGACTGGCATGGTTGCCCCAAACATCACTGTCAGGATCCTCCCTACATCTCACCCACAGCCTCTCCCTCAGTCACCTTGTGATTTACAACAGCTCTTTGTAAGAACAGACCACAGTCGGTAGGAACTGAGACCCACCTATGCACACCCTTATTACACTGCAGCAATTCTTGCAGAGGACTTCTCCTTTGAATGTCAAGTTTTACCTCCCGTGTAGGAGCTTAAGAGGTTTTGGTCCAGATCACGTAAGACAGCTCGATCTTCAGCAGCTCCAGCCTCAACAGTTACATGCTGATTTGAACTTCACTTGGTACTCTCCACTGTCCATTATGCTTCTCTTGAACAGCTGTGATGCTAATTGCTGAACTCCCCAGAAGCAACACCTGCTTCAGTCTGACATAAAACAAAGCAGGAGGAGTCCCTCAGTGTTGTAAGGCATCAGATGAAACCACCTGTAGGAAAAAAATCGCCATTCTTTCTACTCATGTTGTGCTGTTTATTTTAATAAGGTGGTGGGAAGACTGACTAAATATTAGTTAAAAATATATTTTGCTCAAGTTCCAGTGATGTTGTAGAGTCAACTACAAAATTCCATTTATTCCACGTTCTTTTTGAACTAATTCAAAAAGCATGTTGATCTTTCTTTGTGGAAAATGGGGAAGACTGTAACCCTGAAGGACAGACTGCTGGATAGTATGCAAGTGCTTATTCTAGATTGCTTCAAGATGATCCCCTTAAGTACTTCCTCTGAACAAGAGGAGTCTGTGATTCTGAACTTAACAGTAACTTAAACCAGAGTTTTCATTTACACCAAAAAGTGCATATTGACAAACTGATCTTAAAACAAGAAACACGGTTTGTTTAGTACCACAGAGTTGTCAATGAAGGCTGAGCCAAAAAGAAAAAATTCTTAAAATGTCTAATATTTTACTTTTTCATGCAGAGAGCACCATCTCATTAGCCTGACACAGTTGAGCTACCACAGTGCTGCAACAATCATCTTAAGAGTTCCATAAAGCCACCAGGCTGAGAAGAGTGGCTGCATGTTCAGTTGGTGTTAATGAAGAAATAAATTCCTAACCAGACTAGTACCTGGTGGGTTGTTACAGGAGAACAGAGAACTTGCACAAAATCTATCACTGCTCACATTCTTTGCAAGAACATTGCCAGAGAACAAGTAATCACTCCAATTTAGCAGTAAGCACAGAGTTATTTATTGCCCTAAATCCCAGTATTACACTCATATGAGTCCCAGCCCCCCTCACTAGAATGGTTAAATCACATCAGCATTCCTAAGGCCATTAACACCAAGCAGGCATTTACTTGAGGTTGGACTGCAAGAGCAAGGACAAAAAAGGACTTGCAGAAGCAGCTGCAATTCTGAAGGCCAACAGAAACTACTAAGAAAAGAGATCTGTAACAAAAGTGGTCCTAAAAGACTTGCCATGTGGTTCAGCAGAGACAGGTATGAACACTGTGTACCTAACAGGGTACCCATCTATCCCCCACCAACCCATCTAAGGCAAGTTTCACACACACTGATGCTTGGTGGAAGGAAGCATTTGACACCTTTTGGCTTTTGGCTGCTGCAAAGAAAGCGTGGGGAAAGAAATGAGTTCTACTTTTACTACAGCAGGCATCTTAGGTGACCAAGCCTAAAGTGGCTCTAGTGAAACTCATATATAAAGCAGGGTGTAAGAGATCTCCACCACGCAACTTCCAGAGCTAGCTTTGGAAAATTAAAGACTCATACTTCCTCCCCCATTCCCACAACCCCTGAAAGGCTGCAGTCCAACTCATTCCCGCAGCTGGGCTGGTTTTGATCCCCAAGTCAGTCACAAGTACACTTCAGTCAACTGACATTACTTCATAATCACCAAGGTAAACAAAGATACTCAGTATGAACCAACAGCATGCCACACTCACAAAAACCACAGTTCATGCTTCCAACACCAGCTGTCTGCAGCTGGTGTTGGTATGGTCTGTCTAGAACCAGCCTGACTCCCAGACAGAAAAGTCTACAGAGACCATTTCATCCAGAGGGAGCACACAGGTGGTAGCAAAACAGAAAATATTCTTTCCCAGCCTTTCCTTGTCCATTCAAAAAAAAAAAAAAAAAAAAAAAAGGTAAGGATTGGTTAGGGAGTACTGTATCAGAGAAATAGGGTGTTTTTTTAAGCAAACAAAACAGAATGGTAATAAAGATGTCATTTGGCACCTTGCAGTAGAGTTTTATTTTCATCTTTTTAGTGTTCCACTCATCAGTTCCTTCCAGACTAGAGAGGTAAATTTTATCAAGATCCCCATGCACTTTCTCTATGAACCCCAATCACTCCATAGAATAAAGAAGGAACCATTCAAGATAACTCAAAAAGATGAAACATACCCCAGTTTAAACACAAAAATTGAAGAAAAAAAAATTCAAATAGGCTGGAACAGATACTCTGAAAAACTAAGTGCAGCTGTCATTTCAGTTAACTTAACAAAAAGAGTCCTCCATACAGTTCCAGTATGACTAGTGGTACTGAGCACAGAAGTGCTAGACTGTCCATCAAGGTACTTCTTATTTGGTCTCTGGCTTGTCTTGCAATAGTGGTATAATTGACTCCCACGCCGTAAGGCACTAAAGAAAGAAAGATTTACAAAATTTAATTTATATAACTTCTGACCAACCCTTCCAGACCAACAGCATGCAAGATGAAAAGTTATGTGGGTCTTTATAGATTACTACAGAAGGGGAGAAAAAACCAGAATGTCAAACAGCAAAGAAGTGTTAGAATAGCTGCACCTCCCAAACAAATTCAACAAATTCAAGTTTTCCAAAGTCATCAGCTGGCCCAAGCCACTAAAAATCATCAGAACACCCAGGATTTCCAAATACTAAGCTAAATTTTTCTAAACTGAAGAATACCACAGCTTTCAGCTAGGCAGATGAACTGTTTTGAGTAGAAATATACATCTTTGTGGTGTGACTGTGGGTGAAGGCTGATTTGGACACAATGGCAGCTATTACAGATTACAGCAAACTTATTTGAAAGAAAACATGCATTTAGGGAAGTTAATTCTGAGACACAGTGTATTCCAGTATGGCTCTGAGACTCGACTCCACTACAGGACGAACTCGTAGTGCCTGGTACAGTAAACTGTAAGTGTAGCTTCTGGGTTATTAGAAAGCCACTCCAGGCTTTGGAGTAATTTTCCCAGACACGTACACTTAATATAGTCCTTGTGTTGTTACTGTGTGTTGTTACTGTCTTTCAACCACACAGAGCCCAGAAGTCAAACTGGGCAAATGCAGACTGTGAAATCCAAATTATTAAATGCTGAAAATGGGCAAACTCATCAGCAGCTCTTATATCCACAAGTCCTTGTTGAAAGACACCCTCCTTCTAACCTTGATGATTGTACTGCAGATGAATAGAGTACTTCTAGTTGTATACCCTGAAGTGACTGGACACTTTATTACCAAAAAACCTTCTTTGCTAAAAGCAAAATTAATGTACAGATCTAACCATCAATTGCAGAGGCACTACTGGATGTTCAGTGACATCTCTAATATCTCCCTCCACAGCAACCTTAGAACTGAGATACCAGAGTGAAGGAAGTTCTGTGTGAGCAGTTATGAACTATCATTAGAAGGGGAAAAGGTACTGCATACTAATATTACATGGAGAGTAATAGCACAGGAAGAAGCTTGTAAAGTAGATGTACACAAATGAACAGACAAGATGAAGTATAGTTTACTAGGCAATGCGTAAGCCTAGTAGTTCTAGCAGTGTTTAATATTTCATAAATATTTAATACACCTAAAGGGGGCTCAGGAGACAGCTGGAGAAGGACTTTTTACAAGGGCTTGCGGTAACAGGACAAGGGACAAGTGCTTCAAACTGGAAGAGAGCAGCTTTAGATTAGACAATTAGGAAGAAATTCTTTACTTTTAGGATAAAAAAACACTGGAACACCTTGCCCAGAGAAGCTGTGGATGCTCTGTCTCTGGAAGTGTTTTCGGTTCATGCATAGGGCTCTGAATCACCTACTCTAGTGAAAGGCACCCCTGCCTCTAGCAGGAGGTTGAAACTTATATGACTAATATACAAGGGACAAAACAACGCACAAAGGGACAGGGATTAGAATAACTTATACATAGCAGATGTAATCTATATATGAGTCTGTGCATGTGCATTAACTCAAGCAGTTTTGTTCAGAAAAGGCAGAATCAAGGGATTTTTCTACTGTGGTAGTACTACTAGTATGTGCGATTCTGGGGGTTTTTTTCATCACTACTGCTGCTGCTCAGTAATTTGTTCAACTCAAAAGTGCAAAACAGACAAGCACGCATGATAAAATGTTGTTAGAGTACTGACTCGCAAAAGACCACTAGTCTTACAGAGTTCACTTGACCACAACTTCCAACTCTGACAAAGAGCAGCTTCAGATGCCTAATATTCTTGTCTTCAAGACAGGGTGAAGATTTCCTGAAGAATTATCACCATTTCAGAGGAAAATAAACAACTCTTATTCCTGCCAGTGCTCCAACAGTGACACCTACCTTCTCGTAGTACTGGATGTTTTTATCTGCCATCCCCATGAGTAGCTGCCTAAAGTCTTGTCTTTTGTTGTTCTGCCATCTCTCCATATCTGCTTTCAGGTCAGCATTGAAACATTCTACTCGGTCTTGACATTTCTCAACATCTGCAGGTACCTGCAGCAAAATAAATGAAGATTAAAACTGTCAGTAAGAGTGCTAGACTGCTGAATTAGCTCAAACCTCACTGAGCGGAACTATAGAAGAAAGGGTAAGTTCATAACCCAGTAGTTATCCTGAACCAATGAGTTATGGCTGCAGGGAAAAAGTGCTGGAGAGGATATGAGATTGCTTAATTTGTTAGTTGCTGTTTGAGGTGGTGAGCGCTTGTGCTTGTCCATCTCCATGCCTGATATAGAGGCATGGAGGAAGCACTTGCACAGGAAAACCATTTGGTGTAAGTACTGGTACTGAGGCTCACTTCCTAGGGCTCAAACTAAGCAGCTTGGCTTCACAGCAAACTTTTCTGCTTCCCATTTACAGCTGCAGTAGGAATGTCCCAATTTACACCAGTGTCTATATAACAACAAACACTCAGGTTTATCAAAAAAGGTAGGTAAGACACCTCAGTATTGACAGCTGCAGAATAAAATTTCTAAGTCCTTTCTAGCTTCCGCTTTTAACCTTGCAGGCTTCCTGAACAAAATTTAACTGCAAAGCACTCATGATCATCAACATGGGATAGGCTCGTGGACTTTTAGGCTCAACAACAGGCATGCAACAGGCAAAAGCAACAGATGACATCTTGAAGGACAGACTGCTGCAAGCTGAGGTAGAAATTTAAATGAATTTTTGACACTGACCCAAGGTACATACACTTTAGATCAACTAAGTTGGTGTCCTTTGCTTATGTTGTAACTAATATAATGTATACCACCAGGCAAATACAGGAATAATTTACTACTGTTTCCTCAAGCAGGAAAGCCGAACACCTTTTTTTCCCGTCTCATTGCTGCATGGGCCACACAGACACACAGAATCCTGTAAGGGCATGCAGACTAAGCCCAAGAACTCAGAAGAGAAACTCCTGAATCCTGGTACCAAAGTGAGAAGTGAACTTTTGCTCTGGACGCTGTGACTTGCACAAAAGCAAAATACAGAATGAAGAACATTTGAAGAACTTTGTGGTGGCTCCTCTTGTACTTGATACTTTCAGTAATCACCCTTTCTGAAGGGTGTGAAAGAAGGAAGAGGATGAACAGACTACATAAGAAGCTTTTCATGAATACCTACATGAAGTTAGAGGTGGGTTACTATCTTGCAGTTTGGCAAGGCACTCAATTTAGGCAGAAACACACCAACTGTGTTTCTGCTCCAGGACACGGATTAGGGATGATCACTTTATTACTCAGCTATTCTTCAATAAACCAACCTGTTTGAGATCCAGGAGTTCTTTACACTCATGGGACTGAAGTTCCCCCATATTCACACTGAATTTACACTACAGGCAGCTTGGAGGTTCAGTGGATACTTTTCCTCCCTGCCGTGTCTGAGCACCATACTTATGGCTACAGAATTCACTCTGCTACAACTCCAGATGAAGTTCCCCCACAGACTGCAGACAAGAACAACCAAGCCTGTGACTGGAAGGTTTAGGAGATGCCCCCCTCAAGGCATGTATGCCTTGCATTATAAGTACTCTGCTATCTTAATGGGAAAGGCTAGGCTATCAAGAGAAATATTTATGAAGTCTGGAAGCAAAACCACATAAGATTTCCCAATCCAACTAACTTAGCTTCTAAGCACTCACCGGCTCCCTGCTTCTTCTGCCAGGATCTGAAACCACAATGAAGATATGCAAAAATCTGTTCTTTCTCACAGCAAGTTCTCTGGCTGGTCAGGCTGAGAGGGTTGTATGAGTTTAGAGCTACAGGGATAACCCAGTCAGCAGATGTGTCACGTGTGCTCTCATCAAGGAACAACAACAACAACAACTAACTCCAGCTAAGTGTCCAGAGACATCATGAAAGTAGTGTCTGCACATGCAGCAGTCCTATCTGGGTGTGCAAATGCCTTACCTTATAAACTGCAGCTTCCTAGTACATAAATTGCAACTCAGTAGTTACGACAGAATTTTAAGTTAATTAATAGCTTTTAAGCACTTTATATCAGTGCAAACTCAAATGCAAAGAGATATTATATGTTTATCTTCAAATCTGGGCCTAAGTTGAAGTATCAAAGCCGATGCTTTTATCTGTTTTTACCAATGGAGACACTAAATATTAGCTAACAACTAAGAACCAGGAAGAAAGTCAATTGGACTCAGGGGGAATGCTACTTCTTTACTGATACCTGCTCTCAGCTACTTAATAGTTCAAAAACCCCTCAAGCCACAAAACCAAAGTGACAACTGGCTCAAACTCCAACACCTCTTAAAGGGCCCAGGACTATTTTAGCAGTCAATTTCAACTGATGAGAGAGGTATATGTAGGCAAGAACTGAGCCATATATGATATGGGGTTCTGCATTTGCATCTAATCTTCTTTGTGACAATTCTGTTGTCTTAAAATCTAAGCTTGCCTAATATCTGTAATTCAGTGTGGTCGATTACAAACAGCGTGTCCACTTTAAAACTCCTCTACGTCATCATTACCAAGCAACAAATGGTCCTAAAGCAGAACAAATCCAGCATTAATTAGACAACTAATATTTGCAAAAGATATTTCTACCTTCCTAGGTCTTGGGAAACTGTTATCTGTTACAAGGCCTTTCTTCCCCCACCTTCTATTCAAGTTCTGTACTGCTGTATTTACTTTTCCCATAGATCACCACACTTCAAAGCCTTGAGGAAGACAGAATGAAACAGATCATCAGAGACAAACTTCACCTCACCAAAACAAAACCACACCTATCCTTCAGTGTGCTAGTTAGATTACTGCAAAATCAGCTTCAGCGTGGGTCAGAAATATGTGAGAGAGAGGCATTTCAATACCACTGCACATGTTAGAAACTGAAAGGCTGCAGACTCCACATGAACACCATGATGCTACTGGTAAACACCACCCACACTGTGGCATTCACATTTTCTGAAAAATCCCTTTGCCCAGGATTTTTCTCCTGGGAAGCTGAGAAGCTTCAGAGAAAAGGGAAAAGAATTATTATCTCACGTACTTCTCCTGTGTTTTGCTCCTTTGGAATGTGTTTGGAGATTGTTTACACACAGGTGATTGTTTCATTGGATTCTGGTGTGAGTTGTTTTTACTCTTTGGCCAATCAGTGCCAAGCTGTATCAAGACTCTGGAAAGAGTCATGAGTTTTCATTATTATCTTTTCAGCATTGAGTAAGTATCCTTTCTGTATTCTTTAGTATAGTTTAGTATAGTATACTTTAATATAATATAGTATTATAAAGTAATAAATTAGCCTTCTGAGAGCACGGAGTCAGATTCATCATTCCTCCCTGCCACGAGGGTCCCTGCAAATACAATAAGCCACTGTGGTGGCTTTTGGTATAAGCTTCAGCATTCTGAGTAGTACCTGCTGACAGAGAGCCACAGCAGCACTACAAGCCTTCTGCATTCATAGGCCACTGAGCTCTAGGCTGACTTCACTGCCAGAACAATCTGATGGCCTGGTGAGCTCTGTGATGCCAGGCTGGGTATGTCCACAGGAGGCCCAGAATGCCCTCCAGTGAGAGATTTTTAAGTAGTGATAGGTTTGTCTTTCAAGAGCTAAGCAAAGGTCTTTGTTCTCTTAAGGTTTAGTTTGGGATCTTTTTACATCATTTCTACCAAATCAGCAAATATGCCAAGGAAGACAAATGCCATTCCACAACATGACTCTCTGCCGGCTTTTAGTTTCCAGCAAGTCACAGCCAGGAGACCTTGCTGAATATAAGATATAATGCTAGGCACAGCTCTGAGCTACCAGCTCTTACAGATAATGACATATCCTCCAGCTGGAAAGGTTCTGAAAAACCCAGAGAGAGTATTTTGTGAACATGCAAGGCGTTCCACACAGTTTGTTCAACTTCATCTTGTAAATGACACAAATTATTTCTGTTACAAAAAGGTACAAGAGTTGCCAAAAAATATCCTGATACTCTTGAGAGGAGGTGTAAGTAACCAAAAAAATATTCCAAAAGTTATTCAAAATAATCCCTCTGAGATATGAGATCCAAAGGACTTTTAACATGTGCAAGATTAGCAAAATTCATCAATTCCACTGTATCAAGGTCTTGGTACAGTCAAATGCTTAAGAACTGGCTTGCTGGAAATGCTAAATTTAGTTCCCTCCATCCCAAATACAACTGTTAGCACCTGTTTATACAAAGCCACACTGAGGAAGGAGAGTGTGTACCACACTGTAGCAGGCACAGGGCCTGCAAGGCCTCCTTGGCAGTACCCCAGCCAGCAGAGGGGTGGGCAGTAGACCCAAATACAAGAGCACCACAAAACACCTAGTACACCACTATTTGTAGCTCATTATAGACAAAAGATCAGAAAAACACTTTAACATTTCTATGCTATCATCCCCTTCAGCTTCTTAGATTCAAAATACTATGTGAACCTACTGTAGAGTGAACCTTATTGTATAGCAGTCATAATACTGGAAAATCATACATTAATTATTAACACAAATGTAAGGGAAACCAAAAACCTCCAAGCAGAGGAAGGGAACAAACCCTGTTGCCATCATCAGTTAAAGCTGCAGTGATTTAAGAAAAGGCTCTTGCACTCTGTTTCCTGCAAAAGCAGGTGGCAGCATAAGCATGTGAGTTCACAGCTTTGCTTTTGCATGGTGCCCAGCATCAGAGTCATCCAATGACACATGCCATCTCTGTTCAGCATCACACAGGTAGAGCTCCCTAGCAGAAAGGGCAAAATAAGGAGTTTTCCACAGCCAAAAGCAGTGTTCTGCAACAATACAGTTCCACAGTGCCAAGGACAGGACTTTAACTCAGCTAGCTGGCATACTGCTGAGTCACCAGGGACTGTTTTACCTATGCATTGTTAACCTGTCACTGAACAGTCCAAGTGACTGCTGGCTGCTGTTGAAGTGTTATAGAATTATCCTGCTCTAAACTGTGAGAGATCAGTAGTTCAGAAGTTGTTAAACAAGTTACATATACTTAGGTCTTTATTTCACACCAGCTTGCCAACAACAAACTTCTGTTCTGCCAAAAACTGCTTATACTGCAAAGAAGCCCCCAGATCCAGGAAAAAAGCAAGTTCTGCTTCTCCATTCTTTACAGGAAGTAGTGTAAGTGCAAACTGTTTTTGTAGAGCAATTGTAAGTGCTAACCTTTGGACGGTCTTCTCTTTTCAAGGCTACTGCTTCCAGTTTTGCTTCATACTCCGCTTGGACTTGGTCCCTCTTCTTCAAAACATTCTATGGGCAAGAGAAAAGAGAGCTGTGAAGGGATCCTCTTGTTCCTTCCCCCAGTCCACAAGAAACTCTAAAGTGATACATCTTCAGTGCCAAGTAAGCCCAAAGTCAGACTTCCAGATTTACTTTGTCCTATTTTACAGTATTTAGGGAGTAGCTTTTGATAAGGAACAGCACTTGCTCTCCATCAGCTGGCAGGGCAGATAAAATTCAACATTTTATCAAGCTGGAGGCATGCAATATAGAAGCAATCATGAAACCACTAATATAACTTTGACCAAGTAAATTTAATTCATCAGTTGACCTATTATTACCATGAAATGGATACAAACAAAAGCATCAAAGCTGACGAGGACTAATGCAAAGTTTCTGATATTCTCAAGCAGCATTGGCTAAGAGACAGGAAGACCACCACAGAAGGTATTACAGCTGCCTTTTCACTTGCAAAGACTCTTCAGAATCCTTTAAAGCAAGCTGTCACATTCTGGTGTTAGAGCAAAAGGAAGCCTTTATTTTAGATCAGGCTGGGGGGGGTGTTTAGTTGTCGGTTTCATTAAAAAAAAAAATTGAAAAGGACAATTTACATGAAAAGCACTGGACTGCCTGAGAGAGGTTCTCAAGCAGTAAACATTTTCTTGACAGAGTATTTTCAAAATAGAGAGACAAAGATGCTACCCTTAGCTTGTACTATATCCACAAAGAACTTCACTAAGTTTATACTACAGTCTTACAGTTTGAAAACAACCACAGGAATTAGTCTTTCTAAGAATCACTTACTAAAAAAATAAACAGTTTTGTGTCTGCAAGAGCAGGCCACTTACCACTTCAGGTTTCACAAAGAAACAACTAGTAGTTTTTAATTACTCTGTTGATGCAAAGTTATTATTAAAAATGCTCAGAGGGAAGTCAGCCAACACTCTCTGTAAGTCTGAAATTCTCTTGCAGCTAACTTGGCTTTGAGTCTTCCCTTCTGCCACCTAGAAGGAATTGTCCCACTAGGACGCCAAGTGGTAACTAGTCACTACAACAGGTCCAGACAAGGCCAGTAACACAGGACTAGTCATGTGCACTGCTGCCTACAGAAATATGTTTTTAGAAGAGTAGCTCCTCAGAGCTCTAACAGCCAGTCTAGATCTAATTAAGAGCAATTAAGGACATACAAATCCTGTATCTACTAATCATGATCATCCCCCTCCTCCTTCTTAAGCCAAGAGAAGGTCACCAATGCAGTTGCTCTAGAGTGGAGACGTTCAATCCATGATAAATGGGAATGGCACCCTATCCGCAAAGCTACTATTACATTAGTCAATAAAAAGAGGGCAAACCTGAAGAGATTAATTCTTTCTTTTGTTTCAAAAGGGGTGCAGAAGCATACCACTGGTTGTGTTTGGTTGAAAAACCACAGCACTGCCCCTTTTGAATCTATGCAACTATGTGGGATGGCCTTTAAGTGATTGAGGTTACCAATGCAACAAAAGTCTGAGAGATTTAATAGATATTTCTGCTTTGTATTGCCTCTTGAACCTGAATCAACTGAAATTTCTTCTGTGAAAAACAACTGCCTCCAGCAACTGCATTTTGCCTTTAGAAGCCTGGAGTTAGCACTGAATCTGTAGCAGGAGTAGCCAATGATTAACAGTTATTGGCAAATTGGATTCAAAGAACAGGTGTCTTAATTGCCCTTAAGCATTCAAGTCCACCTACTGGGGACCACTAACAATGAGCTTGTGAATACAGTTTTAAGTATCCCGTAATGGCTGACCTGTAGGTAATGAAAAAAATATTGCCCTCCCTTTCACTTGTCTCCTATTTTCCTCTGGCACCTCCAAGCTATCTCCTCTGTTCTTGATCAATGCCTTGATGCTTTAGCAGCAATTATGAAAAGCTCTGCACCAAGTATCCTCAAAATTACCACAGATCATGCAATACTAGTTAAGGCCTCACTCAGGGAGAAAAATAGGGGTTTTTTTTTTTAAAAAAAAGTTGGAAGAAACCAAATTCAAAACTGAAAAACCTCAACCAACACACTTCAGTTATTTTAGGTCAAAAGTAAATAAGTGGTGTCTGAGCATGGAAGATTTAGCCTAGTTTCAGGAGGTCCTTCACCATTTTGTATTTAGTTGAAACGTTACACCTTGGCCCACACAGAGCTTCGGGAGCTTGCCATGGGCCTCCTACCTCAAATTTCAATTTCAATCCTGTTTGCGCACCACATAGCTTCCTACTGTGACTAAACATCACAGGAGGATCTCTAGCTACTTACATAGTTACCTCGTAGTGTGGTGCTTGCTTAAAACATGCATTAAAAGTATTATCCAAGAACACCCCAGGGGATCACATCACTTGGTAAACCTTTCTAGCAATGTTGAGCAAACAGAAGTCATATAACATCCTAATATCTGCAATGAATCATATACAGGAGATTTTGTCCTTTGCATGCGCCTCCCAGGGCAACACCAGTGTACATCAGCAAAAGTGGTACCACGTTTGCTGACAAGGGCCTCACTGCACCAGGAACTGAGACATCACCTTGCCAGGTAATAGAAACCATAGAATACCAGGCTGGAAGAGATCTCGAGGATTATTTCATCCTACCCTTCTTGGCAAAAGCACAGTCTAGACAAGATGGATCAGCACCCTGTCCAGCTGTATCTTAAATGTGCCCAGTGTTGGGGAATCCACCACTTCCCAGGAGACATTATTCCAAAGGATGATTGTTCCCATTGTGAAAATTCTCCTCGTGTTCAATGAAAATGTCCCCAGGAGTAATTTGCACTGATTGTCCCTGTTTTTCCATGGGTCCCCATGTGAAAAGAGAGCTTTAATCATATTTGTACTCAATCCTTAAACACTGGTAGATGGTGGTAAGATTTTCCCTCAGCCTTCTTCCTCAAGGTTGAACACACCCAGCTCTCTCAGCCTTTCCTCATACAGCAGGCTTCTCAGTCTCTCGACCAGACCCTCTTCCAGACCCTCTTATCTTTTTGTGTGCAGCAGGGATAAAAACTGAACACAGTTGTGGCCTAAGCAGTGCTGAGCAAGGCAAGTAATTTGGAAAGAGTCTCTTCTAGACACTTCCAGCACACATTTTAACTCAAGCCCATGACACCAGCTTCTGCCCTGTTCTGCAAATCTTTCAAACAAATCTAGAGGCTAGGCTTCCCTCAAAACAGCTAATATTCTATTCAGTAGAATATTCAATATTCAATTCTATTCAATATTCAAACAGAATACTGGGCTTTGACTCAATATGTGCAGTTCTCTCAGGCTCTTCCCCTTAGGTACAACAGTGCTCCTGCAGACATCAAGACCTCTTCATCTCTGAACAGTGACAATAATCTGGAAGCTCTTACTCAAGGGACATTCAGCTATAAACTGCTCTATAGATCACATTCCCAAACCTACACCAGGAGTACAGTGTGCAACAAAGAAAGCTTGCCCTGAAAGGTTGCCCTAACTCCTAGTACCTGAAGAGTTACCCTCCATCAAGTACCCTGCACAAAAGATATGCTCTGAAAGAAAAAAACAGACTTTCATCTCACAAGCAGTCCTCACAGCAGCTGATGAAGAGGAATGCACTGCTAGTGAAGAGGACAACCCCTTCAACAGAAAGTCTCTCCAAGGGTACACTCCTTACTAACCTTGGTTACTTACTTAGCGTTATGGATTTTGCAAGGACAGTTCAGTAGTTGCTCACTTCAGAAAACAGAACAGGCTGATGCTTTCTAGCAGAAGAAAGCTGCACTTTGTAGAACCTGAGAGAGTTCAGTTTTGCTGTCTGAGAGGGAAGGAAAATACAAACCGTCTGTCTTGGCTAATGATAGTTTTTGTTCTTGATTTCCAAATTTTTAGACTGAATAAAGCTAATAAGATGTCCAAGACACTAAACAGCATAATTGTTTAGAGCACTAGAAAGTCATGTCAACAGTCTAAAAAGTTCAAGCTAAAAAGCAAGGGTTTCTTTAGCTGAGCAAGTACTTTAGAAAGTACAGTAACTGTTGGCTTGGAGACAGTGCCATTCTAAAAGGGCTCTAAAGGCCAAAAGGAAGCCTAGATGCAAGTCTGTAATGCCGCTCTGCCTGTGGTGAGTGGTGATTATCTGCCTAAAGTACCTCTTCAGATGAAGAAACCCTGGCTTTCAGCTTAAAAAAATTTCCCCTGCTGTATTTTTGAAGAGCACCTCTCACAATTCAGCTTGCCCCTTCAGATGCCATCTTTGGTAGGCATTTTTAGCATCAAAAGCCAGATGTTCTGAGTTAAAGTATTTTAACTCACTAACCTCATGCTCTGTTTATTTGTAAGCACACTCCATCTGCCTGCACTTCCTACAGTCCAAACATCCCAAGACAAGGCTTCCTACAGCTCACTGTGTTCAAGCAATAGACCCATAAAGAAAATACACCTCATTTATGCTGGGGTCAAATCCATGGTGACAAAAGCAAAGAATATACCCATGGAATTAGTGCAAAGCCACCTGCAAGAATACTTTAACCACACAAATGTACAGCTCCTGAAGCTGAGAAAAGACATCTACAAGAAAGTGTTTAAATTCTCAATTTGAGAAGCATAGGATGAGATTAAGATAGAGAAGGACTACCATGTTCAGACTGTAAGTTTACAGTGGGCTATTAGATCTGTAAAGGAGTGCACATCGCAGCCTTGTAACAGCTGTTCCAAGTGGAAAGTCTTCAGAAGGAACTTGTCTGTTAGTACCCTGTAGTGGGACTGCTATATATATCTATATATGGCACACATACTGTGCCACAGGCAAGTGGTGAAAAGCTCTGATGGACAAACTGAAGTCCCTGATATCATTTTTTAGTGAAGTTAACTCAGTAATTCTTTTCCCCATTAGATGTGATTAATTACCAATGCTCCATAACTTCAAGAGAATAAAACCCACACTAAAGTAGCTTTTATTATGTCTGCACAAACAGTAAAACATCAAGTTCTTAAAAACTATGAGTAACAGAATAACATCTTTAAGCAGTTACTTGGTATGCAGAACTTGTTAACAACAGACATATCATGCCTAGGGTATGGGGATGACAGAGGAAGCAATGTCTGTCATTTGGACACATGGTTCTAAAACAAGGCACCCAACTCTGCTACATACAAATGATAGAAACTGCTAAAGCTATCATTCCTGCTGGACCATGCAGTGTCCCTGTAGCAAAGCAGTGAAGAGCTGAAGCACAACCGGATTCAATTCGAAGAAAGACTCTAGGCAGCCACAGGATGTCTCCTATAGAGTACCACCTCCCAAACCAATGAAGGGGCAACTCTGTAACATGTTTTGTACACCCTGCAATACTGACCCTAGCTTGAGTGAAGAGCAGAGCAGACAGATAATAAAAGAATGAACTCACTAATTTCAGGCAAACATGACAGCGTTTTCTGTCACAGGCCTCAGGCCTCCCTTTACCTTCATGGACTCAGCATACAATATATATTCCCTAAGCACAGGTAGGAAGTCTTCTGTCATGTCCTCACTGAGTTCTTCAAGAGCTGTGCAGCAATTCCCAATACAGGCAGACACTCCTTCCAGTGGCTCTGACAGCTCAACCTCCAGCCCTCCCCAGGTTGAATAAACAGGTCCATATTCTCGTAGTTCCACCAAGTATTCTACAAGAGGCAGATGAAAAAATAGATTAACAGAGAAAGAGCAAGGCACAAAGATGAGCAAACACAAAATAGGTGAAATTACACACCCATTTTGAATAACATGAATCCCCACAGGGAGTCAAGGCTTGTGTTGTATTAGCTTCTTAACAGACTTAATAGAGCTCTATGGCTGCACAGGCAACAGGTTCAAGATGTCTCTTTCTTAACTTACCATTTCAACTTCTAATACAAAGACTCTTGCACCTGTAGCCAAGGTCAGTTTTCTAAACATATGTAAAACCTAACTCTACTAGTTGAGTTGTAGAGTTACTAGACTTGTAAAGCTTGTATTCGTATAGGAATTCCATTTGTACTCTTCCAGGTGCAATCTACAGGTTCTTCCACCTTCCAAAAGTCTTAAAAAAATTACTCCAGTAAGACAGTAGATTGGTATAAAAATTCAACTTAAAAAAAATATTTGGAGAATTGAGCTAATACCAGATACTGTGTTAGGTTTTGGGCCTTTTTAAAATCTGGAACAGGCATTAGATTTTGCCCTGTGTGTGACTTATTACAGGCCAGAATCATCAACACGATTTGTCATGATCATGCTATCAACCAGAATAAGACACAGAGCATTCAGACTGCAGTATTATGATGGAACACCTTGTGTCCTTACCCAACTGTTCTTTGATGATCCGTTGTGCTATTCTATCAATGGTACCAAGCTTTAGAGAGAATGTGTCCAGATAATCCCCAATGGCTGCAAACTCCAGTGGCCGACTTCTTAACTTGTAGCCTCCTGTAACGTATTTGACAGACTCCCCCATCTTTGACAGTAAAGCCATCCCTTGCTTTTTGTAGGCATTAAGATCCTAGGAATTAAAACAAACAAACAAATCTAAACAAAAAAAGAATATGTTTAGGAATACTGACTTACATGTTTAAATATTAATACAGTGAAGGATACTTTCTAGTCAAGATCAAATCTTTTGAAAGCAACAGACTACATGTGACATACAGCCTTGAACAAAGGCTTGCTTTCTACAAGCTGCACAGCTGAGCACAGCTTCAAGGCTCCATGGAGGTAAATTGTCCAGGACAACAGTATGAAGTACATTAGAAATAAATACATAGTCAAACTTTGTATGTGGCCATACTTTCCCATTCTCCTGTACTCTCACCAGGGAAGCAGGCTTATTAACAGCTCTGGTTCCACCAAAATAGTTCACATCATTCAGCTACCCACACTTCTAAGTCATGGCTACAATACCAGTATTAAACAGATGCACCAGCTGGCTCTAATGACCTACTATAGAGCTACACATTGCACACCTATTTGGTAAGCAGCCTCCTCACTCCAGTTCTGTGGTCAAACAGGAGGCAGGTGAAGACTGCATGCAGAAAAAATGCAGCATGAGGAGACCAGCAAAGCTTCTCTGCAAGAGAGACTGTAGCTCAGGCTGGGTCAGATGCATCCATATTGCGGCACAGAAAGTGTAAACTTCCTTCACACTCCTTTACACATTCACATAAACCAGCTTTCAGATTATTTATGCTAACAAGACTGCTTGTCTACAATTTTCATGGGATATCACCTTAACAGCATACCAGAAAAAAAAATGGTTTTAGTTAATCAAAACGCTGGCAAGGTTTCATTTTACTTCTTCCAGCAGAGGTCAGTATTCAACATCTCAAAACAGGCTCAGGAGCTATAGTTTGGTTATCCTATAGATCCTGAGGAAGAGATGTGTTCAAACCAAGCAGGCTGTAGAGATCAAGAGTTCAGACATATTACTAAAGACAAGACTAAAAGCTTGAGTGTTCTTAAAAAAAACCCAACAAACAAATAAACAATAGCCATCTTCAAAACATGTACTGTGGTATTCCTTCCAAGTAATTAACGTAAATCAAATCTAAGTCTGATTAAGAAAACCTGACATCTTAGCAGCTACTATAATTTTCCATTATGTTTGCATTTAAATGCAATTTGGTTTTTGCTTTCCCCATGTCCTCAGCATGAGCTGCAAGCAGGCATCAGAAAAGATCCTTGAACTCAAAATTATTCACTCACTCTCTCAAGCATTCTGGTATGTTACAGGTCCAAACAGGGAATATGAAGAAATGTTGGTCTCTCTTCTTCAACCAGGAGGTGATCTTACAACTTCCTATAGTAAGTAAATTCTGAAGTCCTAGCACACTGAACTGACACCTCACTGCTCCACTAGAGCAGGTTCAAACATTAGAGACAGTCAGCAGAACAGGTCTCCTTTCCCCTCACCTCACAGAGGATGAAGCCCTTGACATTCATTTCACAGGGATGGTAGAAGACAAATAAAGCAGCTAAGAAAGCAGCATCATGCTTGGACAGATCAAAAGAGGAACAGAGCTATATGACATTTAACATGCTAAACAAATTCTGCATTTCTGGCTTGTTTCAGTGGTTAATTTCACCATGGAGGGGAAATAAAAACACTGGAAATTGACTATTAACAGCAAGCAAAGCATGAACCTGAAGTGAGCTCAAAAATCACATTTAAGTGAGCTAGAGTAATGTGACTTTGGAAGGGCGTACTTTTACAGCACTTCTCACCTATCTGGTAAAACCCAAGTACAGCTGCAAGTCCTCTTAGTCTTATTTGAAATGCAGTTCTAAAGAAAGCCAAGAAAATTGCACTATTCCTGCATAAGTCATGCAGAAGACAAGCTTGAAATTGTTGGCTGAGAACAAATAAGAATGAGGCCTCCATGCTTAGTTTTGAGGGCATCAAGTGCAAATAGTATAAAAAGAACAGACAAGATAAAAAGTCAAAAAATTCGCAAGCTTTTGTGCAAGGGAAACTTTTCTTCCTCTCCCCCTTTCCTTCCTCCCAAAAGAGGATTTTAAAGTCTGCAGATTTCTGAATTTTTATTCTCTCTTGCATAATAGGATTACATGCTATAAAACAAGCAGGTCTGGAGACTTCAATTTATCAATCTACAGAGGGGATTCCTCTTCCATTCAAGCTCAGGGAACCCATACTGTTGTCACACACAAGGGTCTGTCACACACCATAGTCAGAGTGCCCAACAACCCTCTGGAGGAAGAGGAAGCTCTGATCTGCACATGTAGTTTTGTTAATGCCTTTTTACCCTCATTTCAGAAGGGACTGCAAAGGTCAACAACTGCATTTGAAAGTTACTGGCTTACCTTAGCTGTGAGAAAGACATTGAAGTGCTCGTTAAAAGACAGCACTGGGTGATCAGTTATTCTCTTCAAGAATTTGTCTAATGCTTTCCTCCTTGTCTCCACGAACTCTTCCGAAAAGCGATCAACAACACCCTTCACCACAAATTTTTCAGGAAGAGGCTGTCAGAGATAAGCAAACAGCACAAGATTCAAAAGACCAAAGACTTGCTTCTGTTATTTGGAAGCAAACAAAGCAATGAAATTCCAGTCTTAACAGGAACTGAAGCACTGTGTTTGTGAACAGGAACCATGCATCAGATGGGACGCAAGCTGTGCTCAGAATTATCCTTAAGCTGGTCTGGTTTAAAACTAGCCATTCTACTGAATGGCTTCAGCTGAGAGTCACACCAGGTAAGTCAGACAGTACTCACACTAAATACTTTTAGCATAGCTTAGATTGCTCTCCCTACGGCTATCCATGTTCAAGATCCAGCTCTGAAGAGATGCCAGAAGAGCTGCATGCTATTTATAACAGAAGCACACACACCCCCCCACCCATCCCACCACGCAGTGCTGAAGCAAGTCTGCCCAGTCTCAGAAAACTCAGAGAACTGGACAATTCTACTTACTCCCCACACACCCTCTATGAACAATTTAGAGCTTTTCAACAGGGGTCTCCTGTAAAAGGCTGACAGCCTTAGTAAGAACACTGAGCAAAAACAAACCAGGGGCTTGACACAGCAAACGGCTGGATCTTTTCTGAAGTATGAGCACACCTGGTCATCTATCACAGCTGACTTTCCTGAGTACATTTCAGTAAGTGACAAAGGCCTGTTTATACATCCACTTTTACATCGTACTATTTAGAGTCCATCAGTTCATCTCTGCAGTTCAGTTTGACATGTAAGCCCAGACTGTCTCCAGACTTGCTAGTTATACAGTCCCCTCTGTTACACTTGGATTACAGACTCCAAAGTACCACTCTGGATGGAGGATAACTTTTTAAGCTGATGCATGGTTAGTTTCAGCTCTACCACTAGATCTGCTTTTGTTCTATCCAGACACCATGGCCTTCACTTAAAACTGTGCTTTGTATTTCATTTTTGTGAACAAGTCCATCCAGACAATCTGCTTACAGTTAGGCTAGCAGTGACAGCCATTTTCACCCAATTCAGGAATCAGGATTCTCCTCTGCAAAGAGTTTGTCATCTAAAATCTGTGTCAAAATAGTTAAAGAAAAAAAACCTCTATATATTGCTTTCCCACCATATCCGAACTGCTGTGGGTTGTACATGAAAACTGTATTTCCTAGAAGAGCACAGCCAGCATGACTTAGCTGCAACAGAGCTACATTTTCACCACTGTCTTTGGTTCTTACAATTTAAGACTTACCCGATTATGTTTAACACTCAAATCAGTCAGTCATTCTAGTTAAACCAGCATAAGGTACACTATCATTAGACTTCTTCAGCAGTATAATGCCTTGCGCATTAGTCTTCAGGGAGGAAGAAACTCTCTTCCTTTGCTTTGTAAATTTTACCTGGGACTCTAGGAAGTCACTACCTCAGGACGAAAATAAAAATTTTAAAGAAAAAAAAAGGAGGGAAAGAAAGACTAGTCTAAAGAACCGTACAGTAAAGAACCAACTAGTCTAAAGTTCAACTGAACACATGCAAACTGGCACTGAGTAATCACTAAAGTTTGAGCATTTGAAGAATGCACGTCTATTACAAAGACTTCTGCCATTTAACCTGGTTTCAACTACAGCACTAGGTACATTCCTTTCCATTTTAGGCCTCTGGAGGTCCATCTCAAGTAATCAAAACACACAGCTAGGAACTGATATCTTGCTTTAACTGTGTGTTAATTGTCTGTCTTATAGTCTTCCATCCTTCATCTTATTTTATTTTTCCCTACTGAAATGTATGAGCAGAGTTCATTTCCATCAGAAATGGCTTCAAGTATCCAAACATGACCATCCCAAGACAAGAACCTAGGCTGTTTTAGGTTCACCATTGTAGTCTAGAGAAAGAACTGAGACCAGTTTTACTGTTTTTTGAAAGAAAATATTAGAATGTCTCAGATCTTTTAAAAAGAAGTAACTATCAGTAACTGAAGAGATGAAGAGGAATCCATACTGAGCTTAGTTTTAGCTCCCAAGTGCAGGCTGTCATGACACACTGCACTGATAAGACATATCATTTGCTACAGGAAGATTTTAGGCAGAATTGCTATCTTGAGATTAGGAAGACAACTCCCTTTTGATAATTTGTTAAAACAGAAGGCTTTCGGGGATTCCAGTATCTGTAATTACAAATACAGACAGTCTCAGATTGTCTTGAAACATCTTTTCAGAAAACACTTGAGCCAGTGCATCTGAAACTGCCTTTAGCTTCTATACCTCATCTATTTCTAGACAATAAATACATAAAGCATTCAGCAGTCTCCCTACCATACCCTGCATGAGGGAGATTAATGGGAAATTCCATATTTGCTAACTTGTGCATAAACAGATAAAAATCCTTTATGTCCTTTATTAACAGCACATCCTTTATCTCCAGATTTTCTAGAAGAAAGGCATCTAAGATACTGGCTTGTTCTGCAGCTGGTTCCATGTCCAGTATTACAGCTACTCATGCTAAGTTTGCTGTTCTGTCTGCAACCAATTCCTGGTAGGAGCAAAGCAGCTTGATTCCCCAGCAGTGACTCACCTTCTGCTACTCGACTATTATTTACAGCCTGGCAGGCTTCAGGCAGAACTGGCTGCCTGTTAGTTACCCAAGAATATGCAGAAACTGAATTGTGATTGTTCCAGCTGTTCAGAGAATGGGGCATGAGAAAACAGTATGGGCACTTAACACATTACACATGCCTCCACCTTATGCTCTCAAGCTCACGGCCTTTCTTTTCACTACTGTTCACTAAACATATTTGTTGCCAGTTAGTGGTGTCACATGATTTTGTGAAGTACTTCTTATCTCTGAGACACTCAGCTATTATTCCACTTGAGGCAAGTCCCAGCATAATTAAGGACTTAAACAGTGCTCAACCATAGAGCAACCTAACAATACTTCTCACACAGCCTACTCCTTGCTGAGGGAGGGAGGGAGGGAGGGAAGCTAAAGTATGCTAGTAGTGTTGCTATTCCTGCCAATTCAATTCCTACAGGGTGTTTTAAATGTCTTTGCTCAAAAGGGCTCTGTGATCAGTGAAGGCAGTGATTCACAGGTTTCCTACCTATTCACACAGAAGACGTATAAGGTAGTACTAACCTCCTCACATCAAATAAGGTGGTCAGATCACCAGTTTCAACAACAATGGGTGCAGTAGTTTAGCTAGTCTTATTAGGTAAACTTCTACCTACTGAAGGCATGCAAGAGCTACCAAACCAGAGGCTGAGATTTCCAAGTCTGCGCTATTACATGTCAGTGCTATTAAGTGTTAGCACAAGCAGTTTTAAATTACTCTGTAAAACCAGCTCAAAAGGCCATCTTGAAAACCAACACTAGAACCTGAAGTACCTGTAGCTTTTCATAATCCCCAGAGGCTTTGAAATACACACATAATAATTGAGCAAATAGATGAAATGTATTTTATTTATGTCACAGCTACCATAGTCAGCACATGTATTGCCCTGCAGGAGGTTGACAAATCTTACCTCTCAGGTGTGCCACTCAAGAAAAGTCTAAGCTTCCTAACTAGTCAGGAATGGGAAGCTAAAGAGAATGAAGTACTGTTTTTTAAATCTAGACACATAGCATCCAAATATTACCCTTGGAAGACAGATGCACAACTGTCCTTAACAGCAGATTCTTGCTTACTACCTACGGGAATAAGATGCGTTGGCTGAGACTCTTCCAGCTTGTTTCTCAACCAGTCGAAGTCTTGGTACCGCCGACGAACAGAATACTCTGGCAAATCAAACTCTGCTCGTGTGGTCTGGAAAAGAACAGGATAGACTTAGTGTGCAGCAACACCTCTCTTTTCAGAGCTTAGCAGCAAATGCAGTACAGCCACCCCTGGCAAGGATGAAGCCAGACAAGTCTTGCAGGGAGGTGTTAATCCCCAAAATTTTGCAGCCAGCATGAGAGAAAGATTCTCTGGTCTTTCAGGCAGTGGAAAAGCAGCAATATGAAAAATGATTACTTAGAACTGATGTGTTAATAGTTCATTACATGTTCTGCTCTTATCATGGTAGAAGTCTGTAGAGCAGAAGCACTGTGCATCACATTACTCTCTCTTGGCAGTTACAATTGCAAAGACTATGAGATATTCATTGTGAGGACAAGACTATTTTAATCACCAATAATTAAAAGTCAAGGTGTTTACTGACTTGTTTATTCTATAACATGCACTATCCACAGGTGAAAAAGTGTTTCACCACTGTCTTGTATTCTAAGATTGATGGGTTTATCACACTCCAAGGTCAAAAGATGGTGAGAACGTAAGACACTGTGAGGTTTGACGGACTATTTTTGTTGACTTCCAAGATAAAGAAACAAGTCTGCTTATGTGTACGGCTGATTAGATATATTAATACATTAAATTAAACCTTTTAAATTTTCCTTCTTTAGGGCAAGGTCATTACAAGTTTGAAGGGAAAAAAAAAAATAAGTATGCAGATAAACTGCTGGCGAGTGTTTTATCCAGTCTTTGAAGAGTCCATAACCTAGAAGGTTGACTGTATGGGGCTGATTGAACTGCACAAACTGCAACTCCCTAAAAGCACTTGTGAAACTGTGTACCAACTAGGAGTGTCTGTTGAATAGCCTGGCATTGCAGCAGCCCTGATTAGAAGGTAGACAGCCCTTGTAGTTAAGTCCCACTGAGAAGCACAGGCAGCTATACTGAAGTTACTTGCAGCATTACATCCACCTTGCAACGAATGGCTTGCAGTGCCTGCACACTACATGCCTGCAGCAGGAATCAAATCCAGCGCATTCTGGGGAACACACTGGCAACCCCAGCCTTGAACTGGCATTGAGTCCAGCACCTGGTTGCTTTGCTAGTCCCAGCCAGTAGCAGCCTTTAAATGCAATCCACCTCTTCACTTGCTCTCTGGATGACTCTAACTCTTCAATTCCTGCATTTTATTCCCACCAGTCACCACTGGGGATCCTGTAAAAGTTCTACATATGAAATCTCCTTCTAGAGTGAAGTCAGGAACCTTAACATGGTATCAACAGCACAGTAGGTCTAGGATACTGTAAGCAGATAGATATCTAACGTGTTACTACCTATGAAATGATTTGGCTTCTATTAAAGGAAGGCACAGATAGACAGAAAAAGAAATCAGGATCAGCCCCTCCCTTCTTTGACCTGCTAGCCATTCTAAGCAATATAGAGGTTAGTCTAGTAACTAACATAAAGAATCCTCATGAATTGGAGCAGTTGTGTTTGTAGATGAGGGACTACCAACACCCCAATATCCACTGCAGATCTGTGCTTTACTCAGCTACACTCTTCTCAGAGTAACACCTGCTTATCTAACATCAAAGGGTGCCACACTATAAATGTGACTTCTGAGACTTCATTTGAATCATTTTCACTTGTTTAGAGTAACAGAATGAACGGCTTTATTCTAGAAATAAAAAATAAAAAAATTTAAAAAAAAAAAAAAAAACCAAAAAAAAAAACCAACCAAAAACGGGCTGGGATGAGGCAGTAATAACTCAGTAGAAGGCAGAGCTTCTGTGACCTGGCGGTCACTGCCCAACAGCATTTTAAGAAATCACATAGTGAATGAATGAGAATAATCAGAATGGCTACACACTACAGTGTCTTATCCTGCAGCATGAGAATGAAGGTAAAGTCTCCCATCTGTTAGCACTGAGAAGCTTATTAACCACTATTCTGCTAATAGTTAGGGAAAACTGTATAGGACTATCCAGGAGCTGGAAAGCAGGGTTAAGTCCCAGTACACAAACCATATATTAGCTGTCGTTCACCTCTAGCAAACTGCTCTTGCTGCCTTTACTTCACAAGCAGAAGTGCAAAGTTTTCCATATATCACTTTTCTCCTCTGAGATGAAAATACAGCAGCAACATTTCAGTGTTTACTGTAAAGGTTATCAAATCTAGACAGCAAATAAGCTTTTCAAAGACTATCTGGGCAGAACATAAAGGCCCTTCAAGTTTTAATGAAACCTCACTACTGGTGAAAGAATTTGCATCTCAGATCAAACCGTCCATTAGTTTAGCATAAGTTATTTTTTCCAGATTGCACATAAGAGGAAGGAGGATCTTGCCACTGTCAAAGCAGCACTGAGGAACACGTTCACTGAGGTAGCTCGGGGTGCAGTGCAGTGGGAGCTGCAGGCTGAGCTCAGGCTGGGGCAGCCCAGGCAAAGAGGCCGTGGAGAGCCGACCCTGGGCACACAAGGGCCCCGGGACCTGTGGCCCAGCCAGGGGACCGGACACCGGGACACGGCAGGAGCCGACGATCCCAGACCTTCCCTCGCTTAGACTGCTGAGGGGATGAAAGCCCAGGGCAGGGTCCCTTTGTTCAGGGTCCCTCCTCAGAGACACCAGCTTGAGCTGTTAGTTTGTTATTGTGCTGTGATGAAATTATTTTAATGGTTGGGACGCCTGAGACTGCTATGGGAAACCTAGGGACAGAAACCTGGTGTGACCGTGCGAGTGAGGGGGCAGAGCTGGGAAGAGGCCTTGGGTCCAACTCAGGTGGTGCAAGAGGGATTGCCAAAGAGGCTCCTGGATGGTTGAGCAGGGAAATTTCCGTAACAAACAACAAGTAAAGCATCTATGTTTTCAACACAATTGAAAATTACTTTCTTACTGCTTTCTCAGTAAGATTCATAAATCTCATCTTGCAAGGACATGTGCCTCTTCCAAAGCAACCAAAGAAACTTACATGGGAGATCTTAACGTCCCAAAAATAATGGGCAAGACCTTTCCAGGAACTTATTGAAAATCCCAGCACAGTTCCACTAACTCAGCAGTGCAACACTCTGGGTTCAGTTTTACAGTCTGGAAAGTAGGCAGAGTTACAGACACTTTTACCTCAATTGCTGGAATGGTTTTGACTAGAGGCAGTATTAAGGCAATCACCAAGTCTTGGTCTTGCATAAGATTGCTGTCTTCCTTGGAAGGAATTAGCAGCCAAACCTGAAGCTAGCCTGTGATGACTGTACAAAAATATTTTTGTACCCTAGTTCTACTCTCTAACTCACCAGATTTGACTGCAGTTTCCCCTCCATGTTACTATTTAAGTTTGAGGCAAAATCTTCAACTAGGAAAAGAGAAGAATGACAGAGAGGGGGAAGGGAACAAGGCTGGTCTCAGGATACAATCTTAGGACTCCAGTATCTCTTTTTGCCTCAGCTTAGCCTGTTTGAAAAAGACTTCATATCACTTTTACTTGCTTCTCTCTAGGAAATCAAGCTGTTTCACCTGTTCAAGTAATCTCATGGGAGCATGAGGAGAAGGACAGGACAGTGAAAACAAGACCTCCACTTGGTCCATTGGCTAGTACTGACTGGCTTGAAAGACTCTCCCTTCAAGCCTGCAGAGCAACTGCATGACTGAGGAATGGCACTCAGCTAATCAGACCTTCATGGCAAAAGGCACAGAAGAAGGCCTTGCCATCCTAGAAAGTACAATGAAAGTGAAGTTAGAAGTACACATATTTATGTCTTCTCAGAAGAGATGACTGCACAACATATGGTCAAGCTTTACTTTCCTCTTTCTTCCTAAAAAAGAACTCTGGTAAAATGTCCCTAAAATGCACATTCATCTATCTGAAGGACATAAAGACATTCAATCATCACAGTCAAGACCCGTTAAGTTCCATCACAACTTCCACCCACCTTTACAGTTTCACTAGCCCCTCTGTGTAAGGAAAGTGCTTACTAACTTGTATTAGTAACTGCATTAGCAAGATGAACACACTGTATGAGAGAATCAAGGGAATCAGTCCTGAATCACTATCTTGTTAGCTGGAGGATTACCATTACGTTCTTTAAATATGTTCATCCACAACACAGGCTAGGAAATGCTACCTGGCTCTTACTAGGGAGCTGTGAAAACAGGTACACAAGCAGGATCAAGTAAAGTTTTCCTTTGCAAGCCAAGGTTTTGACCCTTCCTCAGTCACCACCACCTGCTGGCAAAGGTATGAGAAGATGAAAAGCCCAGGGCATACTGAAAGACCTTTTTTTTTTTCCTGTTAGAATGAAGGACCTGTAAAAAGAAAGAGGTAAAAAAAACCCCACACAACACAAATGAGACTGTGATCAGTCTACACTCCTCCCTACAGTGCTATCCTGTCGCAAGAACACATTACAGCATTAGCAACTCCCTCTTCCCCTAGTGATGCTGCTTTTCGTCTTCAGAATAACTCATTCTATGACCTATGTTTATCCTTTGCGGTTCTAGAAGTGTTCTCCAACAGAGAAGAAAAAACCCCAGCCATCCCTGTCTCCTCATTCAGAATCACCAGAGAGACCCTTTAGAGGCCTCAAACTTCTTTCCCGCAAGGCTACAAGGGAGGTGTTGCGAACACTCCTCATCTCACTCCATGGATTATTCCTGTGCAGCTTTTTTGCGAAGTTTAATTACTGCTTGTAGATACAATGGCTAACTGGCAACTAGCTTGACATCAAAGACACCTTGTTTGTAGGGCAAGAATGGGTTAGACCATTAATACTGTTAAGTCTTGAACATTGGTAGATAGTCCTAGAGGTTCCGACCCTAGAGATTAACCAGAAGTTTCAACGAATAATAAAACTAAAGAGCTGAGGATTTCATGGTGATTCAGAAGAACTTATTCAGTTTCATAACTGCATTGCAATGGTATGATATAGCAGATTCATGTGCTACAATGAGATCCAAAATAAAACAAGTATTAACAGACAGGCAGGTAGACATCAAAATCAGAAGTATTAGAATTATTTTTTTAAGTAAGAAAAGAGACACTGTTTGGTAATACTTCTGAACTAAATATGGTGAAGAGCTTGGCTATGTTTCAGAGTTCTGCTTTAAAAAGAAAAGCATATAATCCTTGAACATTAGGATTTCCAAGCATAGGAATATTATTAGGGTGCCACTATATAGAAATATTTTATATTGACAGAATAATTTGAATCTTAATTTAAGAGAGAAATAACATTAGCCAATTTTAGCCATTTCTCTAATGTGGAAAGATGCATTTTATTTTTTGGTTCCTATTCCTTCTGATCAAGCAATAGCTGAAGGCTAAGCTGCTCCAAGTAAGAAAAGATAAAGGGCTTCATGAAAGATTAACGCTACTAGAGTAAAAATGAATGGCAGAACTGTGTTAAATGTGCAGGAAGAGATAGTTACTATTTTAGAGAAACTCCATTTTCTCCTGTGCAGTCTGAAAGTGAAACTTTGAAGTGGACATTTGGAAAAATATCATCTGTGGCCTGTAAAGCTTCCTTATCTCTACTGAAAATATTTGCTCCAGTACATACTGCCATCTAAGTGGGCCGGAGGAATGTTAATCTTTCTGGACAAATATATCAAGTATATTACTAATAAAGTTAGTGAACACCTTTTGCCTTAGGTAACTACAAGTGCCCAAAGTAGATGTCAACATCACCTAGGAGCTCATTATAGTAAGAATGAGTTAATTACGAGGAATCAATATTTCAGTTGTGAATGTGGTGGACTTTTCAGATCACTTTTCATAAAAATATATAGAGATTACATTCATGACTGAACTACAACAGGTGCTGAAAAAATCTCCAGCCACTTTTGCTTGGCAGCAGCATTCTAAGGCTGCTTCATTTTATTAACAGCTGTAGAAGTATCTGAACCAGCAACTGCATGAAAGCTAGTTTACAGCTGAGGATCAAGACTATGATTTTAGTGGATAACAGAGAAAATGTAGAAAACACTTCCAGCAACAAGCTTAAAGCTTTTCAGAAAAGGACAGACACAAAAAGCGAGATGATTAACAGTGAACCAAAAGGCACATTCCCCTTAAGGGAATTCAAACCAAGTGAGTGTCAGATTACTTAAATGAACAAACTGTGAAGTTAATGAAAGAAACTGGCCTTGCAAGTTTACAAGCAGTTCTATTTAGGAATCAGAGACAAAAAAATAAACCTAAGCTGACATGTTAAAAGCTTTTTCCACAATTTCAGACACTGAAGTAACAGTTCTGCTAAGAAGTGTCACATCTTCAACACATTCACAAGGTACCGAAAGACACTAAGTTCTTGTCCTTAAGATAGTATAACAGTGCAAGATGTGAATATCCAGTATGCCCTAAAGTTATCCCACAAAGAAGGAAGTACTAGGAAAGAGAATATTGCTTTGTACCTTTGTTGTAACCCTGTATGTAATATATGTCTCCATTGTGCACACGTGTTTTTTGGGATCATCAACTGTAACAAAAAGGTCTCTAGTTTCCACATCCAAGTCATCATCCAGCTGCAGTCTGTTGAGGAGAGATGAGGAGGAGGCCGGGCTAGAAGTGTCCACTGGTGTGCCATTGGGCAGGCTGAGATCCTGTATTGGAGAGGAAAAAAAAAAAAAAAAAAGAAAGAAAGTTTTTAATAAGCTTAACAGATTCAAGGTAAAGCATAGTATTTTCAAAGACACCACAGACAAGCTTCTCTGATATATTATAAGGGTTAATTGTTTCAGCACCTCCAAGGATCACCCTTTTCCAGAACACCTGGGCAACACACTAAAGTCATTAAGCTGAGGATAAAGCACACTATACCTTCCCTAAGTACTGCACAACCTGCTTTCAATTCATAAGAAAGGACAGCATTGCTGAACCAACACTTCCTGGTGAGACTGAGCCAACCTAGACTGAAAACAAAACAGCTAGGCAAATCAAGAGACCTACTTATAACACAGGTTTCAGGCAAAACGGCAACAGTTCAGCTGTCTGGAATACAGTAAGCTTTCACCTCTGGAGACTCCTGTGATAGCGGAAGAAGCAAAATTTTCATCAGAGGCCTCCCATCCAGTCCATTAACTTGCACACATGTTGACAGCAGCGAGAGTCTGAATCGCCATCACTGCACTTCAGAACAGTTACAGATCATACTCTCCTGCACAAGTGTCTAGGCGCACCTCCCTGCTGGAGGCCTAAAGCAAATGAAAACACTACTTTTTCCTTGGAGAGGTCCTCATTCCCATTCTCCCAAGCCTAAGAGTGTCATCCAGCACGTAGAGAACACAGAGGGCGAAAGATCCAGCAAGTTGCTATTTTAGGAAGAAAATCACAGCAAAACAAATTAATAGCTAACTTGGTACATCCACACACCTTCAAATCTCACACTTCAATACAAACCAGCTACTCCGTAACAGCAGTTATTGCATTTGCATAAATATCACAGCAACTTAACATGTTCTTTGCTCTGGTTTTGTAGCAGAGGGAGCTGACAGTGTGTGACAAGTTGTACACAGAAAGTCCTAAGGATCAATGGCTCTTCTTTTCAAAGAAGACAGGAGGGTTTTTGTTTGCATCTTTTTAATAGTAGCACAGGAATAGACTTATCCACAGAGTGATTTCCTTTGTTGTTAAACAGAGAAACATTACTACAGCTAAGCACATTAACTAGAAGTGTTTTAGTTACACAGTTACTTCCTAGACCCAACTTCACACAGCTGTAAGTGGCTAGACAAAACATATCATCTTAGCAAAGCAATCGCGTCGATGAGACCCCCTCTGTTCATCAATGCTCCTTTAGCCAAAGGTATAGAATCACAGGCAAGAGCTTTGAGGTAAAGTTACTTACAAAGGTCAGCTTTTGATAAAGGTTAAAAACACAGCTGAATTTCTACCAGTCATTGTCACAAACCCATCATGGGAGTACTAGGATTTCATAAAGAGCCATCTGTTTGTTGCAGTACTGCAGAACCGTGGCAGCATCGCTCTTCACCTTGAGGGCTGCCTTATGAAGTAGAGAAAATAATTGTTTAGCCTAGACATTTTGGGAAAGGGATAATCTAAACTATTGTCTACTAACTGAGGTGAGATACGTTCCCTCAGCCAATGCACAGAAGTGGCTGCCAACAAATAGATGGTTTCAGGTTTAACTGGCAGGTGAGCAAGACAGGAAGGCAGGCACTCAAATGCTCTCAAGGGGGCAAAAGAGCAGGAGGAGCAAGGCACAGCTTGCCAGCTCAGACATGAGGTAGACGCTTCAAGCTATACAAGCATCTGGCTCAGACTCAGCATAGGAGGAACACATACAACAGGAGGAAGCAATGGCACACTAACTCAGTAGATAAGAAGTTCTGTTCAAATTACACAAACAGAATAAGCAGTAGACAGGATAAGGTTAACAACAGGAGATGGCTTCATAAAATCTGCAGTTCAGCTACCCAAGAGAATTTGTCTGAGCAGAGTAAAAAGCAAAGCAAACCTTGGGATACCACAGTAGCTGGAGACAAATTTGTTTCTGTTTCCAAAGGAAAAGACAGCTCATCATTGCCCATGTGCATTAAGCATTAACGTACAAGTTGTGCCAGATCTGCAGCCAGTATGACAATTAACTTGCAGAAACAGCTTAGCCTGGTTCCACAGGAGATCTCAAAAACTTGTAATAAAACTTTTCCAAAAGAAAGCTTAAAGCATGTGATGGAATCTGCTTAAAATATGAGAATCTAGGAAAAGAACCAAAGATGGAGCTTACAGTCAGTTAGCTGCTAGCCAGTTAGTATGAAATTAGCACTTTCCTCATAATTCTCTCGGGAAGTAACAATATCATATGAGTAAGTCTTGCACATTTTCAGCAGCACAGAAGCCTGTGAAGGTTTGAATTCACTTCATGGCACTTGAGTGTATTCTTGCAGTCATGGGTCCTGTGGAATGTCTCGGGTGTTAAAGGCTGTGATAGTTCTATCTTGGATGAAACAATCCAGACCTACATCAAGTAAAGCTTCTGTACCAGCAGTGGTTCAAATCAGGAGAGCTGCTAGCTGTGGTGGTGGGGAAAAGAGAGATAATGTGTTACTGCGCTGTTCTGCCTCATCTGCAGAATCCTCCCCTGGCAGAGACAGCTGGCATCATACCCTGCTACTTGGCAACTTTTCAGTAGATGAAACCCAAGTTAGAACCTAATTATTTCTCCTCTTGGAACCTCCTAGCTAAGTGCACTAGAAACAACACACATAGCTGCTGAATCCTTGTTTAACAGTAGGCAGGATCAATTTTGCTGAAGTCTTATGCTATTGCTAGAAAGAGACAGGCTTTGAAGTATGAGGCAAGATACCTCAGGCTGTAATCCTACCAGCAAAGCACCTCCATGCCATGTTAATTGCCCAGCCTTTCTTCCATGATACTTGGGTGACTTAATTTTTTTTTTTCTTTCTTTTGTTTTCCGTTCAGGAAACAAGACTGCACCATTTGTGTTAGTCTGCTTTTATCACAAGAAGAGGAGTATGTCCTGCAGAGCTTAGTGGGAAAGGAGATATGCAGCCACCTGTGTTTCTATCAGTTGGTATAACTATCATACCCACAAGCATCTGAAATACTGGCTGGTATTATCCATTTTGTATAAACAAGCTGGCAAGCTGTGTCTGACTTCAGTGCCAGTGGCTCATGCATCAGCTTCACCTTTAGTGCACCAAGTAGCTGCCCATCCATGTTTTAAGTAACTCTCTGAGGTACCACTATTAGAGACCAGAACAGTCCAAGTCACAGCAGGTACCCACTGCTTTCAAAGCCTTTTGTCGAAGTTTCTGTTACTCACAGTAGTCAGTCTGCCATAAAGCTGAGCAGTCCCACAGCAGAGAGAAGGGGAGGCTGCTCCTGGTTAGCCAGGCAAGGTGCTGTGGAGGACATGTTTTGTCAAGACATTCTTCACTTCTTAGCAAGCATCCATAAAGCTTTTTCTGAAGTTTCAAAGCTTTTTCTAAAGTAAAGATCCTTAGTCTCTGTCCCCCACTTCCTCAGGACAGTCTAAACAGCTTTGTCATCTGTTGAAGTATGGTAGTGATAGGTCAGGTGAAGGTGTAGCAAGGCCTGGATCACAACCTACAGTAGATACAGTGTGACATTCGGACTTTCAGGTTCATGAGCTACTGGTTCTTGCATATAGTTGTGAAACAACCACAAGGGCAGGCTCCTCATGCATTTCTGTGAAGTTCCTAGAATTCCTCAAGACACCTGAATTTATGGGTACAGAAGTCAGAGGATTTTGAAAGCATGTTTGGTATCCCGCAGTGCCAGGCAAGTTGGACCTAACTGCCTGTGTTGGAAATACAACCTGACAACTATCCAGGCTGCTATCTGGTAAGGCTGCTTCACATTACTTTGTTAAATCATGCTCTCCAAACACCTTGACTAGTCAGCTAGCCCAGAAACAGATATTAAATCTATCAAGAAGTTCACTTCATCCAAACATAAAATTCAACTGAATTTTTTAAACTAGAAGTCTGTATGTGAGATTCAAAATGAGTTGGTAACTTTCCAACTGTTGTCATCTTCTCCCAGGAGATTTTCCACAACTCAATTTACAGAGCAGTTTGGATTCAGATTCACATGAAGTAGAAACTTCAGGAGCTTGGTATTCAGTCTTCTGGATGGCAGCCTCCCCTCATGGAGTAGTTCACCAGAGAAAGCATCCAGGACTCAACCCCTGAGGGTCTAAATTTCCATAGGTATTGATTTATTGTGAAGAAAATGGAGTCTTCTGTTGAGTTACAGGCAACTAGTTAATATTACAGTTTCCAGAAACTGAATGCTTTCATAGTTTTCACCTATCCTGCCTGAGCAAGTGTACAGCTTAACCAGACAGCTTTGCTGTCAAAGCAGCGGCCCATGAGGAAGCAGAAGATGTGGTTCAGCCAGGTCTTCCAAGCACAAATAAACTCACCTCTGCAAAGCCCCTGAACCTGTGTGATGCTGTGGGTGCACTGCTCCCATTCAACAAGTATTGTGTGACACTAAGAGACATTTAGAAATGTTGCTGTTTAGAAGCAGGAGGTGCACTTAACCTAAATACCCCTGCATACTTCAGGGATCTGAGAGCCAGGCCTATACTGCTCCTAGAACCACATTGCTTCACTTCCAAAATTCAGAGTACTGTACATTTTCTTCTTCTGTTTCAAGGTGTTCCATTGCTTTTTGCCATTCATTTCACAGAGGCATAATGACAGAGCCATGTTAAGCAGACAACAATTCCACGCAATTATAGCTGGGTTTTTGAACACTTATCTCCATACCTTCAGTATATGGCAGTAAGTCATAGGAGAATGGCAGACAGCAACTGGAAAACTGAAGTGGTTTAGACACAAACGTTCCTGAGGGCACTATAAAAGCTTAAATGAACTTCACTTTCACAGACCTGTTCATAACACTCCTTGTCTTATCCCAGCAAGTTTTGAATGCAAGTATTTTTTGTATAGGTCAGCTCCATGTAGAAAGAAAAAACACTTCCGCATCCTCCAGTACACCTAGATTAGCTCATCTGTGTACAGTATTCTATTAGAAGACCCACCTGTTTAGTGAAATTTCAGTCTACACAAGACTATTATTCAATACCAGCTAGATACAGAACAACAGAAGAAAATGCATTTACTTCCCCTTTATGTATGTTCAGTTTTCTTCTCTAGCAGGCAGCAGCATCAGGTTTTGTTTATTAGTGGTCACTTCTGTTTCTTCACATGTCTGAGATAGTACATATCCCAGCCTCTTGCATTTGCTTTTGAGCAGTTAATTTAAGGCACCAAAGTGGGCATACAGAGTGCAGAGAAGGGAGAATGCTGTGGACGCAGAAGGGATGGAGAGAACAAGGCAGTCATGCTCAACTGGGTTTAAAAAAAAATTTAAAAATCCCCACAGTTAAATGCCAAAAACCCTGCTCATCTCCAGGAAGAAGAACCATGTTCCTACACTGATCCACAAATAAGGCAGTGCTAAGTTTTGTTTGACAAAAACTGTGACAATCAATTTCTAGTCTAGACCTACCACCCTGGAAAAGGGAAAGTGCTTACATGTGCCAGCTCCTGATATCCTTCTCCAGTAATGGGAAGGGATGGTACAGTTTATGCGGATGTACTCACAAGGAACAAGATGATACTTTCCAAAAAGGCCAGTGGTTTCTATTACAATAATAATCTAAAATCAGACTGGAAGGTTGAGGCCATTTTAAGAGCAATACAGAGTAAGAACAAATCAGAAGGAATTCCTCTTGCCCTCAAAATGTGCCAGTAGAGTAGAAGCAATGATGAGCTGCTAAGGACCCAAGCCAAATTTAAACTTCTTAGCTGTGAAGGGTATTATGAACTGAGTCTGTGGGCTCTGCAGGGTCAAGCAGAAAGCGCCCAATTTAACAGGGCCATACCTCATCTCTAAAGTTTCAGCAGTACAACTGGTATTTTGCTCATCTAACCAAAAATCCACTAGATAATGACTAGACCAATTTGCTCTCAGAGTATTTTAAATAAGCATCCAAGTACAACATGCTGCCAAGCCATGAGTCTGGTGACTTTGCTCTGGTGTTCATCATTTGAACTACGATTTCTGCTCTGTAGGTCAAAATTGACCTACAATTTCATAGAATGGATTATTTTACTTTGTGATTTGTTTTCTAATAAGTCATCCCAGCTACGCTAAACAGAACAAGAATGTGGGCACAGAAACATTCTGTCAAACAGCATTTTCAGCAAGAGCTATAAGCTATCTCCGACCTCTGTTGCTGAAGTCTTTAGGGACACAGCTACAGTACAAATGGTTTCAGCATTCCTGTGCACCAGGGCAAAAGAAAGTGTCAAAAGAAAAGCATCAAGTACCACATCAGACTATCTATTCATACAGTCAGTCCATCTGTAAGTCTGTCTTCTCATAGTCCATAAAAACCAGGCTTCTTTCTGTAGTCTGGAAGGGGAACTGTGCAAATCCCACTCTAAACCTAAATATGGTTCAGGTTAGACTCCGAAAATCAGGAATGTTAGTGGTATCTCATAGATGTTTTACAACAGTTAAGACAAGACTTTCAATACTAGTAATAAGCCATGTTACTGTAGTGCTTTGTGCATGAAAGGCCAAATGCCTTTGGAGGACAGGCATCTGGAAGATGAAATGGGTTATTACTCACAGCAGACATTAATAAGGTAAAATGTAAAAGTATAACACACATTTTGAACTTACTAACTGCCATGAAGCTGACATGTACACTCCCCAAATCCTTTGCACAGGAAATGAAGTGCAAGGAGTAACTACAGGATTGCCATAGCTTTCTTACTGTGGTAAATGTCAAGAGTATTTTAACACATCCACAGGATGAACTATTCTCTTGAAATAAGAAGTTTCAGATACAAGGTTAGTTCTCGCATCTGTTTTTAGAGCACTTGAGTCCTTGCAGAAGGCTGAATCTGCCTTCCTAAGCAATCTGCCATGCTGGCAACTGTGCAGCATGATTAGTTCAGTTGTGTTTAAGCTGCAGAAAGTAGCACAAAAGTGCTTGTGACCTGATGAGAAGCAAGAGAGGTTAAGATTTGGGCAGACTTGGATGCTTCTTTAAAAGAGCTAGAGGTTCTTTCGTCTTTCTGTGGTTCTCAGTAGTAGGCAACAGGCACCAATTCCTGTCTATCTTCAGAGCTCAAAGGCCTCCACAAATGGCAGAAGCTACATGTCCTTAGGAACATTCAGAAATAACGGAATTTATGAACTGTAGCTCTGTTAAGTTCCATGTCTGTAGGAAAGGATTTTGTTCCAGTAATATTGTTTGTAACATGGACTCTGCAGTTGTGTGCACAAAAACACCATAAACCATTTCAACATGTTAAAGAGCACCTTGTCAACAAACAAGGCTAACGCACCCTGTGTTTTGTTTAAAGCTTCATTTTCAGGAGCTGAGTGCTGACCTTCTAAATAGCAAAGCAGCAGCCAGGATTTCAGACTATGAGCAGGAAAACTTGAATCCTGCATATGACTAGGAATCATTCCCAATCTAAGAAACCAGATTTATATCTGATTACAGATGGAACAGTTTATTAAGCTTGTCCAAACGAAACTGCCTTCTCCTAGAGACAGTTTTGTGTTAAAGCTCTGCAGACATACTTCATGTAGAAGTTTGGGGTTTTCTCTTCACTCTCCAGAAGCAGATTTAGTTACATCTGTTATCTAGCTACCCAGTGTCACCAAACTGTTCATTTGGCTTTTGAGAGTTAACAGTAATATGCTAGGGTTTTTCAATGTGAACAGATGCAAAGGATTGTGGAGAAACAGAGAAGAAATAAAAGGGAAAGACATAAGAGGGCTGGAAAGCACTGTAGTATCCTGGTGACTTTCATTTAAACAAGAAAGAATATGCATACACTACAATGTGGGTTCCCTCATGCTCTCTGTTTCAGATGAGTTGCATTAGTTTTCCTGACACAGACCAGTGAAGATTTTCTAAGAGCAAGTCAGACTGACAAGGTATCACTGTGCAAGTAACAGAGGCCAGAGACAAAGATACTTAGAGGGAGAATTCACATTTACATCTCACACCCTGCAAGAGCTGGAGTGTACTCTTGGAGAAGCTCTCAATTTATGCAGGTGCAATTTAAGCGATATCTCTCTATCACATTTGCTGATATACAAGACATTTTCCAGCAGAAAGGCATTTGCTTTCAAAAGGATAAAATAAACAAAGTGCTTATCTGCTGCAAAAAAGAAAAAACAACCCTGAACCAAAACCCACACAGCATGACTGTTTCAGTTGCTGCTTTGAGTAGAAAAACTGAGGAAAAGCAGTCACAAAGTATTTCTTCACAGTAAGAAAATTATCTATAGAGACTGATGGACTTTTGTATTGGTTTTGCACAGCCTGGTTTCTGGTAGCGCGGGGGGCACAGAGGTGGCTTCTGGGAGAAGCTGCTGGAAGCTTCCACAGCGTCCAGCAGAGCCAATCCCTGATGGCTCTGAAGATGGACATGCTGCTGGCCAAAACTACAGAGGTTGGCAACGCCTCTGTGACAACATATTTCAGAAGAAAATCAAAATAAAGGGCTCACAGATTTTCTTCTAGTCAGAGAAGAGAAGCAGGTGAGAACATGTGAGGGAAACAACATGGAGACACCATGGTCACTGGACAAGGAGGGGAAGGAGGTGCTCCAGGCACTGGAGCAGAGATTCCTCTGCAGCCGTGGTGAGACCAAGGCGAAACAGCTGTGCCCCTGCAGCCTGTGGGGATCCACGGGGGATGCAGAGATTCACCCACAGCCCATGGGGATCCATGGGGGATGCAGAGATCCACCCACAGCCCATGGGGATCCATGGGGGATGAAGAGATCCACCTGCAGCCTGTGGGAGAGGTGCCCATGCCAGAGCAGGTGGCTGCTTGGAGGAAGCTGTGATCCAGTGGGAGACTCAGTGGAGAGAGAGGGCCCTTGTTCCAGGTTGGAGCAGCCTGTCCTTGGAGGACTGCACCCTGTGGAAAAAGTGACCCATGTTGCAGCAGTTTTGGGAGGACTGTCTGCCCGTGGGGGGATTCACACTGCAGCAGGTGTGGTATGGCTGCTGCTCATGAGACTGGACCCATGGTGGAGAAGTTCATGGAGAACTGTCTCCCATGGGAGGGACCCCACAGCCTCACAGGGGATGGACTCCTCTCCCGGAGAAGTGGAAGAAAATCTCGGTGATGAACTGATCAAACCGCCATGCCCTGTCTCCCTTGCTGTCAGTGGGAAAGAGGGAGGGGCTGGGGGGAAAAAGGTGTTTTAAGGGCCTATTTTACTTCTCATTATCATCCTCTGATTCTGTTAGTTGTAAATTCACTTTGTAACTTAAGTTGAGCCTGTTTTGTCCTTGAAGTGTTTTCTCCCGGTCCTTATCTCAATTCATGAACCCTTCATTAATTTTTTTCTCTCCACAGCCCAGCTATGGCAGGAGAGGATGAGCGAACAGCTTTCATGGGTGCCTGGCATTGGGCCAGCATCAAACCACAACAACTTGAGATCTACAGACTAATCTATCTAGAGAAACACCTTTTAGTTAATAATCTAGGCTTACCACAGCCACAAAGGCACATAAAAGTTACACACATGGCTTCAAGTGAAGTATACTGATCAAGGAACAGGTTAGTCAGCACACTGGAAGTCATCATACAAATTGTGAAGAGGTCAAGATGATCACTTGCAATAAATGGCATTGATTAGAGATGTCCACAGATTTTCTGGGCAACAATCCAAAACTCACAGTTTCATCTTGCCAGTATTCAAAATTTTCACTCAATTTGCCTTATTCTAGCACCTAATAAGCTAAAGCAAAGGTTCCACCCAGAAAATCATGGGTTTCTATCATCTGGGTAGTCTATCACTACCAGATGCCACTGCTTTTGCCACAGAGTTAGCTTGAAGTGCCTGCTGTTAACACCATCTGCACCGGTGATGGGTAGGAGGCTTCCCAGCCCCTGAGCAACACCTGTCTGCAAAGAATCCCTTTTCAAGCAACACACAGAATCATTCAAGCTTACTGGAAAAGTGAGGAAAATTACAAAGAGAAACTTTAAGGTAGGGGAACTTTTTCAGACTTAAATTCAGCATGAAGCCAAAGCACAGATTGATAATCATGACAAAAGCATGTCCTTCAGTGCGGTAAGCCTCCCATCACTAATAACACTATAGATCACTGCCCTAGTAATACTATTGATCACTCCAAGACAGGAAGTGAGACTGTCATTCTCACAGGTCTGCTCTCTGTAATTTGAGGCATGATTTGAAGCAAGTTTGTATTTTACAATCTCTACATTTTCCTGCAAACCAGACTACTACACATTTTTCCCACGTCTTTGCTCCCATACACTTGTGTAATATTGGTCTTCAACCAAGATACCTAAAACGACAAAGGAGAAACCCATCATTAAGAGTTACAGACACCACCACTTTCACTTCCAAAGTAGCATGTCACCTATTGTGTATTGCTTCACAAAAGTGGTAGTGTAGAAGCTCTGAATGTGGCTCTAAGACAATAATGCTCTCTAACAGGGTTTATGCTTTCAGAAGCACTCCGATGACAGCTCTTGGCTAAACTCCTTCCTTCACTGTTGCATGAAGTTTGGATTATTGTCTCAATTTTCAGAACCATTTCAGCTAGTTCCACTAACCAGTATCACTTAAATGCTTACTCTGATAACTCCCAGTTTAAGTGAAATATCTGGTGGAGAATCAATAATTTTGATATTGTAACATCACCTACAGATGAAGGTGACATTTCTTTCCATTCCTTGACCTACCCAATTTATAAATTAGAATTTGTCCCATAAATTCACCCGCCAAAACACAGAATCACAGAATAGGTAAGGTTGGAAGGAATCACATTGGGTCATCTGGCCCAGCCTCCCTGCTCAAGCAGCATTAACCCAGAGCCTGTTGCACATTATTGCACCCAGACAGTTCTTGATTATCTCTAGTGAGAATACACCTCTCTGAGCAGCCTGTTCAATGTTCCATCTCTCGCACAGTAAAGCTCCTCCTCACATTCAGCTGGAACTTTTTGTGCATGTGTCTGCTTCACTGGTCTTTGTTGTTTGGCTTGGCACCACTGGGAGGAGCCTGGTCCATCCTCTTGACACTCTCCCCACAGATACTCATAAGCATTGATGAGATCCTCTCAGCTGCCTCTTCTCAAGGCTGAAAAGCCCCAGGTCCATCAGCCTTTCCTCACTAAGAGAGATGCTCCATTCCCTTAGTCATCTTTGATGCCCTCTGCTGGACCTGCTCCAGGAGTTTCATGCCTTTCTTGTACTGAGGAACCCAAAACTGGACACAGCATTCCAGGTGAGGCTGTACCTCAGGGCTGAGTAGCAGGTCAGGGTCACCTCTCTGGACCTGATGACGATGTTCTTCATAATGCACCCAAGGATGTCACTGGCCTTCTTGGCCACCAGGGCACTGCTGGCTCATTGTCAACTGGTGGTCAACTGCTTGTTATCCACCAGGACCCACCAGCTCCCTCTCAGAGAGGGAACCTGCTTCCCAGCAGGTCACCCCCAGGCTGTGCTGGTACCTGGGGTTGTTCCTCCCCAGCTGCAGAACCCTGCACTTGCCTTTGCTGAATTTCAGAAGGTTCCTCTGTGCCCATCCCTCCAGGCTGTTGAGATCCTTCTGAAGGGCTGCTCAGCCCTCCTTTGTGTTGTCACTGAAATTGCTGAGGAAGCCTCTGTCCCTTCATCCAAGTCGTTGATGGAAAAATTAAACAAGGCTGGGCCCACTATTGGTGGGAGACACCACGAGTGACAGGCCTCTAACTAGAGTCTGTGCCACTGATTATGACTCCGGAATCTACTGTTTAGCTGGCTCTCAATCCACCTCCCTGTCCACTCATCCAGTCCACTCTCCCTGAGCTTGCCCATGAGGATGTTTTAAGAGACAGTGCTGGAAGCCTTTCTGAAGACAACATCCACTGCTCATCCATCCAACAGGTAGCTGTTTCTTCACAGCCAGCAATCAGGTTGGTCAAGCATGATTTACCTTTAGTGAATCCACACTGACTACTCCTGATCACCTTTTCATCCTCTCTGTGGATAAAGATGGCTACAGAATTCATTGCTCTATCACCTTCCAGGGACTAAGGTGAGGCTGAGTAGTCAGTAGTTCCCTCTGGGTCTCCCTTCCTGCCCTTTCTGAATACCATTTAAGCTGGACTGGCAATGGAAATGATAACTCATTAAAATAATTACAGCTTACTAAAGTTTTTTTTCCATCTTCAACTGGTAGTTGAACTGATAGCAATGGGTAGCTAGTAGCTACCTGGCTGTCAGTTATTGCCCTTAATAACTGGAAAGAAACTGTTCCCCCTTGTTTTTCAACAATTTATTAAGAGTAACTTTACACAGATTTTACTTCACAGTTACAGATGCCATGTAGGAGTTCAGACCTTTTTTCACCATTACGGCCTAATGATGCAAACAATTCCCCCCCAGCCACAAGATCTTGGAAATTTCAGCTGCACCAGCATCCAGGCTCAGGCAGTCAACTCAGTCACAACTTAAAGCATCAGTACAGTTCAGCATTTAAGATCTTGCTCATGGTCCACAGAGAACAAGCCTCAGCAAAGTTATTTCTGAGAAATACACAAGATAAAATGCCATTTTTAATTGACTTATTAAAAGTCTTAAGCAGACTGAAGGCACATGCAAGTTACAATCTCAGACACGCATTTCAGGTGTGGCAAGTAGATTTTCTTGCAGTGGCACTAAGTCCACTGCACCAAAAGAGCTGCCTGCCTTGTCTCCTGACCTACTTTACAGGCAGCAGTCTTCCAGCTCGGTGCTGGAACAGACTGGCTCATGTGACAGCCAGACCATCTGTTTAAGATACCAAAAGAGTACACCACTATGCTAGAAGACACCAGAACAACAGTTTCCACATAAATCTAGGAACTGAGGTCTTCCAGATAGGCATGTCCATAGCAAACCTTTGTTCTTTATTCTCTGCCCCTCCCGACATTAATTACAGGGACATGCTTCCTGAGGCACCGATAATAGGAGGAGGACCCCATACAATCGCAATAAGAGAACTTTGTTACCAAAGTGGTTATCCCTTCCTATCCATGAATGAGCTCAGAAAGCATTCACATACTTGGGTAAGTTTAAGGCATTCCAGCACGGGCAGCTCTGAGGATTCCTCACCATCAAGCATAACTTTTTCCACCATGGCTGACAAGTTACTCCTTCTGAAATCCATCTGAAGAACCAAGTTCCTCTATGTATACTCTGAATATGTTTCCAATACTCTATCTCATTATGTATGAAGCAATCCTATTGAAAAGATTATGAAAGCTGTGCAACACTGAATTCAACCTCAAAGTATATACCCCTCCCTCCATTAAGTTGAAGTAAGAACCACAAAGTAATAATACTGTTGTACAGTAGAAGCTATGTTTAGCTTTACCAGGAGAGACTGAAAAAGTAATGGTACTAAAATAGTTATGCTGATTCAAGTGTTTGGTCCAACTTGCTAGCTATCCTTCATCTTGTTCAAAAAAGAAGTGAACTGCCAATTCCAGAAACTCGCTGTAGTTGTTTAATAGAGACCACTGAGTTTTACAACAGTACTACAGCACCTAAGGTGGAAAATACCATGAAAGTACCCTTTCCCATTTCTAAACGTGAAGGCAACTGTAAGAAAGAGCACCTTCATTAAAGACCTAAATGATGGAACAGGTACATCCTCAGCAAGTGGACTGAGAGTACACAACTGTATAGAATCCTTGATCAGATGTCTGTGCTGTCATTCAGGAAAACCTCAAGAGGCTGGAGAAATGGGCTGTGGAATAGCTCAAAAAATTCGATATGAGGAAACGCAAAGTCCTGCACCTACCAGGAGCAACCCCATGCAGCAGTGTGTGCTGGAGGCTGATTGACTGAAAAGCAGTTTGGACAGGGAATGAAAAAAAAACCCATAGACAGTGATGGAAAAATTTACCAAGAACCAGCAACATGCCTCCACGCAAAGAAGGCAAACAGCCTAGAGAAAATAATGCTCAGGGAATCTTATCAATAAGGATAAATATTTGATGGAACCATATACAGAAGGAAGTAACAGACTCTTTTTAGTGAAAATTGAAATACTGGAAGTTTCACTTAAACATGAGGAAGACATTTTACTTTGTGGGTGACTGGACGCAGCAACAGGATGCCCAGAGAGCTATTCAAAAAACAACTTCATAGCATCCTGGGCAGCCTGGCCTATATGAGCCAAAAGGTTGGACAAGACAGTATGCAGAATTGACTTCTAGCCTCAACTTCCCTGTGACTGTCATTTTTGAATTCTGTAGATAGGAACAGAGATCAACCCATCCATACTGACACTGTTTCCCAAGTTCACCAACTTCAATTTGACTTTCTACAGTCTGCAAGTCTCTTCCACAACTGAGAATTTACCTCCAGCTTCCTTTAAGAACAATACATGGTGCCGGTCTAAGTTCTCATGTAGTCAGAGAATGAAGAAGTTTTAGAAGCTCATGCAGATCTATTTTAAGTTTTCAGATTATACTGCAAACTGGTTTCATCTGTAGGTGGGTAAAGTTAAGAGCAATAATTACAAAATAGCAACTAAGGAGGCTGGAAGTAGAGCTTCAAACTCCCAGTATATTTTTTGGAATTGGAGAGGTGCCAGGCTCCCTTTTGGAGTAAGTGCTATGTGACAGCACTCCAGCAAACGCCAAGTATATTTGATCAGGTACTAATAAGAAGTCTAGGAATTCACTAGGGTGGTAACTTGGAAGCAGAAGAGCATGCAAACAATAGTTTTCAGTTAGTAACCAGAAGTTTGCACTAGGAGTTTTAAAGCCCATCTCCATGAACTAGCAAATTCAAGGTATGCATTCACTGCAAGCCTGGTATTCCACATCAGCTCTGGTATCTGCTTGATATAGTGCCTGTAAAGCAGCCTTGAAGCTCTCATCAGCTGTATAGAGTTAACTGAGGCAAAAACGAGGTAGGCAGAGCTTCCAAGAATAAAAGCTGAGAAAGTTTCAGGTAGCTGGCCCCAAGTACAGTAACAGCAGTCAGAAATGTCTGAAAAAGGACAAGGGAGCCTGAGTCCTAGGACAGGTGGGATACGAAATGTTTTGGAGTTCTTGGCAAGAAACCAGTGATGTGAATCATCACAGCTCAGACAGCTGTCAGTCTCAAGGCAGGCCACAGCAAGAATAGCCAACACCACCATGTTAGGAAGATACTCTTATGCAATTCTAGAGGGACCACAGCGAGATGACAGTGGAACTAAGCCATACAGAACACTTCCTTTCTAACTTTGCACAGCCTGGCACTTCCAAACCTTAGCAGCAGCCTACTAAATCTGCACAGCCTCAGAGGGGTTGAATCCGAGTCTTATTGCAGCAAAACATCTTCTTCTCACCTCTGCCCTAATCTCAGTAACCTATTAATACTGCCTTTTCTCCTTATTGTCAAAGCACTTGTCCTGGTGCGCAAAGCAGATCTGCTATCGAAAGTAACAAACTTGAGCACTGGAGTCAAGTAGTCATGTGCAAGCAGAACTTCCTTCTTTTTTAAGAAGGGCAGAGAGAAATCCACACACTTCCTCATGTCTTGCCCTCCTCAGCAGTGGATCTGCTCTGAAAACAAGATCTCATTTAGCTTATATGTGTTCCAAAAGCTAAACCAGCAAGGTCTCAGTTTTACAACTAATTCTACAACTAACCCTGCCATGCAACTTGAGGAACTGTTTTCTTCTGCATGTTTCTCCTCTCACCTGATGTTAAAAAACCCCAACCGAATAAAAGGAAAAAGACCCAAAACACAAGAAACATGGTAGCACTCAGGTTCAACTTACGCTGTCTCCTTATCTGAAAGCTAGCAAGGGTGAAGGGAGAATAAACTCAAAGACACTCACGGTGCTCAGGCATCAAGACAGTATTTTAGGCAATTAGATTTCAGGGGAACAGAAAGATCTTTACAGAAACACATGGCCCATATATAAATGCTTTAGAAACAAGAATCTACAACTCAAGTGTTTCATGTCTCCTGCAGCATGACTGTAAAAGTCAAGAACTTGGCTAAAATGTCCTTTTCATCTAAGAGATAAGATGCTGTCAAAAGTCAAGGCGTCCTGGTTTCTAAAACTACCGTCCATTACAAGTCAGGATAAAGACACCACAGTTCTGCAGCCCTCTTCCTAAGATTCAGAAAACTTGAGACTAGTCTACTTAGATGGTCTCAGTAAACAGCACAAAAAATTTTCCTTCCCCTTCCAATTACCTACTGCTCTAGTAGCATTAGCCACTTCTTGAACAGCAACCTAAGGTTTATGAGATATTAAAGAAAGTTACACAGGATCTGAAATACTACATTATTCGCACATTTGAATCAAAATCCAAAAGGAGACACAGAGGCAGATGTTCCTGTCCCCCAGGTTTTTCTGACTCAGGATAAAGTGATGTTCTTTCTCAATGGATCAAAAAAAAAAGAGTAAGAAAAACATGCTTCAAAGAATACAAAGCAGTGATGGCAGAGGCTCAACCACTTCTATGCTATACATCAGTGGCAATAAAAATTGAAGCACTTTATGGGCAGAAAACCCCCCTTTACTCCCTTTGCTTTCTCCACTCAGAGGATTTCAGTCTTGGTACTTGTAGCTTGCAGCAGATATTAGAAAGTATTTGCTCAGAGAAAACATGAGGAGCCCAGAAAAAGCAAATTATACACTTCATAGTGATGGGACAGCTATTTTCACTAGCCCTCTTCCCAAAGCGATATCCTAGTACATGTCTGAATATGGACAGAATCTGACTCAAAGACACTTTGAAGCAGGAGACTTGGAACAAAATTTCTGCAGTACCAATCTCCACCAGATTCTCCCAAAAGACCAGATAGAAGATTAGAACAGCTCCTACTCAAGTATCAATAAATAACTAATGCAGAGCTTTAAGCCTAAGTCAGACCTAAATGCTGACCGCCCTTCGTTACTCAGCTATTGGAAGTTACTCAGCACTATTAGTTGATTAATGAGCCAGTGTCTCAAAAGATAAATAATCCATCATGAGAGATTAAGATTTTTAAGATTAACACTGGAAGGGTCCAAGGCCAGGCTGGATGAAACTCTGAGCAATCTGATGTAGTGAGGTGCCCCTGTCCACAGCACAGAGGTTGGACTAGATCATCTTTGAGCTCCCTTCCAACCCAAACCATTCCATGATTCTAAGACTGAGACATACTAACCACCCAAAAAGTGGTTTTACCTGTTTACCTCCACTTACCCTCCCTCCCTCTGTAGACTACTTAATACTCAGGGCAGGCATTGCCTTAAAGCTAGTAACACCTGTTTATTGAATTTTTTTTCCTGAGATGGGAAAGAAGTTACTACATTTTTTCTTGCCAGTGTGTGAAATACTAAGCTGAAGAAGGGACATCCCATACAGAGCAAAGCTGTTGATCTCCATCCATCAAGAGGATAAGACATATGGCTTTTTCTGCTAATTCAGCCAGAAGGAAAAAAATCATATTCTCTTCCTACTGGATATGCTTTTACTCTGCAAGGAGCATAGTCTAGTGTCATTTCCAGGTCAAGCACGGAACTGCACTCAAGTCTAAAGTCATCACTTACCACAGCCACTTTTGTTCTGCCTTTTAGAGTATTTCTATGCTGCCAAGTGCCTACAACTGAATGGTACTACATACAGGGAACAGGAAGGTGGATTTTATTTCTATTGCTGATGGAAAAACTGGGCAAGAACTTTCCCACTTATGAGAAGTTAGCTGACCACAGCCTAAAGCTAGAGTTATTTCTGCCCCCAGGTTGTCAAGAATACACTGATACACTTCTCAAAACCTCAAAGAAGTAAAGCAGAGAGAAGCTTGCTTGCACTCCAAAAGCAAAGAAGTTCTTTAATACAACTGAGAAAAGACACTACAGGGTGTAAGGTACTCCTCATAACTGCTTCTCACCAGCTATACAGCAGTGTGGACGGACCGTGCCAACAGCTGCAGCTTCTCAGCTGCAAGATCTGTGAAGGTAGCTGCCAATTTCTATTGCTACAGGTTTGCCAGACAACAACCTAGTGAGATGATTAAACCATCTATCACAGACAAAAACCTCCACAATTTCTACCCCTGCCTTAGTCACATCCCCTTTTCTCCACAAGTCATCAACTGACTGATTTGTTAGATGAAGGCCTAAGTTCTTGAAGAGAAGATAAACCTTGCTTCTCACAAAAGCAACAGTGGGCAAATGTTCAAGAAGAGGACTCCTTACATGGGCGGAAAGAAGCGCTGAATCCCTACATCACAGCTGCACACAGCAGATGGTGAAATATGGAAGAGGCCAGGCTACCTTGACTCACTCCCCTATAGCATGGGAGTGTATTGGGCCAGATACTGCTGACAGCCTCAAGGCTTTTGCAGCCTAAGGGATCCATCCTACTCAGAAGCAGGTCCATATTCCCCAGGACAACAGCCACAGAAAAAGCACTTCTTGACACCAGCAACTCAGTAATAATACCTGGTATGCACGAACTAGCTGTGCCAGAACTGCATTTAAACCCATATCACACCTTGCAGTTCTTGCTCCCAGAAAATCCTACCTTAAAAATTTCAGGAAGACTTGTCCACAGGGATACTAAGTCCTTGCAAGAGCAGCTAATGTATTGGCAGCGCTGTACTACCAGTACCGAATTATTACCACGAGGAAGGCACTTCACAGAGTTTGCTAGTGTCCTGTGAACATATACCAGAGCCAGGGAAAGGAAAACAAACATAGATACTCCTGCAGAACACTGTGTCTGTATTAGTGCAGAGAAGAAGCGAGCAGGAGTTCAGCCTGGAAAGGACAGTCACAAACAAGCTGATGATAAGGAAACCATGCCAGCTCCAAGCCTTCCGCGTGAGCACTACAGGAAGGAGACAGCAAAGGAGCTGCAGCAATGCCTGAAAAACTTACACCTATCTGCAGACATGAGCCACAGGAGTTACAGTAAATAAAATCCTGCCTCTCGCAACCCTCCTGCGACAGCGCGATTACCAGTGTCCCAGACGGTCCCTCGCAGCAAGGGACACGGTATGTTCTCCCCCCGGAGCCGCTCTGTGCTCTTGCAATTGATGTCAGCAGCGCCCAGGGCTTTATCCCACGACGAGACGAAGCCGGGAAAAGGGATGTGTCAGGGAAACACACATACACAGTCCTTCTTCCCGCCCTCCTTCAACACCAGAGGCCCCCTCAAATGCCACAATCCCTTCCCCCGGGCCATACCTTGTCGGCGATGCTGCGGGGCAGCAGCAGGTCGGGGCTGGGGGTGAGCGCCGGCCCCATCTCCTCGCTGCTGGACGTGGCCAGAGGATGCGGCATCTCCCGCAGCGACTTGGGCCCGGAGGACGGGAGGGGCTTAGGGGCGCTGGCCGCGCCGCCCGACATCGCGCCGGGGCTGGGCAGCGACCGAGGCAAGGCAGGAGGGAGCGGAGGCCGCGCCGCCTCGGCGAGAAGCTGCGGGGCCGCGGCCGGACCCTGCCCGCCACCGCCGCGACACGAGGAGGCGCAGGAGGCGGCGGCTGCGGCGACGACGGAGGAGGAGGAGCGAGCGCAGCATCCGCCTGCGCCGCCGCCCGCCCCCTTCCAAAGCGACATCCGCGCCCCCTGCCGCCCCGCCCCGCCCGGCCCGCACGGCGGCGGGCACCGGCTCTGCCCGCGGCCGCCACCCGGCGCAGCGGGGCGGGCCGAGGCGGAGAGGCGGCCCGGGCCGGCATCAAGATACGCGGAGCCCCGGGCGAGCTCGGGCAGGCAGCGGATCTGATGGAGCCCCAGGTGGGCCGGGCCAGCCGAGCCGGGCCGAGCCGGGGGAGGCACCGCGCCACCGAGCAGCCCCGACGGTGACCCCGGACTGCGGCGGGGTCACCGCACGCTGTCGAACAGCGGGTTAAGTGTCAGAAAAGCAATCATACTCCTCGACTTTTCAAGGCTCGCCGACCTCAAACTACGCTCAAGTTGGAAGGGAAGTTTGTAAATGGGGCGTGTTGCGGTGCAGGACCGACCCCAGCCGGGCTGAGGAGGGACAAGGCCCGGCCTCCGGGACTCCCTCACGGTGAGAGTGCACCGGATACACTGAGAGGTGTCTTGCCCGCAAGGCATGCATAGAAACATCCTTTCACTGATGCCATGTGTCTACTTTTGTCGCAGAGATCTCACGCTGAGAGATCTCCCATCGTTGTAGAATGCTTGATCCTGCTGAAATGAGCTGAAAGATACATCAAGACCTCTAGAAGCAATCCATGCAAATCCATCAGACAGCATGTAATCCATTACAAAAATTCAGTGATCTATCCACATTTAACAGCGTGGGAAAAGTGTTCATGTTGGTAGAGTAACCAATAAATAGGACATAAATCATAGTCCTAGTCTAAGATCTTTCCTGAGCAGGAAAAGAAGCTAAATCTGATGGATAAATTACTTTTTCCCAGATAATTTGCTCAGCACTAATTAGACACCATAGAGTAACATGCCACTGGGGAAAGTGATGAAGCACTGTAAGACTGTCACGATCCCTTCAAGCTACAGATAGATACATGAAGATAAACATACAGGTATATGACCAGGTAAGACTTGGATGCTGTAAATATTTCACTTGTATTTAACTTTCCTGGGGAGTAGACACCACTGAAATCAACAGGGCAGCACTAATACCTACAGCTGAGCTACCAAGTTTTACAGGTGTCACTGCCAGATGCCATACACCAGGACAAGCACGAAAGCACAACACTACGGACTCTTACTACAAAAAGAAGAAAAAAAAATCAATCCTTACTATAAATAACTACTTGATATTATTTAATGTTTGAACTCCAGCAGACATCAAAAGTCCAAACCTAGTGCCAGGCCCCAGTGAGAAAGTGGCTGTGAAATATTCCTTGTTCATTACACTTCAGAAACAACAACCTACTTATCTGTCAGAAAAAGGAAGCAATACACATTAGTCAGCTTAGATACATGCATCCCAACTTTCTTTTAGACTATCTAAATCTTAAGTGGAAACTATTGTGATAAAGCAGCAGGCAGGTTTGTGTATCTGCCACACTTTCATGAATTGGTTCCCTTCAGTTTTGTGACAGTCTGTATCTCAAAGGTTTATGACTTACTGAGAGCTCTTTTTCTCTTTTCCTTATGCCATGTCACCCAGCTGTGTTTCCAACTCAATCCTTTTCCAAAGGAGGCCTGGTCAGGGACACCAACACCTCCTGACGCTTGGAAACCTGGGGCCATTGTAGCCCTGTGCAAGTACAAATGACCTTCTGCTCATTAAACCTTGGCTTAGTGGGCAGTGAGCTGAGCATAAGGTGGAAGCATTCTTGGAGCAAGGAAGACTGGTGGTATCCAGGTTGCCTAAAGAGCAGGCAGTACAAGCAGCAGATTGAGGGCAGGATTTATCAGACTCTGCTTGGCACTCACTAGACCTCATCAGAAATCCTGTGTTCAATTGTGGAACCTTTATACAAGATGCTGACAAACTGGACAAAGTTCAGAGGAGGGCACTGAGATGGTTGGTGGCAATCTGCAAGCAGCAACTGCAGGGCTGAGGCTTTTTGGGCCTGAAGCAGATAGCTTCAAGGGCAGTTAATTGCATCCTCCAACATCCCACAGGGAAGGGGCGGAAAAGATGGAAGTGGGCTTACCAGAGGAGACCATAGGAGGAGGGCAAGAGGCAAAAGATCAACTGAAACAGGAAATTCCTGATGGATGTTAGGAACACCAAGTTCAAGTCAAGAGTCAGAGCAGGTTGCAGAGAGAGGTTGTGCAGTCCACCCTTGGAGATTCTCAAGACAATCTGGTGCGATCTCACGTCTGACCCTCCTTCAAGTAAGAGATTGGACCAGAGACCTCCCTACATCCCTTCCAGCCTGAATGACTCAGTGCTGCTACAGAAGTCATTATGTTCAATTTCTAAGGTTCATAAGGTGACCTCTCAATTAGCCTGTATACAAGGGTGAAGTTCCACGCTCCAGAGATTCACTTGTCTAGTTTCCTGTGATAGGGCAGTATATGCCTCTTTTTTATTAATTACAATTGTCTGTGTTACCTGTTTCTGCTATTTGATCATTTCATCGGACATAGAATACTTGGAAACATTTTCAAATAACTAACTGAATTAGTATATGCAAAATGCAGGAATATTTGTGCACCTGTGAATGCAAGTAAGCTGAAGTCTGGTTAGAAACTAAGTTCAGAAGACATTAGTGGAAGAGCTGTTATGCAAGAAAATTACAAACTTGCTGGTTATTATGGTGATATTCCTAAATTCTCTACATGCAAGTTATGATAAATTTCAGAATTCCAACACCATAGCATGCTATAAAGTCAAGCTGGCTAACTTGACACTAAGTCAACACTTAAATGTAATTTATGATAATAACATGCTTAAAAAAAAACAAACCAAAAAAATGGACAGGGTAAGTAATCTAGCCTTAACTGTCTTAATGACTAATGACAGATGTCTCTCATCCTCTGATTTTGGTGAGTACCAAATATGCAAAGATCTGTACAGACAGCAATCTAGGTATAACAGTGATACATATCTGAGGTAGCAAATGCAAACTATGATACTGAGAAACAAGACAACCAAGTTGGATGGAGCTCTGAGTGACCTGGTCTAGTGGGAGGTTCCCTGCCTATGACAAAGGGGGTGGAACTAGATGATTTTTTAGGTCCCTTCCAATCCAAACCATTCTATGTTCTATTGGAAGAGTTCAAAAATCATAAATCATACCTTAAAATGTATTAAAGATTACTTTAAATGTGTAATCTTAAAAATCTGTACAACTGTTTGGCCTTTGCTGTGTCTTCTGCAAGTTTGTATCACAGACAATGGTGGGTTTTTAGCTGCTTTTTCAGCTATAAGGGAAACCCATTTCTATTTTTTAACATGGAAGATGAGCATATTATGTAGTTGATTTCAAAAACTAGAATTTCAAAAAGAAGACAGAACACTGAATGTGAAATTAGAGTTAGGAACAAATTCTTGTACTGTGATTAGAAGTAGTCACACAATATGAACAGGGGCCATAAAGAACTCCAAACCTATTGTGCATGAAATTAAACAGAAAAAAATAGATATAGCAGTCTTCTTGTAGGAATTGTTTCCTACACACAAACAGGAACCTCTAAATGTGTCAGTATGTGGTCATCTGGCTCCAACAGCAGGCTCAAGAGGCACTACCAAAACCTGAGGAAGGAAAGTGTGTATTTTTATAATACCAGCAGTGAAATAAACAAATCTCTTAATTCTGCTAGGAAATGATGAGTGATTAAAAACATAGGTTTTGTATCCTTCTCCACTGTGGTGGTTTATTTTATAAATTATTTATAATATTTTCCTTGATGTTTATACTGGTAATTTTCTTTTTGTTAAACATCAACCAAGCTAAAACCATTCAGCACATGAAACATGCAACCAGAATAAAATACACAGTGAAAACCAAAATCAGGCTGAAAAGAGACTGCTATTCAATGCCCACATCTTAACCCAAGATAACTTGAAAAAACTGGCATGCTCTCCTAGCAAAATCATAGCTATTTATTATGTTTATATCATTTCAGCTCAGAAGCAGGATGAAACAGACAGGTGTAACACTAACTGGGCAAGAAGACAAATGGTCAATTTGGGGACCAAGAATCTCACCAATTCAAGAAAAATGTCACCAGTTTTACATGTTTTTTCCTGAAAAAATAGTTCTGTTACTGTATCACTGAAATCAAAGTCCTGCAGGCGACCTCTTAGGATTGTTTACAAGGATAAACCAGGAGAGGAATGATCCGCAGATGATGTACAGGAAAACCTATTTACAAATTTAAGGATAGCGCCTATCTTGCACTGCTGTTCTGGAGTGCCAGTTACTCCAGTAATACCACCCAGGATGTTTTTATAATGGCAGATGGCTTTTCAAGTGCTCAGTGTGAGCCTGAGGACTCTCAGTTATCTCTTAACATTCTTTTTGTAATGCATTTTTATCTTTTTGTCCAGATGAGACATAAAATGGCAAAAGGGTTTACAATGACTATCAGAAGGCTAAGTTCACATTGTATTTATTTACTAGACCAGACATGTAAAGCACACCTGCTTTTCATCAAGTATTCTATTTAAAGACGAAATGCTAGGATTCTCAATAGCATACTCCAGACAGTACAAACAATAAGGTAGGCTTGAGGCCACAGAGATACTGGCAGGCTTGGCTGGTTTGACAGGTCAAGGGCACTAAATTTTTTTTCCCTGCTGTCAACAGCTTCTCCTCAACTGCTTTGTCTTTTCCCCATGTGGTCTACCTTGGCAAAGATAACATATGTGGCTGCACACAGGCACACAGGAAACTGCTACAGAACACCACCATTCCAGAAGATATAAAAAAACCCCAAAAAATCCAGCTATCTTTTCAAAAAGGGTCCTTCCTTCCATATGCTACTAGATCTTCATATCTTGTGTACAGCAGAGATTGGAGAGGGCAGGCTTTTGACTCCATCATGTTAAATCCTACGCACGTGCTCAGTGACTCTAGAGAGAAGACCAGTTTCAAGTCATGAGCACACAACACCTGTGCATTCATGTACACATGTAAGATAATGCATAAGCTTTTCAAAAGCCTTCAAAGCTGTCAAGTTTTATGGGGGTGCCATAAACAGGATTGTGGGAACAAAGGACACTAGTGATATATAGCGGAAGTCTGTGCTAAATGGCTATAAAATGAAAAATCAAAAATCCAGCCAGGGAGAAAGACTGTAACTGTGGATACAGTACCTTTACACAACTGGCTATGGAAACCCCAATCAATCCAAAATGTTTAAATACTCTTCAAGATGTATTTTGTTTGTTTGAAGAGTTTTTTTTTGTGACACACACAATAAATAAAGGGAGTGTTTAGGACTGTATGTCTGATTAGCAGTGCCATATGGAAATAAAAACAGCATTCTGGAAGATCTTGGTTCAACCCAAGGAGACATCATGCACATACTATTTTCACTTAGGGGGAAAAAGAACCCAAAATGTTAATCACTATTCTACCTCAGCCTATAGTGATTAGAACTGCCCATGGTCATTCTGAAATCACAGATTCACTAGGCTGAAAGAGACCGTCAAGACCACTGAGATCATCGAGTCCAACCCATGCCCTATACCTCAACTAGACCATGGCCACATGGGTGCCACATCCAGTCTTTTTTTAAACACATCCTGGGATGGTAACTCCACCACCTCCCCAGGCAGGCCCTTCCAGTACTTTACCACTCTTTTCGTAAAGAACCTTTTCCTAATATCCAACCTATATTTCCCTTTCGGCCTCTCTAATTTTTTTCCTACATGCCCTAGCAACCCCCTTGAATACTTCCTGAGGGACCTGACCCTCCTTCCAAAGATGATACATCCTTTTTATTCCTAAGTTCCTTCAAAACCTCCTTGCCCATCCAGGCTGGGCGTTTACCTCATCAACACATCTTACAGCACACAGGAACAGTGTCTTCCTGTGCCCTCAGTATCTCTCTTTTGAAGCACACCCACCTTTCCTGGACTCCTTTGCTTTTAAAGGCTGCTTCCCAAGGAACTCTCTAAGTCTCCTGAATGAGGGCCAAAGTATGCCCTCAGAAGTCTAATGTAAAAGTTTTATTGATGTTCCTCCTCATTTCACCAAATATCGAGAACTCATAATTTCATGATCACTCTGCCCCAAGTGGACTCCAATCACTACATTTCCCACCTCTATTTGAAAACAGCAGCTCTAAAATAGCCCCTCCCCTGGTGGGCTCACTCACCAGCTGTGACAAAAGTTGTCCTCCACACACTCTAAGAACTTCCTGGACTGTCGCTGTTGTGCTGTATTAAGTTCCCAGCAGATGTCTGGTAGGTTAAAGTCACCTACAAGAACAAGGGCTGATAATCCTGAAACATTCTCTTACCTGCTTATAGAATAAGCTGTCCACCTCTTCATCCTGGTTGGGTATATGATATCAGACTCCCAGTAGGATATCAGCCTTGTTTGCCTTCTTAATTCTTACCCACAGGTATTCAGCTTCATTGTCAGCTTCATTAGTTTCAATAACCATGGCATCAAAAGCCTCCCTAATATAAAGGGCCACCCCTCCACCTCTTCTCCCTTTCTTCTGAAGAGCTTGAGCCATCCAGTGCAGTGCTCCAGCTATGTGAGTCATCCCACCACATTTCCATGTTGCAATTTATATTCATTCAGAACTACACTCAATTTAACACAGCTTTTGTTTATATAATGGGATACAAAGCTCCCCCTACTCCAAGATGATGAGAACAGCCAGCCTGAAAACCAGCATTTAATGCCTGAAGGAAGAGCATGGCAAGATTTGTGAGGCAGTGTTCAAGAACGGCCTTCTTATAAAGTGAAGATTTTGTAATGGGTTTCCAAAAGACATGCTATAAATGCTTTATTTGACTTTTTTATTTGCTTATGCTGAACAAAAAAGAAGAGTTTCAGGCAAAAGTATTCTGACACACTGGAGATTAGACACCATTCCTTTAAGGGGTTACACTTCTTCCTGTTTCTACAACCCAAGGAGAAATGAATTGATAACATATGGATGTGAAACTCCTCCCCCAAAGCCAACGGATCATTTGACTTGAGGCATGATCATGTTTTTGTAGAGATGCTCGAAGATACTGCTATGATCAACATTCACCACACTCGTACAGAAATGTAGAATTAATGAGTCCCAGCTTTTATTCACCTGAGTTTCCTGACTCTTCCTCCTTGTCTTGCTGCTTCTTCCTTCTCTACCTTCCTTTCTTGATCCCCAAACAAGGACCACTGTCCCCTAATTAATTCTTCTTGCCACGGTTAGCTGTGTAAAGAGGAGCACAGCAGGTAGGCCTGTCTGCCTCAAACTGCATCTTTTCAGAATCACTTACATCCTCAGTCCTGGAATGACATCACAGAGAATTGCACCAGGTACGATTATTAGTTTGGATGCTGTGCTGCTCTTCACTCACCCTGCTCCTCAGCAGTTAATGACTGCAAGCGAGGTGTTTAGATAAAATGGTCTGCAAATTACCCAAGGGATAATTAAAAGGAAAAAATTAGCACATATTACATTTCTAAAGGCAGAATGAGAAATAACAAAATGAAACAAAACAAAAAGCAATACCAAAACAGAATCAGGAGGGCAGGTGATCAGTCAGCTGTTCATGCACAGAGAACAGTTGACAAAAATACATGTGGGAATGGCAGTAATGTTTGCTTCCCACAGTATAAATCAACAGGGCTTTAAAACAAACAGAAAACTCCCCGAGATTGTCTGCTGGTTTGGGTACAGGCACACACACACACACACACGCACACACACTGCTTTTACCAGGAAAACAATCCAGGTAACTAAATTCTACATCTGGACATTACAAGTTTTCAGACACAAATTTGTTCAGTTTTACAAATGTCAAACAGTGTGCATGTCTTTGAAAAATATAAATGGAAGGACAGCATACTTGATTAGCAGGTTGTTGTCTATCTCACAGAATCCATGTGTATAATACTAAGGCACACTATTTTAAGACAAATTAATCCATTATTATAGACACTAACAAGATTTTTATGTATTCTGTACACTCTCAAAAACGTAATTTATTTCTTCAAGATAGTAAAGCTGGCTGCAGCGCATCTTTAGTAATTGTCAATTGCCTTCAATATTTCTGTAATATGTGGTTGTCCAGGCTAATCAGTTAGTGTGACCCTATGTGTTTTCTTACCAATATAAATAATTCCATTGTAACTAAATCAACAGTTTTTAATAAGCTGTTTTTCCACTTTAGGCCTGAAGAGTGAGGAGGTTATGGACTTCTAGCATTTAATGAAAGAGAAAGCAGATGAAATAAAATGCCCTGCAGAATGCAGAAGACTTGACTTACCAGATCCAATATCACCCTTGCTGTAAGGGTCATTTGCTCAGAAGTGCCTGTTACATACACCATCAAAACCTTAATACTAAAAAATCTAATATCCAGCAGTAAAAGCATGTCTACATAGACATCTTGAACTAAGTAACAAAAAAAAAGGTAACTGTTTTCGTGTTCTTATCCTTACATTCAGTTAAAGAAGAAAAAGGGCCTTTATTTCATGAAAATTGTTTAGTGCCTTAAAAAACCCCCGCATATAAAACTGAAGCAGACAACGTGACTGATTTTTGGCTGCAGAGAGGTCAGAGTTGGCCCCATCTGTATGCAGCCTTTAAATTATTTATTTATAGCAATCCTTAATAATTGATTTATGTACAATCAAAGCTACAGCTGCTACTCAGACCAGTTGGATTCAAGTAAGTATTTTAACCATAAGGGCATAAAAAGTCTTAGATTGCTGCTTTAAGACTATGGTTTATTCCCCAGGTCAGACTGGATCATTTAATCAGATACCTTCACCTATACTGCTGTTGCTTGACATTCCAAAAGCAAACCATGCACCAGCTCCATGAACACACCTCTCTGTAATTAATTCCAAATATTGCTGCTGTGTTCAAACACAATTTGCATGGCAGTGATTTAAAGCAAAAATGAAACAGGAGAAGAGGACACAACCTCAAGTTGCACCTCAAGTTCTTCCTTGCAAGAGCGATTAGATTTTGGAATGAGTTGCCCAGCCCAGGGAGGTGGTGGAGTCAGCGTCCCTGGAAGTGTTAAGCAATGACTGGGTGTGGCTCCCAGTGCCATGGTCTGGTTGATAGGGTGGTGTTGTGTCACAGGCTGTACTCCATGACCTCGGAAGTCTTTTCCAACCTGATTTCGTTACCCTTTCCCTTCCACTTTTGGGTGTTTTTACTATTTAACCTCGATGCTGCCTGGAGTCCCCATTGTGTGGCCCAAGCCTGAAACCCTGGCGCTTGCTCCTGTGCCCAGGCGGATGTCCTCGGCAGGAGCAAACTCAGGCAAACGCTGCCGTACCGCTGAGCGCTGCACTCCGCGCGGCCCCCTGCGCCTCCACACGCACAACCGCGACCCCTACGGGCCTGGGCAGGGCGAGGGGAGGGCACGGGAAGAGAGGACGGCACGGGAAGTGCGAGGAGAGGCCACAGAGGAGGGCGCGGGAAGTGCGAGGGGAGGGCCCGGGAAGAGAGGAGGGCCCGGGCACGGCGGAGGGCGCGGGCGCTGTCGCGCTGTGCGAGCGTCACGAGCAGGGGCGGCGGCGGCGGCGGCGCGGCCGCGCTGCGGGAAGGGCGGGCGGGGTAAAAGGAGCCGGAGCCCCGCGCTCTCGGGTACGTGGGTGGCGGGAGGGACTGCAGGGGCCTCGGCCAGGCCGGCTGGCCTGGTCTGGGGCGGGGCATCGCATCGCCCCCGGGCTGGGGAGAGCCGAGGAAGCCGTCCGTCCATTGTGGGCGGGAGGGGAGAGGCGAGCGGGAGAGCCCATTCCCGAGTGTGCGGGGGGAAGTGGGCAGCGGCGAGAGTGGGTCAGGCCATCCCTGGCTCTTGGAGAAACCCGTCCCGACCGCTCTCACTGCGCTTAATTAATGCTGTCAATGAGTTATTAATTCACCGCAGCGCTGCTGCTGAGGGACCCACAGGTCCAGAGCGTAGCGATGACACGGTCTCCTGTGGAAGTGTGACTGACTTGTGCTCCACGTTTCCTGCAGGATTCAGCGTTCCTGTCCCTCGCCTCCGCCTGGCTGAGCCAGAGCTCTTCGCCACTGCACTTTACAGCCTGGCACCTTGATGGAAACAGATGTTGGTGGTGGTCCGAGGTGACGTATGACCGAGGAGCAGCAGGCCTCCTTTTTTGTTTTGCCACACTGCAGCTGACTTTGGCTGGCCTTGTATGAGGGATTTAAATAGCCTCTCCTCTAACAATCAGTTTTTCTTGAGTTAGAGCCTAAATCGTGATTTTCCAAGGCTTCAGCTTTTAAGGACTGCAAAGGTTTGATGTAATTCTTAAGTGTAGTCTGCCATGCCTTGTCAGAAGATGTTCGGTTGGGAAAATAGGTGTATGACTACAATTATGTATATTATTTTTAGTAAAATAGAAATGATAAGAAATTACTACTACTTCTACTAATAGAAATTACTAGAATCTGAAAAAAAGGATTGATCACAACCTTTGGTATTTCAAGCCTAAAGTTTCAGCTAGAACAATATATACTGTAGAATACATTTTAAGCAGCACACATGGTGAGTTCAGCTTGGGCTTTCTAACAGTTGCCATATTTATGAAGTCTCTAACAGATTGAATTCCAAGCTCTTTTCTTAAAGGACTATGTTCATCTTATATTGTGCCTGTTTTGCAGATATTTGTGGGGGTTAAAATATTTGAACTCCAGCTGAATAAAACAAGGGCTGAAAATTGAAGGATGGCAGCAAATCCTTCAGGACAAGGTAGGTTTTAGTTTAAGTATTCAAGGAAAAAGTGAATTCAAAATATCAGTGAAGTCACCGTAACTGTAAGTTTATTTTTATGGAAAGGTGAAGAAAGGAAAGAGAGTTGGGGCTGAAAGCAGCAGAATGGCAACAGTTCTTCTGGGATGAGGTACACACATATTTAATGGTTAAAAAAGACCACTGATGGCTGGGAAGCTCTTCGTTATTGAGCATAATGTTGTGCTCAGGGTTAGGAAGTAGGTATCATGCCTGTGATACAGTGATCATTTCCTGAAGCTTATTTCAGGCACTTAAAACACTTGGCCTTTAGCATGACTTGCAGCTATTGCACTCAACATCAGAGAACAGCCAGAAATCAAATATGTTCCGTGTCATGTTGGGAACAGCAAGACCCAGGCAGTAATATCTGTCACAGGCAATTGGCCAGGCCTAGGAGAAAAAGCCAGTTAAAACCGTAATGGTAACTGCGATGAAATGTTCCTTTTTACCAGGATGCATCCCCATTGTATCCTTAGAATAATAAAAATCTTAGTAATGGTCCATCTGTCCAGGTAATGCGTGTGCTTTAGAGGAGGCTGAGGGTCTGGAGGTGTCACCCAGTAAATTTGAAGGAGGATCTTAAATCGCCCTCTAGAGGTGTTTTCTGGAAACCTTAGGGGAACTCTGAGGCTTTTCTTGTATGGAGGAGCTGAGGAAAAAGCTTCTCAGGTATGGCTCCTCCTTACTTGGTGATGAGAAATGAATTCTGGGTTCAATTTCCCAGCAAGCAGAGACTTTTTGCAGGTCTGTCTTTGTGTCCTTACCACAAGCAGTCCTGCAAACCTGGTTTTGCTGGAATATACTTCAGGGGATATCATATGACTCGTGTGGGTCCAAACCACAGATTTTATTTGCTACTTGATGAAAAGGAGGTAGTTTCAGGAGTGCTTTTTGAAATTTTGTGTGGTGTTGACAGAGAAGTACTGCAGATTGCAGAGCTGTCTGTTTGGAAATTTTAACTCTGAGTAAGTTTTTGGTACATAATGGTAAATCTTGCTTTTATTCTGTGAATACCAAAATCGGCATCATTGCAAGGAATAGAATGTTGTCATAGAGAGTTAAAAGCTGCTTTTTCTTAAATACGTTGGTTTACTGAGAGATCAGATTTTAGTGCCAGAATACCTTTGCTTCTCTCCCGATTCCAGAGTCTTATAATTTAATAGAGCCTTTTATATTTGAGATATCCTTTACAGACTCATTAAAGGAACCATGCCATTATTATTTGAAAATCGTTTGGATTGAGGAGACAAGAAACACTATCTAAAGTTTAATTACCAAATAAGCCTATATGTAGTCCAACTAGGAAAATTAGAAAGGAGCAGGTAAATATAAACAACAGTTCAGAGTTTCTGTCTTTGCTAGATGCAGTCTGGTAGTGAAAAGGACTGTGGAAAACACTGCATTTTTAGCTTGCCTCTTGGCATATGTATTAGTATTGTTCAAATTAATCTATTCTTTTCACTTGGACAAAAAGAATACAAGTTTACTGAAATGCTCACCTGAAGGGTCATGAATGGTAGCACTTACTCAGGCAGAGCTGTAAGGATGAATTAAGCATTAGCCTTCTACACCCCAGGCAGACTGTGATCGTAACTTTTTGTACCGAATTACTGCTTTTCCTTTGATTTGTATCAGGTATTTTCTTAAGAGTAAATTTGAGTTTTCCATTGATAACAGACTTGGACTATAAAAGTTAAGATTTTTTGGACTAGACTTTTATTCGCTGGCCTCTTAGAAAAGCACTCTTGGTGGTGAGCTGCGTGCGAGTGCAGAAAAACCAAGAAGAATTGAATGAAAAGCCTTATTTCAGTTCATTAGTACCACAGGGAACTGATGGCATTTGCAAGCATTGGAAGATCTTGCTGTATGCTGTGTGTTGTCCACCACATGCACTCACTGACCAGAGTGATACACTTTGAGGGGTGGAAATCAGCTTCTGAATTACAGCAAATACTTCCAGGTGCTCAGAGATACGCTGCTCCTACTGCAGTACTTCACAGTACTTAGGCAACATGCCATTCATCAGGCTGCTCTTGTGAAATTCCTTTGCTTGTGTGCAGCAAGGCCAGAGCCTTGCTGTGTGTAACTGAATTGGCCACTCTGTGTGTGAGCCCTCCTAGAGGAAGCCATCTGACATGAGAGTGATGTTACTGCTCAGGACAGAATTCTCATTTTGGTCCTCAGACGTGGAAAAAGTACAGATCCTGCTTCAGACAGGGCTGAATGTTTCTGAAATTAAGAGTTCTGGTGTGTTGGAAGAAGAAGCTCTTGAAATATGAACAGAATTCTAAGTTTCAGGCTGCAGCAATTCTGAAGTCTCTTTATGTCATAAAAGTTTTTTATGCTTTTCCCTAAAGGTATGTGGGGACATTGACAGAGCACAGTCTAAGCAGCTAGATTTGGCTCTCTGTTCACAGAGTCTGAAAAGGAAGATTGTGCTGTTCTGTGTTCAGTTATGTCATCATCCACGCATTTTGCTCTTCCCCATCTGAGTCTGATCTGTGTGTAAGCATAGTACTTGAGAACTTTGCAGCCATACAGCTATCAGTTACTTATATTCAGCTATGTATGTAGCTCTTTTCTGGAGGCACAGACAAAATACTCATGTATTTTTAAGTAATTCAACTTAATTTACTGAATAACCAGTACACCTTCTGTTTCATTGTCACACAAAGTATATGAAAGCATATCCAGATGTAAATTGTTACTGAGAGTATTTGGCATGCAGCAGACTTTCAGATGATGTTTTGAGATGCCAGTCATCATAAGCAGAAGAGGCCATCAGAATAGAATTACTCCATTTCTTTTGCAAGTGGTGTGTGTTTAATATGGTCTTTAGAGTCTGCTTTTTAAGAGGATGCTGCCTCACTTCATGAATGCTGCCATTTATAGAAACATGCACTTCAGTAAAGAAATTGCTTTGAGTCCTTTCTGAATTGAGCAGGCAGGACAAAATGCAGTGCTTTTCAATGTTCAGAGGTTGGAGCTGGCATACACTTAGAAAATGTTTTCAAAGCTATATCTTGAACACAAAGTAACAGAGGGCTTTTTAGTGCTGTTACACATCTACGGATAAAAGATGCATCTTGGAAAAAAACTTAAATGTGCTGTGAATCTGAAGAAACAAGGAAAGATCAAGGAAACAGATCATGGAGAAAAGATAATCAATGAAAAGCAAAAAATTAAAACAGATAAAGCTAATCCTGTTGCTTGCCCTGCAGAGCTAACTGACATAGGTAAGGGTTAGGGTGGTAGATAAAATGTTGAGATTAGGTTAAAGAGAGAGGCCTTCTGTGAGCTCTTAAAGCTGCCAGTATCACTCAGCAAGGTTTCAGCTTTCTCTGGCTTTCTGCCTTTCATGTGCAGAAAATAGGTGCAAGTAATCTTTCTAGTCCTGCACAAATACAATGCTTGATGTCAGAAACAGAGGTGTCAGAAAGGTTTAAATTTTAAATGTCCTGAATTTGCTACATTAGAGAGTAATCTGAGGATCTAAGTGCTCAGTTTGACATCTGACACTGCCATGATCTAGTTAACTGCCTTGAGTAGATCATTTTGTGTCAGGACTCATGTTAGCAAAGCAGAGAAAAATATTACTGTTCACGCTCAAAATATTAATGCAATTCAACCCAGTGAAGGGAACCTCTGTTAGGAAGTTCCTGTGTTTGAAAATCTGCACTGGTTTTCACAGATGGGAATCTGGTCTGTACTGGGGACGGGTTTTGATTTTTGCATGTCCACATTTCTAGTAGTAGAAAGCAGAACAGACTAATCTGCAGATGAAATATTACTGTTATTTATGATTGAAGTGGGAAACTTCTGTAGGAGTTTTAAATTGGTCTTTATTTTGGGTTCCTCATCAGAGAAGAATCTAAATGAAAGTCTTGTTTATTTATTGCCGGATATGGCTAATTACTTTCTAAGGATGCCAGAATTTCTCTGTAAAATGGATTTCTCATGTTCCACCTCCTTCATTGTTAACCTTTAAATGAGCAGGCTTTGCTTTGCACATTGAAGAAGTTTACCTGCAGGAAGATCACGTTGCTCAGCTGAGGAGTACTAACATGTATATGTTGAATATGCTTCTCCACTTTCTTAAACAGGCTTTTTTTCTCCTTACCAGTAACAAATTCCCTTAGACAAATTACTTTTTCAGCACAGCAGATTGGTGATGGTTACTCTCTGAACTCTAGTGCAAAATACTACTTTAAAAAACCCAACCAACAAACAATCAAACAAAAAACACACCACAAAGCTGTTATTAGAGGTATGAGGAAAGAAAAGATACTCGAGTTTCTTCTGACTACCTCTAGAGTTTCTTCTGCAAGATACTGTAACAAGACTCAAAATAGAAGACAGTCCTGTACTGTTTCTGATCACAGTTTAAAAACAGCATTTAAAATGTCTCAGGCTTTTCTGAATCATACCATCTGTTTCGTGATAAATTTAAGCATATTTAATCTTCATTTTTTTTTAGATCACAAACTTACATTAAAAAGTAGTCTCCTTTTTCTTTCCTTAATCATCATATCTTGTGAATTCCAAGCATGCATTTAAATCTATGCAGTTTATGATAAGCAGGCAGTATCAGTAGGGTGCAGAGTAATAGGTAAAGTATAAAGGTTTTTGGATTAAAATTGTGTAGATTTAGCATACAAACATATGGTTGTTTTAGGTCAGGCCCTCTAAGAGGTGATTCAATCATCATATCCACGCGTTGTTTCCAAAATTTACAAGAAAGTAAAGTCTGGGCTAGCTGCAGCTCAGAGATAATTAAATCCTGGCTTGTTGGCAAGATTTGTCAGGCTTTGTATGTCAGCTCAGTTTTAAGGTTTCAGATTCATTGCAAGCCCAAAGTCTTAAAAAAAAAAAAAGTGATAGTGTACAATATCTGAAGAGCAGAGAAATATCAAAGGCCTGAATCAGTACTCTTTTCAAACAGAGTTTAAGTGGAGCTAATGCTACACAGGAAGGAGAGATTAGCGGGCAGAAAAATTCCAGTTAATTAAATGTAACTGAAAATCTTGTTAACAAATATTGAAATTATTGTGGGTGATCGTACATCCAATACAATATACAATATTGTATACAAATCCAGTACAATATAATCAAAAGACTGTGCTCCTTTCGAGAACTCTTGAGACACTGAAGTTTATGGTGTGTGTATATTAGGCATGGTAGAAGAAAAAAGTGAGAGTTTGATAGCAAGGCAGTACAGATGTTATTTAGAATTGAAAGTTTCTCTCTGGTGATTGTTTCCTTCATTAAGCCATGCAGATGAAAGAAATTCTGGATTATGTAATTGAGCATCAGCACAAGGTCTGTCAAAGAGGATGAACTTGGAGTGCAGCTTCTGAAAATAATAATTTTACCTTGACATGCTTAAGAGTTACCGTGTGTGGCCTTCCTCACAGCTTGTGGGCTACCATGTTTTAGTGCTGTCACTAAGACAGTTTGCAAGGCAGGGGCACAGCACACAGCGACTTCCAGGGGAATCTTGGACTTTTTGTGTGGAAGAAATAAAGGAGAGCTTGACTTTTACTTTTTTTTTTTTTTTTTTTTTTTTTTTTTTCTTTTTTTTTTTTTTTTTTTTTTTTTTTTTCCTTCTTCTTTTTTTGTTTATGATGTTGTCATTGCTTGTTATTTATAGAACAGCAGCAAATAAGAGATTGAAGAAGTGTGCATTTCTGACATGAGGAGTGTCCTTGGTGGCATAGAGGCATGTAAGAGTCAGCTCTGGAGCTTTTGTCCTCAACTGTGCTCTTTGGGCATACTGGGCAACAGCAGGGGCCTGTGCCTCTGGTTTGTTTGAGGGCTGCAGTGAGATCCTTTATCATATGAGTCCTGTGTAGGTGCAGGAGGTTTGCCATGTTTGCATTTAGAAGGCAACTTTAAAAATAGGTGGCAACTATTTTGGGCATTTTTGAAATTCTCTCAAGTCACCCTACTTCCTGACCCCTTCTTTAGTATTCAAGGTTGCTTTGGAAGAATGATGAAAGCAAATGGAGGCCACATTCTTTTATTGTGTACAGACAGTTTAATAGTTTAAATTTGCTTCTCTATTCCAGCATTTGATCATACTTGGAATAAGGGTAGTGTGTATAGGACACATTATATTTAAACTTTTCTTCATAGATTGAATGGAACATGTTTGTATAAACACATGTGCAAGCTTAGTGATTTGCTCATTCTTATCTGTTATATATATAAAATGCTTGTGTTACAGTTTGAGTTCACTGACATGAGAAACTAAGCCCCATGCATATATTGCTCCATTGTTATTGTTGAGTTGAACATTCAGTGACTACTTTTTAAATTTAGAACCTGGTAAGTTTACTTCTTTTTTTTTGGAAGGCAGCTGTCTGAGCATAAACCTTGATTGTAGTTCCAGAGCTGGCTTGGGAAGGGATAGGCTCTAACTTGAGTTAACAGCCTCTGTTTAAAATGTAATAATATGCATGATAGCTTATGGAAGCTATTGCATGCTGGAAAATGAAGTCTGTTTAATAATAGTCTTTTCAAGTGAAGATCAGTCTATTCATCTTAGAGTAATTTTCTACTGGAATTTCTAATTCCACAGGGTTAGAGTTGGGCCACAGAAGTCAAATAAATATCTCTAATATTTTTCTGTCATTCTCACCAGGTTTCCAGAATAAAAATAGGGTTGCAATCCTGGCAGAACTAGACAAGGAGAAGAGAAAGTTACTTATGCAAAACCAGTCTTCCACAAATCACCCTGGAGCCAGGTATTTTATGTTCTTAGACCTGTTGGGACATCACTGATTGCATCAAGGAAAAAAAAAAAAGCCGAACAGCTAGTGAGCTGTAAATGTATATAAATACTTAACAGAAGTGTTTTCTGACCATCTTTAATGCCAAGGCAGAGAGACATTGCTCTTTAGAAACATATTAGTATTTAAAGTGGTTCACATAGCATGAATTTTGGCTTCTATCATTTCCATTTGAGAATGAGAGAAGCATATGTGCTTACTCAAGTGTATTAAATTCTACCATAAAGAAAAATCAGGAAGCAGACACTGAGAAAACCTTTCATTATTAAGCTGAAATGCTCTGGGGAATGGAAGTAGCAGACCATTAGGTTCAGGATTCTGTGTGCTTAGAGAAGAGCAATTACAGCAGGAGTGAGTTATTCTTGAACTCCCTATGTGCAAGACAAACAGTGTATGTTATAGCAGATAATCCTGTAAAAGATGCTGTGTTGTAGGGATGATTCTGCACCATAAAGTGTAATAGTCTAATCTGAGTTGAAGGGTGTTTCTGGATGTCTCCCATACAAGACAAGAAGATTAGAGTTTTGTCATAAATCAGTAACTAGAAAATCACACAATAATTTATATGGAGAAATTAACATCCTTAAACTTTGGGGTTAAGTGAGTGCAGTGCCACGTTCTAGACACCGTGTAACACGCAACACCTGTACGAGAGACAAATACTCTGACTACAGTCTGAGTGCTGCCCCTGTCTTTTCTTCTGAGAGATTCCACGGCACTTTCAATTCCTTCATAATGTCAAAAAATATGCAGAATACTTGAAATTTCCTGATGTAGACTTCTGAGTGAGGTAAGAAGTTACTATTAATAACTTTATGTGGTTATTACTGAGCAAAATTATTGGAAAGAAAATCAGAATATCATACTGTTACATACAGCTCCTGGCAACAGTGTTTCAGTGCTTCATTGTAAGTCTGACAGAGCTTCAGGTAGTGCTTGTTTACTCTCTTTTTTTCTTTAAGGAAATACAACACTGTATTCTAGTGAGCAGAATTAGAATTTTCTAGTTTTGAAGGTGGACATGGGTGGAACGTACAATGCAGCAGTCAGACTCTCTGCTTTGGTGTGATTTTTTTGGTGTGATTTTTCTGATGTGTGACTTTTGAGAACCTGACAGTTTTTTGATGTTGTGCCAAAGGTCTTGGACCACAGAATTGTCAGAATTGAGACCATAAAATTGTGCAAACTTGACCAGAAGACCTTGATGTACCTAAAGCACAGCAGGGACAGCATAAGGGTGAATGGGTTAATTGATTTCTGGACTTGGCACATGAAAATCCTGGATCCAAGAACAGGAGACCTCTTTTGAAAAATGTCAGCTTATGGTGGAGCCTTAAGCTTATGTACAGAAATCATATTGAAAAGTTAGAGAGTACAGATTACAAATTGCAAATTAAATACCCCCAAAATCACTGAAAATACTGTGTTTTAAATAAACTGAGTAGTACTCTTCTCCAGCAGTGAAACTTATCTTAATACTTGCCATAAGCAAAATTTTTTCTGAATTGTTTAGCTTTTCTTATGCATTTAGGCATAGATTTGGCTGTGCATCTTTTCATGAGCATGGTTGCTTCTCAGAAACTGAGTTACTAAATCAGCAGTTGACATTGAAACTGCTGGTAAAATTCAGTTGATGAATTTGCTTGGAATCCTTGCATTTGTACTTCTTTCTCTGTTATTGGTAAGAGCAGGATTTTCAGCAGCAGTCTCCAGTGACAGTTTCAGAGGTAGGTGAGAATTGTCTTGTGATTCAGTTCTAATGGCAACCATCACCTGATTTCCATGTATCTTTATATATAGAGTTGGTGGTGCTTTTTGTCTTCTTTTTGGTTTAATAAGGCAGACAAGTCCTAAGGTATAAAAGACAAGAAAAAACATCAGTAAATTTTAATTTGAAGCCTTATGCTGCAGTGAGATACGCTAAATCAGTTTTAGGTACTCCAGGCTGTTACCAAAGGATCATTATTTCAGTTAACATCAGTAGGAAGCTCCTGTATCATAGGTAGTGAGCTGCTTCCCCACCACCGAAGACCTGTTGTTGTACTGAAGTCTGCAGAGCTCTTGTTAGTGCTCCTGTTTGTCACAGTTGTTTAGAACAGTCACTCAGTGACTGAGTAGTGGTGAAAGCACAAAGCTGCTGTAGAAGTTCCTTGCATTGTCTAACACTGCACCCCAGTGGTTTCATTGACTTCAGTGGGACTCTACCCATGGGCAAAATCCGCAATAGGCTTCAGGTTTAGTTTGGCAGGAATTGTTTATGATGGCTCAAATTGTACAGCTGTGGTCACTCCATCTACTCTTTTTTTTTTCTCTTATATTTACAGATAGTAATTCCAAATAGTAACTGACAATTGTCAAGCTGTGAGTGAAATGAGAGCTCAGGAAGTCATCGTATCCATGGCTAGAATGGCAAGAAAACATGTTTTGGCTGTGGTCTGTGTCATACCATCTTGTTCTTTCTTGCAGCATTGCACTTGCAAGATCACCTCTGAATAAGGATTTCCGTGATCATGCTGAGCAACAGCACATTGCAGCACAGCAGAAGGCTGCACTGCAGGTGAGCTGATAAAGAGTTCAGTTTGGCTCTGTTTTAGATGTGCATCCCTTCAGAGAGCAGCCCTGCTCCTAGAGATATTGAAAAGCCCCTTTTAGAGATTAGGTATCTCTCATTTCTGTATTTGTCAAAGTGAAGTCTCATTTGTTATGATGAAGCATGTCCTTTGGTGTGGAGAGCTCCAGCCAGCCCCACAGCCATGTCGTTGTGTCTCTGTTGAACTCCCCCCAGTTTGTGTCTCAGACTGAGCTCAGATGGCTCCCCTTGGCCTGCTGGCCATGCTGTTGCTGGTGCAGTTCACTCTGCCAGTTATCCTTGATCACTCCAAGGTCACACTTAAAAGCTCAGGCTGAATTTGAGATCCAGGAGGGCTCTTCCCTAGTGGTGGAGGGGGGGAATGTGCAGAACATCTAACTTGCTGGCCTTTGAACCGGGAAGGGGTATGTAGGATTTCAGAAAGGTGTTCCAGAGCCATACAACAGCTGCCTCCCTCAGGTGAGCAATGAGTATCACATCACATGAGCAGAATCCTGGTGTCCCGTGTTTGGGATGGTGTCTGGTGGCACTCTGTGTAGCAGCTGTCATAAACCAAGAATTGCAAGCTGGTTATGGAAGGGAGTGGAAGTGGCAACATGGGGTCTAGGCAAAGAAAAGCAATCAGTTGATTTGCACCACCTCCATGGGGTTGGCTGAAAAGAGCAGAAGAGAATGTCCAAATTAATTGCTTTGATGGGCCCTATTCTGATGTAGCTGATCTAAAATGCTGGGTTTGAATTTGACTATCAGAATTAAGGAGCAAACCGGGAGAAATAAATAATTAATGCTGCAGAAGCCATGAAGTTTTAAATCATGTCAGTGCTGCAGGGAGAGATGCTTTAACAAATGCTTTTCTCTTTCCAGCACGCACATGCACACTCCTCAGGATACTTCATAACTCAAGACTCTGCATTTGGAAATCTTATTCTTCCTGTCTTACCTCGACTTGAGGCAGAATGAGGAATGTTGTTTGCCTCAGAAATTCAAGATCGATTTTTGTCCATAGCAAGAGCTGTTTGACCTTTTAATTTCTTTATGTATCTTAAGACCTACTTTTTTTCTGGGTTCTTGGAGATGCCATTCAGGAGTGTGAGCTCTAGTGATGGGGAAATAGTGTTGAAAATTTTTTATCCTGTATTTCTGTTCCTCTGTTGGGTCAAAGTCAAATGCAAGACTTTTCTTGGAGTTTGAAGTGCACAGGGTTTGCTATTCCCTGTTTCAGTGCTTCCTTTAAATAAATGTCCAAACCAGAGTTACCAAAAGATGCACAATCTGACAGCATTTGTGTTTCTTTTTATTATGTACAGGTATGATTTTTGTAATGAATAATGCAAATTATTTCTGTCCATCAAAACAGACACGAATTTGTCAAATGCATCAGCCAGTCTTCCTCTCCCACCCTCTCCTATGCAGAAACATTTCTACTGTACTGTTTTTACCATTGTAGCATCATCTGGTCTTAAGTCCTTAGTTACAGTGTGCCTGCCTCTTACCTTGCTTTGTGAAATGTGAAAATGAATTAAAGTGGGAAAAAAGTAAATGTTTCTGACAGTCTTTTTTATGGACAAAATATCAAAACTTCTCTGGACATCTCAGATGGAAAGTGTTGTCTGCAAAGACAATTCCATTTAAAAGGTCATTTTTCTAGTTATGCATTTTTCAAGACTCAGTGTGTTTTATTTTTGTTCACTTTTTTCCTTGGTGTTTTTATCTGTGGTAAACAATTCCAGCTTCCTGCTGGAAGAAAATCTATTGATATTAAGGTAAATTGTTTTGGGACTGTGATTGTGCTACCAGGATAAAGTATCTTAGAGTGAAAAATAGTCCTTACTTAGACTTTCTTATATCTCCACAGCTTTGCTTATGCAGTTATGCTATGACACTGATTGCAGTGCCTATGGAGGCAAGTTTTAGAAAACAGAAAAGAACAGGAAAACTTATGTGAGAATGATAAATCAGAAAGCATCTGTTAAACTGGTGCCCATTTGAAACAGCTCTGTCCTTTGCAGAAACTCAGCTGTCCCTAAGTTTCCAGGGTTGTAGTTGGCATTTCCTTAAGGACATCTGGGGTATTCTGTTTCTATATGCAGGGGATTGCCTGAACCCAATAAGCACTACTGAACTATCTATTCATATTTTACTGTTAATATTAATGTAGTAATCATGAATACAGAACAATTACCAAGAGATGGGTGCAGGTATAAGGAAAATGCCACTGCTTTCATATACCTCAGCTGAAAATAGACCTTTGTAGAAACCGGAGCATACTGAAACATTTTCAGAAAGGAGAATCTTCTGGACCCAGCCTGGTAGAGCTTAAAGATGTGCAATTTTAACAACTATTCATACCATATGCTTTTTTTTTCTGGGTTCTGATGTGATGAGTCATGGGAATGATGATGGTTTTTGTGGGCACTGGGAAAGAAGTCACTTCTATTTTCTGTGGTTGGCTCTGTGTAACTTTTTAATTACCAATTATGAAATTACCATATGAAATTGTCCTGTCTATTTGTTATTCTGCAGTGTGAGCTGCACATCTTATTAGATGCTTTGAAGAAAAAGATGTGCAAATCTCAGTGTAAAAGAGACAGCTATGGATCTGTCCAACCTGGAAACATACAGAGGCAAAGATGTTAAAGCAGATGCAGCAGAAAGCATGGATTTTATATTTGAGTTGAATGAACATTAAAGGAGCTCTGTGCCACATATTTGAACTATAGAATCTTTCAGTATCATCATACAGACTGCAAATGATCCAGGCAGTGCAACAGTAATCATCTTTCTCCCTTGGTAAGTTATGGTTGCTCCACTGAAGGAGTTAACACTTGTTGGCTGGGTTATTTTCACCTTGGGTATTGAAAGACCTGCTTTTGTAATTTCAGGGCCTGAGCTCAAGAATGAGGAATGGCAGGTGGGGGAATGAATGCAGCTGTTGTGATATTTTAAAGTTATAATGTCTCAAATTATTCTTTGCAATTGTGAGGGTCTTGGTGATATATGTAGATAGGATTAACTGTCAAATACACAAATTACATATATGGAAGCGCCTATCTTAAAATGACAGACTCAAGCAATTACTGTCAGATGGATCAGTTTTTCTTGCCACTCTTTCTTTCCTCGTATTAGCAATATTGGATACATTAATCTATCCCTATGCAGTAACTTCAGCAAAACCCCTTCTCTTGGAACCACATGTTCAAATTCAAATTATTACCAGTTAGAATACATGTGAACCAGGAAGTATCTGGGATGTGTTGCTTCTAGCAGTAACCACTAAGTTGATCACATGAAAACTGAAGGCTTGTAATACAGTGCTGGACTGTGTACCTCAACACACGTGACTCACTTAATTTTATTTAATTTGCTACAGTAGAAATTGGCCTTTCCACTCACCACAGGTTGGTGTAGTGTCTGTGTCAGAGCTGAATGGTGGGGTGGAAGCAGCTCATAGACTGGGCTAAAGCACCATGAGATCAGATTTTCTAAGTGATGGCAGAGTTGTAATCTCTCAAGAAGAGATGAGGTAAAGGGATCAAAGATGTACTGAAGCACTAAAAGAATTGAACCACAGCTTGTTTCTTAGCTCTGTCATCTTTTTCTTCCACTAGACAAGTTTTCAAATCTTTGTTTTCCAAAGTCACCCACCATTTCCCCACCACAATAGCCACTGCAAAATGCTCTGGTTTAACTCAAGAAGCTTGGCCTGTAAAACCATGTGTGATTTCCTACCATAGTGGTTTTACTCTCCTTTTTCCTTAGTATTTTCACTATGCTGAACTCCTAGAAGTGCTGGTATGAAACTGATCAATAATACTTTTGTTGTATTGGACTTTACAACATAACACAAAATACTCAGTGAAACAAAATAGTGGAAAGAAATTACAGCCCCTTGTGCATCTTACCTAGATCTTCCTAATTGCTTTGATGTGCTCAATTAGTTAAAATGATAAATGCTGGTTTTGCCTTCATGTACTTTCAGCAGTGTTCAAGTGAGCCAGTAATTTTCTAGTCCTGTGGACGCAGCTGGGTAGCATTGTTCATGGCAAGGATCCTTGTCTGAGGTACACACTTTAGATGGCTCTAGGCTTTTATTAAGTCACTTTTGTGATTTAAAGGCTAGAGGTCACTTACCATCTTGCTGCATAGCAGAGAAGTTAGTGCTCCAACCCAAGCCTTGAAGAAATGCATGAAGAGGCTAGGCTTTTCCCAGCCTCTTCAGAGAAGAGGAAAGTGTCAATTGTCCACCAGTTTACAGGGAACATGAGCTTGAACTGATGGAGGGAAATGCAGACAATGGCATCTTAAGAGTGCACAGCTTTTATAGCTTCTCTTACAGAATCTGCAGTGTTGTAGGGGGAGAGCACAAGGGCTGAAGGAGGGAATGAGCCTGAAACAGTGTGGTTCTGCGATCACAGACATGAGCAGGCAGTGACTATCTCAGTGCATCCTCTTAAGCATTATGGTAGCTAATTCATTCAAAATCAGGAGAATGGCTGAGAAAGCAACTGGATGATTCCTGATGATCAAATTCATGGCAGTGACAATTCCTTCTGGCAGATCAGCTCAAATAGCAAACCTTGAAGGACACTCAGTCAGTCCTTCTGCTGAAACCAAAGCTGATTCCCATGTTACGGATACGTGAATCCTTAGGGAAAAGTTAACAGAAGACAGCTGTTCTGCTGGATGGCTCTGTGCACAGACACCTCTGAAGGAGGAGGTGGAGAATGAGGGAGAGATTGTCTGACACTCAGCTGGAAAAGTCCACCTGGCCAGAGCTCTGTGTGCCTGATTTACATTTTGCTAACACACAGGGAAAATTCTACAGAACCTGCCAGTAACACCCTTGTGTCCGGAAAGCCTGGTAATCAGTGTGTTTTGAAACACTTTTGGAGGGCTAAAATACAGAGCTTTCTGTGGTGAATGGTAACTTTGACAACTAATCAGTGAAGTAGTTTTCACATGCTGTTAGGTTAATAGCTTGCTCAGTGAGTTTCTGGATTTATTGGAAGCACAGAGCGTGACCCAGGTATTTTACAAAGACAATACCATCCTGTTTCCTAGTTCTTCCTCTTCATAGAAGGAACCAAATTATAAATGTGTCTGGGAAAATGATCTTTACATTCCTTCCTTGAATACACGTTTTTTAGAGAGAAAGTTTAATGGATTAAATAGAGAAGGCTTGATTATTTTGGTGAGACTTTATGAAAAATTACATTAAACTACTGGTGAGGAAATTATTTTCCTCAGCTATTGCACTCTGCCAGGTTCATTCAGGTATTGAATTATGCAAGGTGGTGACCTTGTTCTCAATCTGCTTTCTTTTTCTGCCTCTAATGTGGATACTTTGGTGTCAGTAGATGCTTCTTTTTTCATGAAGATTTTGCAGATAGGGTCTGAAAGTTGTTCAGAATATACCTGGAAAGTACAAATCACAAGCTTACATGCGTTACCTTCACTATGCATGTACATTACACATATTAGCATGTTATACAACTGGGTGGTGGTACATAAGCTTCAGTAGTAAGTTCATTGTAAAAAATATGTTTAGATTTACAGGCACCTTTACATCTTCACAGTCCTTTTTAGTGTGTTACTTGAATCCTCACATGAGGCAAACTAGATTACTGTTACCTTCATTTTTGCAGATGAAGAAAAATGCTAAGGGGTTCCAATGCCTGCAGCTGCACAGAAAGCCGATGGACTTGTCAGGATTAGCTCCTGGTTAGTCAGCTAGTGTGAGGCGTCATGTGGAGAGTACTGCTCTGCATCCCACACCATCAGCTCTTTCATCACCCCCTACTAGAAGACACAGGGCTCTTTGCTTTTTGGTTTGTCCTTGCTTTCATTAATAGCTAGTGCTTTAGCTTTGGTTTGGTTTTCTCTATCAGATGGCGAAGACAACAAAGTTTGGGCCTTTTATGTTTAAAATTTTCAGTAGGAGAGGTGGAAACCGAAAGAGAGCAATGTTATATCCTGTGCGTTTGGAAAGAGCTTTCTTTCTTGTGCTTTGTTCTTTGCAACAGTGACCAGATAAAGTTGCCCATTGTGCTGGGGGTTTAGCCATCACTGCATGTCCTAAGTAGAGATATGTTAGAGCATCTCTCTGCCTGGATGACTGTAGATTTTCTCCATCTGTCAGTCAGTGGCCACTTGTGGAAGTGGGAATGGCCAGATGTGGGCCCAAGCCAAAGCTGCTGTCTTGGTATTTCTCTGCCAGCAAGACTGCACGGCTGGCTGACAACTGGGATGGGTCAGAAGGACTGAGTGCTTACAGCCTTCCAGGAAGAGACACACCAAGAGTCTTGTGTTCTCAAACTCTGCCCAGCAGAGGGCTTGTTTGTCCAGAGCAAGCAAAACACTGTGCATTGGCATGTGTAGGACTGGCTGCCTTGCCAGCACCCTTGGTAGTCTCTGCAAGGGGGGGTTTATGTCCCATCTAAATGAAGGGTGGGTTTGAAACTACTCCATTCTAAGCACAGCCTGCTTCCCTGGACTTTGAGGTTTGCAGAGGCTGACTTTTCCCTCTGAGCTGGGCCTGTGTATATGTCCCAGTCTTCCTCTCACTCACAGATTGGTTTTGTCAGATTCAGACCTAATCACTTTCAATTTAATACCTTGAACTGGTCAGTTTGCTCTGTCAGCAAACATGCCTGCTTAACCTGTCTGTTTGGATAGACCACTTTTTTTGATGGATTTGCTCATCACCTGACACAGCAGTGTCCTGACATAAGACAGGCTCCTAAGCACAGGAAGTCATTAATAGGCACAAATAACTGCTCATTCAGCCTTTGCTACTGATCTTCCTTTCAGCTAAGCATTGATAGAGCAACTACAAAAAATAAATTATTTCCATTTATAGTCATGGAAATGCTCCCCCATGCTCCTTTGTACTTTATTCCAGTGATAAACTCAGAGGCAGGGTTTCAGAGATGTCAGTATGATGTCTTGATCCCTGCAGTACATAAGAAGAAGTTGTGCATCCAGCAGCACTCACCAGTTTTCTGGTGATGCGGATATATGTTAAGGATAGCTGGTGATATTCAACCAAGAGTGGAAAGTCTAAAACCTAATTGCTTCCCTCAGCATGGCTGAAGACAACTCAGTACAGCAGCAGAGCTCTTAGGCAGACAGGAAACATTGTGATTCTTGTTTCTGTGTTTATTACTTTTTAGTATTTCCACACTAATGCAGTCTGTGATTCTAGCTGGCCTGTTTATTATACCCTTTTGGTCCTTTGTAAGTCTTGTCAGCAATTTTGTAAGATTTTCTGTGGTTACCCCTGTCAGTTACCATTTTTTTCCACTGCTAGACACATTCATTTCTCTCAGTTACACTGTGTTGCTTCTCCAGGTCCACTTCTTCCCTCCCTCCCATTAGTGTTCCATCCTTGAAATATCCCTTACCTGAGCTACTTGGTTATGCCACAACAAGTGTGCTTTAATGAAGCTCTATTTCAGTGCTAAACAACATGCAATTGCATTTTTTGACAGATGCAAGCAAGACTAGAATCAGAAAGTTACTTTTGGGAACCCTCAGAGTATGTTCAGCTGAGAAAGCTGAACATTATTGGATAGCGCAGCATCACCCTGAAGTGCTCGGATTCATTGATGAGGAAGTTGGGGGTTTTTTGCAGCACTTAAACAGCTCTATCTATTATTATTGAAGAGTGACAGTGAAGATTGTGAAGAGCGTAACAAGCTGAGTCAAATGAAATGCTGGCTGATTCCAGCCTGAGCAGAAGCCTGATGACATGAGTGAGGGATGCTGTCTGATTTTGGCGAAAACTAGGTAAGCAACAGCAGCACCTGATAGAGTGCACATTGAGCCATCTCAGTCCAGAGCTCTCTAAGGGCACAGGTTAAGGCGAGGGGCTGTAAGGCTCCTCTGCTTTAACCCACAGAGATCGCCTGCATCTCACATGTGCCATTTTGCCACATCCTCAGGCTCCAACCCAGTGGAAGGCAATTGATTGGCACAGTCCTCCCGGAAACTTACTTTTGCCACCGGGCTGTAAGGGTCAGAAAAAGAGGGTAGAGCAGATGGGTGATGACTGGAAAAAGGTTTCTTTTGTGGGCCATGGGGCTGCAAGATGAGTTGCCAGTGCTGTCTTGGAACATGGGTTTGAGCTGTGCATGTGGGAGCACCTCAGTCCTTTTGGCTCTGGAGAGTTCTTATTCTCTGCTCCTGTGAGACAGCCTCACAGTCCAGCTCAGTGCTGGGAAGTGCAGATGTCACCTTAAATACAAGATGATAATTAGACCCCAGTGAGGCTTTAGTTCTCACTTTCCAAGGGATGCCTTGGGACTTCAAAATAGTATAACCCTGTGCTGGTGCTTCTCAGACCATCTGAGAAGGTAACCAGAAACCCCAGAGGTAAGAGTTTACCACCGAGGAGCAGTCTGTGTGCTGCTCTGTCCAGGCCTGGCATGTGTCCTGACCTCCATAGCACAGGAAAGTGCCTGGATTTATGCTTGCAAAGGCTGTGCTCTCAATCTGACTGGAGCTCCTTCCCTTGGGATGAAGGGTGAAAAAACAATTGGAACCCAAGCTGACCCATGGTTTCACACGGGCCAGATGAGAGCCTGACCCTCAAGATACTAAGGTTGGTTTTGTCCAAACCAGTGAATTCAATGTTTGTCTAAAGAGGATCAGTTCCAAAGAAGGAGGTTGAGAAAGATGTGTCAGGAAAATAACTGTTCTGTGCTAGTGAATATTTTTATGCATGGTCAGGACAAGCATAATGCCAAACTGTTCGAGGCTTCATCTCTCAGTGGTTCACACCCAGATAGAATTTATACAGGACTTTTCCCTCACTCAGAGGACATAAATCTCCATCAGACAGCAATTCACTGCCTCCCAGTTCTGTGATGTGTGTTCGGTATGCATTGTGCATTCCCTATAAATATGCCATTATAGGTTCATGTAGATACGTCACTGAAGACTTCTTGCTTGTTTTTGATACAGCAATGAAAGCCAGTGCTGGGTCTCCTTCCTCCTCCCTGACTCTTATCTATGTTTTTCGTTTCTGTCAGCTATTTCCTACAATATTGGTTTCAAGTGGCAGGAGATCTACCTATGGGATTTCCTAATGCATACACTATAGTGAAAATTACAGGCTTCTCTTTGACAATCAAATTGATTTCAGAAATATCCCCATAAGTAATATTTAGAGAAAGTAACAAAATACACTTTGCAGATCCCTATACATATGACAGCTTTTCAAAACCAAGACCATTTTCATGAAGAACAAATCAAAACACTGAATCACAGCTAGGGTTCTTACTGGTCTGACATATAATGCATTATTTACCAGCAAGTGTTAGCTTTCCTGCATCTCATAATTCACTTAATGGGTGGGAATTGTGTCCTTAATTATTTTGCATTTAGGGACTGGACTTGGAATTGAAAAAAATTCTAAACTCAGATGAAGGAGTAATGATCTTACTGATTCCAGCTGAGTTACAGATTCCAGTTGCAAGTATATCTGTTGAAATATTTTCCTCTCATTAGTAGTCAGATGATGATCAACAATTTTGCCATAGTGTTCTGCTTTATTCTGACATGGCAGGGGAGAGGTGTTATACAGAACTAGAACAATCAGTTTCTGTATAGTGGGCATGGTAAACCTCACCAATCCTCTCACAGCACTGCAATAGGGTAGATAAAAACCCAGTCGTATCTTTCCATTAGAACAGAAGCTGATTGCATCATCAAATATTGCTCCCCAGCTCGGTGCTAAGTCTTCTAGGGTGTCTTTCTTTGTGACTTAAAGGCTTGTCACAACTCCAGCTGAAATGAAGTTTTCCTCTCAAGAGAAGGTGGACCAAGCCATAGCTGTAGAAATTCAAGGCAATTATTTTTATACCTAATCACCAATTTTTGAAAAATTGGGTGTCAGACCAAGAATTTGACTTCTGATCTATGTCAGATCTCAAAACCTTTCTCAAAACCCAAACTGCTGGGTTTTTATTAAGTGCTCACCATTTATACATGACTGATCAAAAATGCTTTCCTTTGGGGATGCTATTTTTTTGTCTGCTATTAATTTGTTAATTAATTCCATATGTTTGTTTATTAATTGGTAAACCAGTAGTAGTTTATTGCAGTGCCTACAGGTCTAGTGTAAATGATCAAAGAATGAAAAATAACTGCATTTACAATATGCCAAACAAGCACACAAAGGTGTGAACCATTAAAAGATATGATTCACAAGAAAGTAATTTTTGTACAGTGGCTCTGAAAGCATAGGTACTTAAGCTTCAGGGGTTCTTGGTCCCCAAAACTCAGTGTCCTTTCTCCTAGCTATGCTTGCTAGGGAGGAAAACCCATCAAATAAGTGTTTCCAGCCTCCAGTGAGGAAAAAGCTCTCCACCAGCTCTTTCCTTGGAAGACCTGGTAGTGATGAAGGAGACCACTGCTCCCCAGCTCTTCAGAAAAAAAGCAGTATTCATCCCCAAAGTGGGACCACAGCATGGTTTGCCTTCCTCTGCCCTGTCCTGTCATTCCACTTTTTTCTCTTGTTTGAAAGCAGCTAAACTTGTTCACATCACCATAGAGACTTCTTGGGATGTTGAATACTGAAAGCAGACAGAGGGCAGAGTTGCTCTATCTTAGATGCTAAGATGGAAAAACTTCCTGGAAGCCTTTAGTGAAGGAGACAAAAGTAAAATTTTCACAGTGCTCCAGGTTTCTTCGCCAGCTTGAAGATGACAGCTCTGAGACAGCAGATCCCCACCCTTGGCTCCTTGCACCAGACATTCCTCATGCCTCTGACCTGCTGCCATACCACCAGCTAGAGGGGTGACTTGGCTCCCTTGGTGTCAGGGCCCTTGTGTGCACATGTACTTGTAGAGAAGGCGCTGCAGGCAGAGCTTGTGCTTATGGGAGATCTGGCCATAACAGTCTGTGTTCTGCCCTGCCACCATTCTGGCAAAAAATAACCTGTTCTGAGAGTCTCTGAGCAATTCAATGTCTTCAGACTCTATGTCTGCCTTCTCCTGCAAGGTTTGCATGTTCAGGTACTGGCTGCAGTATTTCCCCCTTGGAGAGCAGGGCTGTGGGGCTGTCACCTCCCAGGCATCCTATCCTCCACACCTCTTCCTCATCAACAAGGAAGTAGACACTGTGAGAGCATGTCACTGTGAGACATGCCAGCCTTGCTCAAGACTTTAGGCTTATTCTTCAGCTTTCTTGTGGAAGAGCTGAAGGTGCTGCTGGTGGTGGAGGAAGTTGCCACCGGCATTCCTGAAGATCTGACCCAAGCCACGATGTGTAGTGCAGAATGGTGTGGCTACAAAGTCAGACCCATTTGTTTTCTCCATGGTGATGCAGAAGTCCTCCATGGGCTCACTCACCTTCACTGCTGGGATCTGAAATAAGAAGAAGAGGAAAGGTATTTCAAAGCATTTTCAGAAAGGAAGTGCCCTACAGGTGGGAAAAACACATTTAGGGCTTCTCTGTGCTCTCTGTGAAGAACACTGCAGCAGCTTCCATGCTTCCCCAGAAATTTGTTTCTTGGCAACCTTAGAATTTTTGGAAGAGGCTGCAATGAAACGCTGTGGTGTAAGGGGTGTTCAAACATATGCATTTCACTTGCTGGTGCCACTTTTGCACCAGCTGTAGAAATCCAGATTCAGAAGAAAGGAGCCAGATTCCTGGCTTTTTTTGAAGTGAATGAAGGTTCCAGTCACACTGAAGTGTGACTGTGCAAATGTGTGTGACCTACCACTTGGGTGTAATACTCTGTACTTTCACAGCAATGTGGTACTTATGGAAATGGATACTTTTCAGGTGAAGAAGGAGAAGAAGGTGAAGGAGGAGTGAGAGGAGAAAAATAAGAAGCAGTAGCAACTTCTTCTTTTAGCCATGAGATGTCAGTATTGCAATCAGACTGCCAGTCTGGCTGCTTTTGCCTGCCAATATCTTAGATAAACCTAACAGAGAAATTTAGTATAAAAAAAAATGTGAGCAGGGTTTTTATACTTTGGATCTTAGCCAAGTCCTTTTTTTGGGGGGTGATGTCTTTGATGTTTCTAGGAGCTTGTTTTTGGAGAAAAGTTCTCAAATGCCTGAGGTTACACTGGATAGCTCTAGAAGCAGAAACCATACCTTAGGGTAACATCAGGAAATTTTGTCGCATAGAGCATGAGACTAAGGTTGTGCACAAGCATTAGGTACAAGGAAACCTTTAGCATCACCCTGGGTTTCAAAGCTACGGGCTTAACCATGAAGGAAACAGGGTATAAATTAGAAAAGGTTACAGTTTTATTGAGAGAAACTTGGAAAATCCCCGAGACCACAAGGACATAAAGAAGGCTGAAAATCCTTTTCTTTTAAACTTTATAACTTCATTTCACCAGAAGGACTGCCTCCCGGCACTGAAAAAAACAGTATTCTGCAAAGTTTCCTGGCCTTAGTGATGTCCATGTAATCTCTGGGTCCTTTGGTCATGCACCAGTATCTCCACACACTGAGAGCACAGGGATAGCCTTGGTGGTGTTGGGGCTCACGGCACTGATACACAAGTACTTGAAGTCATCATCAGAATTAAATTGTTGAGCTCAGTTGAATATGATAGAAAACAAATAAAGAAAGGGAATAAAAATAGCTTGTCCTGGTGACACTCTGCCACCATTGCTGAGTAGTAGGAATTTACGTGTTTTTCACAAAATATGAAGAATTTAAGAAAGATGATTTTCCCTGATGCTTTCTGATGAGTTTATGTGCTGAAAACTCAGAGGCACCAACATGAGTTACCCTGGTGTTGCTGTAAAGCTAAAAATGTATTGCCACACAGAGCCAGTAATAGAGGGAGCAACACACCATCTTTTGTCTTGCTGTAGAAACCGTAGGAAGATGGCAAAGGCAAAGATTTTTCCTTTTTTAATTGGCGCTGGCACCAGCAAAAACTCTATTCCTTTATTGGCTGACACTGTGCTGCTAGCACATCTCTCCACCACAGGTGTCTGTGCAAGCCAAACAGGCAATGCTAGTCAAGTAGCATTTCCCACCCATACACACTTTCTTCTCCCTATTAGGCACAACAAAACAAGATCCTGTTGCTTCAGTGGACAAAAAGCAGGTGCATTGGGATGAATACCATGAGTTAAATGAAGACAAGCAGTGTGCATTTCATAAATGGAGAGCTTCAGCCCTATAGGCAGGAACTAAAAGCAGAGGATTGATGGAGAATTTTTTCATAGATGTTCAGTCACTTAATATCCTTTTTGAAAGGGTAATGCATCTTTTCGATACTGCTATAATTTTATTATATCCACTATGCTTCAAAGTCTACTTTTTTTAGGGCTGAAACTAATGGGATTTTGCAGCCCAGTGAATTCATCAGTGAAAAGTTGCTCTGAACATCCATGGACTGTGATCCCCACAGTGACTGTCTCAGTGTGGCAGGAAAAGGGGAAAGGTGGTACATTCAAGATCAGTGGGAGGGAGATGCTGGATTTCTCCTTCTAACCTTTGATATTTTTGGCACTGCTGACTGTTACTGCAGTCCCAGAGGTGTAATGCTGCACACTGGGAAGATGTGATTTTAAAAATAAGTTTATATTGTTGCAGATTTTGCTGTTTATATAATATATCAAAAGTAAGGGAACTGCATAAACCCAGCTGAAGGACCCACTGCAAGAAAATCAAGCTGGAAATAGAAACAGATGAGCCCTACCAGGCTAACAGTGCAGGCCCATTGTCTAATCCTCTGAGCTCTGGACTCTTCTGTAACAGGAGTCCTCAGTCTGTGGTGTGCACATCCCTGACATCCCAGGGTCTCGTCCTGAAGATTCCAAGAAAAATTGCTGGAAAAAAGCTACACATGGGGGCACATGTGATAAATGCACATTGCTGTGCAAGTCTGTCAAGGGATAGAAGTCTCATGAACTGAAGGGACCCGCCTCTTCCGCACACTGGAACTAGCCAGTGGACAAAACCGGGACTTCCTTCCATCTGAAAGGTAGGCTGCAAGCATTTTTCCTAAACTAAGCTGTGTTTAAAACCTTTGGTCATGGCAAATGTTCCTCCTCTGTGTGTGGCAGCCTGGCAGCCACTTGATGAGCTATGAGCTTGGTGAGTTATTAGGTGGACAGGTCTGCTAAGAGAGGCCAGGGTGCTCACAGAAATGATGAGCTGCTCTCACCAGCAGTCTCTCTGACAAAGATTTGCCCCCTCTTGTGCCCTTGGGTCTTGCTACACCCCTCTCGCAGCCACTGCTCAGGCACTGCTTGCCCCCTACCCACTCTCCATAGAGTTTTGTACTTCCCAGGGTGTTTCTCTGCCCAGTCCATGGATCAGTAACATTCAGTCCCACATTTCCCCACAAACTGCTTGCCATCTTATGAGTTGTGAGTTACTGGCACACAGTAGTGTGTCCAAGGACTACTTCTGAGAGCACCCAGAGCATTTTGGGAAACAACTTGCTAAAATCAAGATCCTAAATATACAAAACCAGTTGTCCGGAAAGATGTAACAGTTCCAGCCTCACTGATATTCTCACACTGCAATTAATGCTACTTAATTAACTTATGAGAGGCCTTGGCCTGAAAAGTTGTTTCTTGAATCACAGTGTCACTGAGGCAATTTATTGAACTGCAACAGGACACAAAGATTGCTTCTGGCTTCCCAAGGCAAGGTTTATCATGTGCTAGGAAATTAAGTCCTAGTTCCCACTTTTTCCATATTCCAGATTTTCAAAAGTGCTGTGTCTGGTTTGAGCTGAGCTCTGACACTTGATAGCCTTCAGTAACAGCTTCTAATTAGTGCCCCTCACTCCTGAAGGAAACTGAGAGCAGGGTACATGGGTGGTCATTCAGGAATGTTCCACAGCACATGCACAGCCATGCACAATAAAGTCTGTATCAGTTTTTCCTTTGCTTCCCACTACACACCTTTGTGTCAACGCCTCATCTGGTGCACAGGGATGAGATAACCCAGGTCAGGCCAGATGCCTGGCAGGGAGTCACCTCTGGCCAAGAGCACTGAGACCCCCAGCTGAGAATAAACATCTTGGTCTGGAGAGCAGATGTAGAGAGAGATAAAAATTAAATGTCATTGACCAAAAGACACTGCTTTACAATATATAAGCTACACAAATTTCCACGGAAACAGAAGCCTCCTACACTTCCTGGAAACATGCAGGGCTTCCCTCATGATGTTTGGGTGCATCTCCGTGGATACTTTTCCAGAAGCTGAGAGGAAGGGTCCTGTGTATGCCCCAGCAGAAACTGGATGGTAAGATGCATTGAATCCTAATCTATACTATTTCTTCTCTAGCTGTATCACAGGGGCCTCACTCTCATGCTGTATTGTCTGTCTGCTAGTACTGTTTCTTTGCTTATCCCGTGTAGTAAGTCATCTGTTAAAGTCTTGTGTCATTTAAATTTGCATCTATCAAATAAATGGTTCATTTTTTTAATAGACTTAATCAACCATTATTAAGAACTTGCAATGAGAGTGGGCTTTGGGGTGCTGGCCACCTCAGTAAATGTACTGTCTAAAGCCAAAGGGCTGGAAAAGACAGAAACTGGCTTAAAACTCCCCTCTCCATTTGTAACAACCTTGTCCTCATAAACAACAAAAAATGCATGAATTGCTCTAGGGCTTGGATGTGTAGTGAGCTCAGAAAGCGATGGCTGCTGCAATCAGCGTGCAGCTCTAATGCTTGCAGAAAAGGAGTCTTAGCCTAACAAAATACAACTGAAATAAAAATACAGTTTGTGATGGCAAGCATGTATCAGCTACCATCTGTAAGGGTGTTCTATCACCAGAAGGCTGGAATAAGAATTATCCTGCTTTCAACTCCTCCAGGAAATACAGCATCCTTGCTTATGGGGTTTTGGGGGCTTTCTGTTTGGTTGGTTGGTTTTGGGTTTTTTATTGGCATAAATTGCTTTTTTCTGGTCCCAAAGAAAACAGTTTATCATTTTCATTCTTGGACAGTGTGGAAGAGTCCTGAAAAGACTGGGATCTTGGTTCAATACAACACCAGCTCATGGGCTCTGTTTAAAGATAAGGGTATTCCCAGCCTGCCTCCATCGCTGACTTCAGTGGCTGCATACCAAACCCCAAAGCTCTTTGCCCAGCATTGTCTGTCAGGAGCCAGATGATGCTCCAAGCATTTGAAATTATGTCTGAATACCTCATGGAGTAGTTGGAGTACTGTTGGGGCATCAGCAGGACATACTAACAAAACTATACCCTTACTGAGTGTACATAGGAGTACTTACTGGGACCTATCAGACAGAAAGAATTTGGAAAAGCATTAAGCAGGAGGAGCATGTGTCCCTATAGCCAGAAGAGCCATGCAATCACTGGTTCCCTGTGTTACAAACACATCAGTACTAAATTATTCTAGATCAAGTCCCACAAGACTGAATTTTTACGTGTGTAACTGACAGGCTGCCTGTGCAAATTCAGTGCCACTGTAGGTATGTGAGAAACTGATAAAGGAGGAGACCTTGCGCCTAAATCTGAGTCCTGCTCCCTGATCCCGAAAATGCTTTTGTCTCCCTCTTCCGGGAGGGTTTATTTTCTAACCACACTTTAAGGGATGCAGGCCAGCCATGTGAACACACAACACCTGAGTTTCCTTACCTTCAGTAAGGCAGGGTCCTTGGGAAAATTTATTTCTGTTTTTGGTTCAGCTGATGCCATACTCATAGCAGAAGCCCTGCAAAATCACACAACACTGCCATCTGTGCAGGCACAAGCCCTCTTGCCAAACGTCTGTCACTGAGATGATACAGGAAGAAAACAGTTACATTTTCTTGCCAAAACATGCACACACCCTACGTCTATGCAGACAACTGTGCTATTATCTGATGGCTGGTGAGTGCTCCATGCCAGACCATTTAAGTTGAAATGCACATGGTAAATGTCTGGACACCTAATGCTCTGCTCCATGCTGACGCCAGGAGTTGCACCGTGCCTGTGTTTGGTGAGGGAAGGAGAGTTGCCAGATGAGCTAATAAGGTGCCATCAAAATTAGATCTCAGCTCTGATGTCTCTTTCCCTTTCTGCATGCTTCTTCTAGAGCACAGGCAGTTCTTCTTGCAGAGCCCATTGCTGCTCATAATGCAAATCAGCAGTCACCTTCTCAGTGGCACTACATCAGAAAAACCAGCGTCTGTATTCATTCTCCCTCTGTGGAGGGAAAAATACTAATCTTCCCCCACAACTACTGTAGATAAAGAAGATAAAGATAGCTGCAGTATCTGGAAGTTCCTAAAATCCACAGATTCTGCTCATGTTCAACTGCCTCTTACTAATTTTTGTGCTAGCCAGGAGTCTGGTGTGTGACACTGACACACACCACAGGCTCCTGTCGGATCCCACTGTTGTCCAGAAAGAACAAGGAATTTAGATGCTGTTTAGAGGCCACCCAGCTCTCATTGGGTGAGCCAGGACACACTTCCTGCTGGCCTGCAAGCACCAGGGGCTTGATGCAGAACCAATGTGGTCTGACCAATTTCTGGTCTGCTGAATAGTTTCATAAGCACTTTTTACAACTGTGTAAACAGACCTGTCTCCAGAAGGAGCTCCGGACGCATGAGACCGAACAACACAGATACTGTGGAGAGATGACCCCCACAGCAGATGGCATTGCAGAGGAGGATACAACTTAGCTCTCTGTTTTTGTAGCATGGGCAATGTTTTTCTACTCAATCATTTCTTAATGTGACCCTTTGCACACGAGAACTTCTGGCCACCCTGAGCCTTCAGGGGCACTTCTGAGTGTCCTTCACCAAGGTCCAGACACACAGAAATCTCCTTCCAAAAACAGATGAATGGCATCATCTTATATGACAGAGTTAATGAGTCCATGGCTAGTGGCATCCTGTCTCCTCAGCGCTCAATGCTTTTCCCTAGGTACCCATTTAAAGCATGTTTTTTCTCCAGTCCTCTTTCATTTACTATTTTGCATGGTGTGGTGGTTTAAAAATAGATTGGAATTAAACTCCAGATAAGGTGTTCCTGTTCCCCCCACTCCTGTTCCAGTGAGAGAGGGACAAAGGTTGCAATAACAATGGGTTGAGATAACAATTTACTGAAAACAAACAGCAATGAAATAAGAAACCCAGAAAAACAGCACAATAGTAATAACGAAAATGTGCCAAAGAGAAGGTGCTTTACACACAAGAGGTGTTCGCCACCTCAACTCAGTGTGCTTGGCTGCTGAGACAAAGACAAGAAGGCAGATACTCTCCCCAGGTGGCATTCTCAGTCCCCGAGCACAAGACAGTGAAAAAACAAGACGGACAAACCTCCCAAAAGCTGGAATAGTCTGTGTTGTGTCGCATGATTTTGACTGCTGGACTCAGCTGTGCGTAGTAGCATCAGCTTGTCTCAGGTCTTCTCTGCTGGGCTTGGTTCAGCTGGGCTCAGGCTCAGGCTCAGGCTCGCTTTCATTCCCATGGCTCTTCCCACACTGTCGCCATGGTGCTCTGCTGGGCCCAGCTGTGCTTGCTGCTTGGAGTTGCATTCTTCCTGAGGGACAGGAAGGGACAGGCAGTGGCCTGGAGAGGAACAAAGTCTGCCGTGGTGGTGCCAGAAACTTCCCTGAGGAAGAAACGGAACAAAACAGTGTTCCTTCTGCAGTGTGTTCACTTTTTCTTCCGCTGAAGCCACAGCCCAGCGATGATGGGGATGCTACAGAATAGCAGCTCAGCTATGCCTGCATGGCCACAGGCTCCACCCCTTCTCAGCCCCCACAAGCAAAACTAGGGGACATGGCGACGAGTGTGACTAAAAGTTATTGCCAGTACATTAGGAGTTTTGAGGTGAATAATCAGAGTCATAGAAATGTTTGGGTTGGAAGAGACCTTGGAGATCATCTAGTTCCAACTGTCTGCCACGAACAGCAGCACCTTCCACTAGACCAGGTTTGCTCAAAGCCCCATCCAACCTGTCCTTGAACACTTCCAGAGATGGGACATCCACAGCTTCTATGTGCAACTTGTGCCAGTGTCTCACTACCCTCACAGCAAAGGATTTCTTCCTAATATCTAACTAAACCCACCCTGTTTTGGTTTAAAGGCATTCCCCCTTATCCTATCACCCCATGCCCTTGGAAAAAGTTCCTCTCCACCTCTCTATTAGAACCCCTTTAGATACGGGAAGATACCCATGACATCTCCCCAGAGCCTTCTCCTCTCTCAACCTTCTCAGCCTGTTCTTGTAGAAAGGTGCTCCAGCCCTCTAATCATTGTCATGGCTCTTCTCTGGACTTGCTCCATCAGGTCCACATCTTTCTTATGCTGGGGGCCCCAGAGCTGGATGTAGTGTTCCAGGTGGGGTCTCACCAGAGCAGAGCAAAGCAGAGGGGTAGAATCCTCTTCCACCTCTGCTGCCCACGCTGCTTTAGCCCAGGACATGTTTGGCTTTCTGGGCTGTGAGTGCTCATGGCCAGGTCATGTCCAGCCTCTCACCCACCAGCACCCCCGAGTCCTTCTCACAGGGCTGCTCAAAATCCATTCTCTTCTCAGCGTATGTTTGTCCTTGGGATTGCCCCAGTCCAGGTGCAGCACCTTGCACTCGGCCTTGTTTAACTTCATGCATCAGCCCACCTCTCAGTTGTCCCTTCCCTCCAGAGTGTCAACTGCACCACACAGCTCAATGTTGTCAGCAAACTTGCTGAGGGTTCTCTCAATCCCGCTGACACTGAAAAAATGTTAAACTGGTCAAAATACCTGTCCGTGAGAAACTCCACTCACATCATGCTACATGCAGGATTTTGCCTTAAAGCTCCTCCAGGTGTCATTTCCTTCAAGTTTGTTAGAGAAGTAGCAATAAGCATCTCATGTGCTGCCAGTCTTGCGTGTACATTCTCTTCCTGTAGGACTTTGGACCTTGGAACAAAGTGTCCATACACAAATAGCCACATTTTCTTATACACTGCCATCTTACTTAGCCACCTTTTATTTTTTTTTTCCTTCTAATTAGTCTTCTTGAAAGATACCAGTAGTGAAGGTTGTAACACAGTAAGCCATCAGGCTACACCATAAAGAAATATTATGGATCCTCTCAGGAATAGCTGCCTTTTTCCATTTCAGTTTGGTGCACACTGCACCAAAGCAAGCCACCAGAGAATTACAGATCCCACTTTGCCACCTTCAAAGTTTATCTGGAGGGCATGTCATAGTGCCCCTCAGAAACTTCTGCATTAATTGCAGTCAAATACCCTTCAGCAATGTTGTGAACACATTGTTCAGATATATTTAGCCACAACTGAGCCCAGAAGATTCTATCACTTTTGTGAGACCACCCTGGGAATGCACTCTGGATTGCCTGAGCCAAATTCCTCCTGCTGTATTGAAGGCCTCATAGTGCAAGACTGCACCCAACACGTGCACACCACTGGTGGTTATCCAGCCATTCCACTGGCTCAGGGAGCATGGCAGTTCTTCAAGTGGCAATCTAAGTTAATCAGTGTACAAAGGAAAAAGTGAAAGAAGCGGAGTTACCAGAATTTTGCTTACCTGAATCTGCATTAAACACCTTAACCATTAACCACCCACTGCACACTCACTTTTAGACCAACAGAAGCTCATTAACTTCTACCTCTGTGAAGACAGTTTAATCCAACAGATTTACTGTGCATGTGTAACAAACAGTGAAAGCACCTGGTAGCACCTGGCCATCACCTGTCCATACCTCACTTCCCTGTCTCTTCATCCAAAGGTCTTCCTTCCACTTGTCACTGGAAAAACAGCAGGGTCTTCGACAGGATACTTTTTACATGTTTTGTGGGCACAGTCCAGCTGCTAGCACTAAGCATCAAGAAGGGAATTTTTTTCAGCAGAATTTTCCAGGTGGTGGAAATGCATTCCCAGAATACCTGGTGAAAAGCAAGTTCCTCTACACCTCACCCATGATGTCACTTATCTCTTACTAACCTGCACTATCCTGCATTGATGTCCTAAAAACAGAACACACTGCTGTTCCCTAGATACCACTTTTCAGAGGGATTTGGCTTTTTCCTTTTTCTCACGTTCCTTTGGCAGAACTCTAGACACTCCCATCTTCTCCAATTGGGATCTTTCACTTTCATAATATAGGGACTTTATTAGCTTTAGTTTTCTGGTCTTTTCATTTTAAAACCTCTTGAACAGAAAAACTTCACATCTGACAAGCCTGTCTTAAAAGATGCATATTCTTGGATTCATACTTTATTCTAGATGAACTTTAAAACAAAACAATGCGGTAAGCAGACCTTACTGGTGAAATTTTGCATGCAAAATAAATTATTTCAGGCCAAATTGTGCCTTGGAATTGAAGCTCAGGAAAATGACTTCCAAAAGGCTCTCCAAAACGGCTCTAAGATTGTAGGCTTTCAGTCCTACTATATTGAGATTAAATGAACACATGGTTCAAGTCAAGCTTGCTTTTAAATACATTCCTGAGCAGGGAAGGACTTACTTAAGCAATTGTTTAAATGTTTTCCTGAAACACAACCCCAGAAGTTAGGAGGGTATCACAGCATCTATTTCTTGGTCAGCTGATTTGTACTCTGCTAATCAAAATGCAGCACAGGTGCATGGGAACTCCCCAGCTATGCAGATACTCATATGTGAAAAAACATGAGATAGAGCTTGTGCTTTTTTTATACAACATGCTTTGAAATGTCACACAAATTGTTTTCATTTGATTAAAGAAAAGAGTCGACTTTGCAGAAAACAATTTATTAAATACACAGGACTTGGTTGCTACACCTAATTACAGAGAAAATACTGTGAATAAAGCATGCACTTACCACAGACATCAATGACTATTTGGATTTATTTTAAATGGTCTTTATTTCTGTAAGTTAAGGCTGTACCAATACAAATTTTAAAAATCAAAAATACAAAGTCACACTACAATAGTAGCAAACATTGTACAGACACTGAAACCAATCTCTAATGCAGCAGAACCAGACTTCTTAAAGATTATCATAAGAGAATAAAAATGGAGGTGAAGTGCAATAAAGATCTGAATATTTCTGGAATTTACAGACCAGTAACAGTGAATGTCATACTCCAATTAGCACAAGCAGAATCCATTCTTTTCAAAAGTCTAATTATCTGACAACAAAGCAAGAGAGAAAACTCATAAATACCACCTTAAAAAAAACCTCTTTTTTTTTTTTTTTTTTTTTTCTTCTTATTGAGGGCACTTCTGTACTCAAATACTTAAAGAATATTTTTCAAGAAGACATTGTGGCAGACAACAGTACAACACACATTTTTTTAGTCTATCCCCATTAAAAAATAGTGGAGTGTCTTGAAGAAGAAAAATACATCACAACAAAACAAAACACTTTTTAACTGACACAAATGACAGACAACGTTGTTGACCATATCGGTCTTCACCAGCAAAGGAATGTATGAAGTTTGCTTCTTAAAAATATGCTGCAGGCATGGCAATATGACATTCACATGGGTCAAAACTTATCCAAGTGATGAGCTGATGAGTAAAAAAATTACCAGCCCCAGAAACACCATTTGATCTGAGGTTCAAAGTAGGTTATGAAATCCTTCTTCATTTACAGCCACAAAGCCTTTTTGCTTGTTTTTCTCCTGATACTGTGCAAGTACAAAAATAGGGTAATTTGAGGACAATGGGGCCAAACAGTTAATTGAAAAGTTGGACTAGTTGACAATGTTGCTCACATTTTCAGAAAATGATCCTGTAATCTTCCCTTCCCCCCATATTTCTAGATTTGCAGAGCTTAATGCATTAAAATAGATCAAAATATTATTTCTCCCTAGTAAATTTCTGTTCAGTTAATCTCACAAATGCAGGAGCAAGAGATCTGTGTAAGAAGGTGCCCTGTGTACAGGCAACTGCATTGATGATACATAGCACTCCTCACACTAAAATCTCTGCCTTAAATAGCTGATTACAGCTGGGGCTTGCAAAGGGGTCTAACAAGAGCTAGGTCCCAAATTCCATTGGGGTTTAGATAGATAATTCTTTCTTGGATCCTTTCAGCAGCATAGGCTAAGCTACATTTAAAAGGAAAAAGGAAAGCTGGTCCTGCAATATAATGCACATCAGACAAAATGTAATTACAAGACTGACAGTATGTACACTGAAGGAATCACTGTGATTGGAAGGTGGTATCTAAACCAGCACACCATTAATATAATCTCATTTGCATCTTGAAACTGATGAATTGTGGTGAAAAGCAAACAAATGCAACTTGAGACTGACATGCCACAGGCAGCAGGCTAGATCAGGTCTGCACCTATAGAACCCTTACTGCATTTCCAGTGTGCAAACTAGGAATAAAGGATGTTGATGGCTTTTCTGACTCAAATCTAAGCTGGGGATAATGCAGATATACCTAGCTTCACAATGGAAAATAAGAAGATGGGAAAAAAACAGCTGCTGCGTTACAATCTGGTTTTTTGGTGAATTAGGCCAACACATAGAAGTTAGAAAGACAAGTTGGTAAGACAACTAGTGCAATGGTGAGACCACTGAGACTCTGATCTACTCATAAATAGAAGAAATGTAGGATGTAAGACCATGCCTTGAATGTTTAATATTAGGGCCACACAGGCAGGAGCTCTGTGGAGTGAAAACTCTTCACTCATACTAGTGGAAGCACATTTTCATGTGTAAATGGCTACTAGATAACCAAAACAGTGGACAACTGCACAGTAACTGGTCCCAGCTGGCCCCTCATCTGGTAAAGCAAGTCTGAAGAAGCTTCCAGTTTTTAAAGGACAATTACAGGACCTAACATTTCTGAAGAGAGCCCTATTCCCTCCAACTGATGGAAACTGAGGTGCTGCAAAAGGCTTCACAATATTCTGTCACTTGTGGAAGGTTTTAATCTTCAGCAGGGGTCTTCAATTCATCGGGTTTTGGAGGACCAACTTGCAACCCTACTACACAGGATGATTTTCAGTGTATTTTGTATGCTTCCTTTAATATTGCCTTTTGTAAATGTCCTGGGTATCACTAAAAGGAACAACTACATTGAAAAATCTGGCATAAACATTAACTTTTGAAAGTATTTTACATCACAAGGCCTGTCAATTTTTCTGCTTGCAGACAGAGATGACTTCAGACCAATACTTCTAAGGATGAACCCAATGTACTTGTCCCAGACTGCATGGCAAGATGTATTCTATATGCCATCTGTATGGCAGTTGTCTTCTGTTAAGTGAGCAATTGTCCTTATCTCTTCCACACCCACTCCTCCCTCCAGGGGGACGTTATTTTGTCTTTTTATTTTCTTCTCTAGTAAAGAACTGTTATTCCTGCTTCCATATTTGTTGCCTGAGAGTCCCTTAATTTGAAATTGATAGCAATTTGGAGGGGGGGTGGGGTGCTCACATTCTCCATTTCAGGGGAGTCTCCTGCCTTCCTTAGCAGGCACCTGTATTTCCAAACCAAGACAGTACTCTTATTTTCCCCAATCATGCAGTTTTTCTCGTAACTTGTTATTTTGATTTGAAAAGTCTTTTCAAGACAGCTTATATGTCTCAACAGAGATGGAAAAGTCTCTTCTTTTTTCCATAGAAAATATTATCTTAAAGACCAGCCTAGGTACAGTGAACCATGACTGGTGGCTGGGAAATCCACCAGAGGTATCTCACATTTCCCTCTTGCCTGTTTGTTGTATGAGTACAGTATGATACAATTTCAGCCTGTCAGAATCTCACACAGATCAAAACAAATGCATATGCTTGTGTGCATTTGCAATATTGCCAGATTTTAGGCAGAAGGTAGAAGAGAAATGCAATGTCAGAATTTTGATAAACAGGGCTTGTCTGCCATGGGTGCAGTTGGAAAGAAAGAGATCAAAAATCTTGGGCTTGACTTTCATCCAAGTCTCATTTGGCAGCAATGTGTGGCTTCTGTAGAGGCAGAGCAGAGACTGGAATCCACCACTTGACCAGGCTGACACTTGTTTACAAGAACCAGCTCACAACTGCTAGGAGAACTAACAGTTTCTTATGGTAATCAGAGGACTGCTTTAATTAAATGGTGTTTTACCATGCTCCAAAATTACTTGAGCAGGCCTGACTGTTAATTAGATCCATTACCAATGGGAACATTTTGGTGCTACACATTCCCTCATACCCCTCACAGTTGGTGGACTGCTGCTGCAGGAGGCGTGACAGGGGAAGATGGCTTCCTTTCAGCTCTGTTAAAGGTTTTCCAAATTAAAATCAATGAGAAGACATTTGAAAGAAAGATGGAGAGTTAAATATTTTTTTCCTTTTACTTCTTTTTTTAAGCTTCAAGCTGGTAAGTGATAATCTGTGCAGACAAGATATTAGAAATTTGGCACATCCCATCTACTACAACATATTGATTCCTTCTACAGAAGGCACTAAATACTGGCATAAACCAAGAAATGATCAGCAGAATGCAGTTTTAGTATGACACACAAAAATCCTGCTAACTGGCACAGCTTCATAGTAAAATTTTCACTTACCTAAAATGGTGGTGATAATAGCAGCAATGGTTAGGATTTTTACAAGTACCACGTAAACATACAAATGTCAGAACATCTAGAAGACATGCAAAATTTCAAGAGCAACATCACTGAATCACACAATGCATAGAATTATTGTTATTATTATTATAATTATTATTATGCAAGACAGTGTAATATTTTTAATAAACAAAATATTTTTTTAAAACCTACAACCAGTTTTACAAACTGTTCTTAAAAAAAAGTTGTTAAAGTCAGTGAGTGAGTGTTAACCTTTTAGAGGTTTAACTCTAAGAATGAATTGGTCACTATGGAGAAATCACAGGTGGAAATTTAGTTATACTTAAAATGTGTTTGTCAACTGCTGTTTTGGAAGAAACTGTGCTAATCTTGTCAATTTACAAAATGGCAAAAAATACATTCACATTAAAAGATTAAAAAGATTAAACATTGCATGCAGGCAAAGACAAAATCCTTGTGTTAGCTGTTTCTCCTAGCACTGTTCACCATGAGAACAAGGGTTGTCATAGCAAAAATGCTTTTCAAAGGCAGAGTTAATGCCTGCAGATAATTGAAACAAATGGAAAAGATTTTCTAATTCTGGTGTAAATCAAAGTAGGATATTAAGGGATAAGGATTACGCTTGCCTTCTTTAGAAAAAAGGACAAAAACTTCCATTGTGTTTGCCAGGCTTTTCCACTGCCTTTCCACTGCTCTTCGTTGCACTTGGATATTCTGCCACTTCTTTTTCTTCCAGTATTGAGTAGCTTTTCTGCCCTGACAGGTCTCGAGATGAATCCTGAGATGGATGGGCCACATGGACAAAAACAAGCACAACAACACATCTATGGCCAAGTGATGTCACCTCCTGCACACCTCAGACTCATTTCCAGTGGGGCTAGTCATGTGCCGGGGGGGCAAGTGCAGGAACAGCTCAAGCTTGGTGGAAGCAGAGGCATGGACACACACTTCTCACAGCACTCTGCAGAAGTGGCACCAAATTCTCTCTGGCAGCAGCATCACCCAGCTTGCAGGTACTGCCATAAATAGGTGCAAAATCAGATTCTCACCATTTCCTCCCTAGACAGCTTTCAGATTTCATTAAAACATTTCATTTCATATTTTGTCTGCACATCTCTGAAAGCCTTGGATACTTCTGCACCTGCATTTCACATCCATGCTCCCAGCCTTGTGCAGAGGAACCCAGTCTTTCAAGCTGCTCACAGAAAAAGCTCCTGAAGAAGACAAAACTTACAAGATCTGAATCACAGGTACCAGGCAGAAAACAAAGGTCTCCACAAAGTGACTGGCACTGCAATCATTGTTCAGTGTGCCTTTAGCCTTAGAGACACTAGGATATTTGTCTCCATAAACAAAAGTTATCAAAATCAATTTGAAGCCATTTAGTCTTGATCCCTGACTTCTGTATCCACCACTGAAGATAGTCAGGCAATGTCTTCTGCATTGGTTTGTTTTCAGGCTGGAAATTTACATATAGGAAGTTTATTAAATGCGTGATAGTAGAAAAGAAAGAGGAATCCCAGCAGGAGCAATGTGGAACAGACCATAAAGCTACACATGATTTAGGCCAGCTGAGAACATGCTATAATGGTAACAAGAGCAGTCTCAGCAAGATTACAACTTTCAGAAAGCAAATCAAATTCTAGGTATGAGGAATGTCAAAGTTTTATTTGTTCAGAAAAAAAAGAAAAAGAAAAAGAAAAAATTTTAAAAGAAAAAGAAAAGCAGCTGAAGTGGCAAAGATAGTATCTGTTAAATTAATTATTTTAAAGCATTTAGTCTTCTATTTTTTCCTAAACATTTTGCATTTTCTTGATGTTTTTTCCTTCACTTGACTGTTATGTTATTTTCTTGACATTTACAGACTGTATCAAACAGTAATAATCAAAAAGAACTCACTAATGGATTCCTACAGCTTTGTTTAGAAGAGCTTAACACCTCTTTTCATTCCAACTGAAACTATCCCACTGAATTTCAAAGATAGCATCTACATTACCAGTATCTTAAGTGAAAGAAACCTCTTTTAATTACAAAAGATCAGATTGAAATGTGAAATGGTACTGTTTTTTCAGATAGTGACAAATGATGTCTAATGAATGCTACAAGAGCACAAGAATAAAAGATTTGGCAAAAGCATCCTAGTATCTTTTAAACAGTTAGTCCATTTTTTAATGCACAGACAACTAATTTAGTGGCATTTGTATAATAAAATAAATGGAGTTTTGGATGCATTGCCAACTACCATTAACCAACTGAGAGACAAAACAGAGGAAATAAATTAATTTCTTGAGACAGAGATCCGTCAGTTCATATAACAAGAAAATTCTGTGGCAAATTCATATTTTCCCACATAAGTTCAGGAATTAAAGCTTTATATATCATCACTGCTTCAAATATGTTCCACTTGAGAGGATAGTATCAAAGTTTTCAACAAACTCAGTCTCTGGGCTGTGGGGCTTCACAGCTTTGAAGTATTTTGCCACTGTAAATGCCTCTCTGCTGCTTCCAGGAAGAGTCAAGGTGCTGGAGAACAATGGCAACAGAGCTTTGCAGGGCGACAGCCACAGTGCAGTGTGGAGGAACAGGCTGGAACCTGGTTTGCAGGAGTGCAGCTGGAAGCAGTGCAACCATGCAACTCACTGGGAGCTCAGAGAATGCAGAATGTTCTCAGAAGAGCCACTCCTTCACCAGCTGTAGTTGTGCTCCTGTGAAAGAAGTGAAGCATTGATGTCCCTGGGAGCCCTTAGCTTTCCAAAACCCTTGAAGAGATCAAGCAGAGCCTCATCTGTTTTTCACATGCTGTCCTTTGGAAAGTATCATCATTTAATTGTGCTTAAGGCCTTGTCTCTTCTTGGCTTGCAGATGCCCAGCTGATAGGGGTGTCCTTGAAAAGCTGCCCTTGGGCTCTCTGTTTTTGGAGAATCGTGCTGCAACCTTCATGTTGGCTCTGCACAGAGCAGACAGCTGGAAGACACCAGCTATTACGGTGCACAACCACCAAGACATGGCTCAGAGCATGGGGACCATCACCAGAAAGCATAGTACCAAGTTTCTGGCTAGGAATATAGCCATACTTTACAATGGATGGTCTCCTCTCTCCACTGTCCCTCAGCACTGACTGTAGATTCAGCACACACAGGAAAGAGGAGAAATAAGAGAAAATACATCCTGCCCCTTAAGAACAAGGACAGCAAAGAAGCCTCTCCATGGTGACGTTTAGCAAAGAACCCTCATTAAAAAGAGCGGACCCATTTCCTGCCATGTTTCATAGTGAGAAGTCCTTCTCTACACTAACCCAGAGGGATGATCTGGTTCATTTCAGGTAAATAAAATGACAATTCTGCATCCTGTAGGTTCTCTTTTTTTAACATATGTTCACACTGCCTCTGGAAGTTCAGGGAGCTGGATGGGTCTCAATGCCCTGTTGTTCATACCATGAGCTGAACTCCTCTCCATGACAGAGGGAGCCCAAAAGTTGCATACTCCTGAGGACCAGTCATCTCAGTCGTACTTCCCAGTCCATAATGTCAGTGGAGGGGCTACACAGCACACAGACGTGGGCCTGGTCCTCCACACAGGCGTAAATTTAATCTCATTTCATGACTTGAAAGCCTCTCACAAAAAACAGAAGAGGGAAGGAGAGTGCTTCCAGCATGTGAGATGCGAGCCTCCAGAGTGCTCACACACAGTATCCCATAACCCCACATATCCCATGCGAGGTGGTCCGCCCTGAGCGCATTATCCCCAAAGCACAAGGTCACTTGATGGGCAGGGCTCCCAGCCAAGAGCAGCCCTGCACAAAGCGGTCCCCCTGCCCCATGGTGCAGACACTAGGAAGGAGAAATATTTGGGGATCAGGAATGGTGAGAGGAGTGGAGCTGTTGGGGTTGGGGAAGATCAGTCAATCATAATCATTTGCAGCTAATTGTCAGATGGAATGATCAGCTCATGCACTACATGTGCTAGTCAGGTCAGTCAATTCACTTATGGGATGTACACAGACATGATGACAAGAAAGGGTAAAATATGAGCTGAACAGGAAGAAACCTAGTGCAACAGGAATCTCAGTTTCCTTTACAGCTGTCTCAGTCCTGATGGCAGCCTGGTCTCTAGAGTGACACAGCACCTGCTCTTTCTGATCCCCATCTTACCACCCCACATCACTTGTGCAAACAGCACAACAAGATTTGGTCACAAACATCTAAGAAACAAACACACAACAGTACAACATTGCTTGAGTGTCATTCTCTACGCAGCTTTCTAAGAGGGTAACAATGTTGTAGAGACAGTATCAGTCCATAGCAACTTCTAAAAAGAGCTTGAAAGTGTTGATACTATTCATAAAGGAGAACGTGCAACAGGGACACAGATTCCATTGTTAGAATTATCCTCTATGTCAGTAGCACGACGGTGCTATCATAGAATTATTGCATTATGCAACTGAACAAGGTATGTGCTGTTATTTTAGATATCCCTTGGAATTTAGTTTACAATGTAGCCTATGACAGTGTTTCATTCTCCTGCACTTAAAAACACATTTTGTTGCATAAATATATTTTTGAAAATAAAACAGGCAGTTTGTGACACCCAGACATCACAGACTTCAGTTTCAACTAACTGCATGAAGACGTAACATTGTGCAAAACCACAACTTCATAAATACATGCATGGATGACTAAAAAAACAGAGCTTACACCGTCCACAGTGTCCACAGCTCTGCCCGTCTACATGTGCAATCATGTGAACAGATCCAAATGCATGTATTGTGTACAGCTGCATCCAGATCAGTCCAGTGACATCCACATATAATCCCCATGTTTGACTCTTATTGTGGTGTCCTGAGAAGGCCATGTAGGAAAGTCAGCACTAACATTAGTGCAGACCCCTTTACACTGTGTAGGCCTGTGCTTTGGCACTCAGCCTCTTATCTGAGGTTCAAGGCCAAATTTTGCTCTTGATAGCACTGAGCAAATCTCCCAAACGCCAGTAGATAATTCTGAAGGCATCTAATACATCTACAAATGATCCAGAAGGGTCTGAATCTGCATTATCCTTTTGATGGGTTTCCAGTGGGATGCAGTAGCTGAGTCAGGTTAATGACTCTGTGATGCTGGTAGACAAACACCATTCTCTGTCTCTCCAACAGGGTCTGCACCTCCATTTTTTAGCAGATTCAGCTCAGTACGTTGGCAGAAAATTATCTGACTTCCCACTTTTTTTTGCTGTGTTTTCTGCTGGGGAGCTGCATTGAAATCATTTATTGACAAGGTTTAACATCAAGTCAAAGAAATGTGAATGGCAGGAAAAAAAGGAAGGAAAAAGAAAGGAGAAAAGCAAGCCCCATTTTGGAGCCAGCTATCCTCACCTTAAGGAAATCACAGCCTCACTACAGGGCAAAAGCTCAGCTTTTACATCAGAGCATGATGTAGTCTGGAGTGCAGCCACCCACTTGCAGTGCCTCACTGTAGCCACTGCACCCAATCACCAGCACACAGCCTGTGCTGGACAGGAGCAGGACAGTGTTTTGCCAGCTGCCCTTGAGTTCATGGTAAAAGGTGCTCAGTAACAAGAGACAAGGCTGGAGACCACAGTTCTTCATGTAGGCAGAGGGATAGGATGGTAAGGCTTGGCAGCACTAGCCCATGGCCACACTGCTGTATCTTAGCACCAGGGAAGGTGCACACTATCATTGTGAGCTTGCACCCTGCTGCCAAAGCAGGTGTGATACCCTCAGTCAAAACTGCAAATAACTGGTTGTCCTCTTTCACCAAACGTAAAGAGATTAGGATATGTACTCTCCTACCAGTACTAGACAAAACCACGAGAGCAGCTTAAACACAAAGTCTCCCTCACAGACAGTTCATAACCTTTCACAGCCTTAATACAAATGGTAATTAGACAAACTGTGGTCACTCAATTCCTTTAACTGTCCACAAATAATGACTGAATAATAGGTTGTATTAAATGCCCTTCAAAACAATTAAGTTTATTTTTGTACTATATTACTTGGGTATCATATTCTGTCCATATGTGTTTAACTTCTTCAATAAATAGTCTGAGTGGGGCTGCCCCACCAGAACTTACCAAGGCAGTCTGCCATCATCACTGCTGGAGCTACTACAGATATCACAAAGCAGAACAAAACTATTCCTATAATCACAGAATCAGAGTATGGGTAAAGTTGGAAGGAACCACAGTGTGTCATCTGTTTCAAGCTCCATGTTCAAGAAGGGTCATCCTAAAGCACGCGGCACAGGATTTTTTCCATATAATTCTTGCCTATCTCCAGTGAGGATGAGTCTTCCTGGACAATGTGTTCCTGTGTGTGATTAGAGAGATGCTCCATTCCCTTAATCATCTTTGTTGCCCTCTACTGGACCTGCTCCAAAAGCTCCATGTCTGTCTCTTTTGTACTGAGGAGCCCAGAACTGGACACAGCATTCCAGGTGAGGCTGCACCAGGGCTGAGAAGAGGGGCAGGATCATCTGCCCCAGCCTGCTGACAATGCTCTTCATAATGCACCCAAGGATGTCATTGGCCTTCTTGGCCACTGCTGGCTCATGGAGAGCTTGGTGTCCAGAGGACCCCAGCTCCTTCTCTGTAGAGCTGCTTCCCAGCAGGTGCCTGGAGTTGTTCCTCCCCAGCTGCAGGACCCTGCATTTGCCTTTGCTGAATTTCAGAAGGTTCCTCTGTGCCCATCTCTCCAGGCTGCTGAGGTCCTTCTGAAGGGCTGCTCAGAAGGGGCTATTGGCCACTCCTCCCAGCTTTGTGTTGTCACTGAAATTGCTGAGGCCTCTGTCCCTTCATCCAAGTCATTGATGGAAAAATTAAACACGACTGAGCCCACTATTGGACCTCGGGGGACACCATGAGTGACAGGCCTCTAACTAGAGCCTGTGACACTGATTATGATTCTGGGATCTGCTGTTCAGCCAGTTCTCAATCCACCTCCCTGTCCTCCCATTCAGTGTCTACTCTTCCTGAGTTTGCCAGACAGTGTTGAAAGCCTCACTGAAGTTGAGGCAGACAAGATTGCTGCTCTCCTCTCATCCATCCACGTAGTTGTTTAATTGTAAAAGGCAAATCATGTTGGTCAAGCACGATTTACTTTTAGTGCATCCATGCTGACTATCCTGATCACCTTCTCCTATGGACAGAAGTGCCCTCCAGAATGAGGCACTTCCTCACCTTTCCAGGGATTGGGGTGTGGCTAAGCAGCCAGTAATTTCCTGGGCTCCATTTTTTTCCTTTTGACCACTGGGGTAACATTTGCTTTCCTTGATCCCCAGGCACTCTCCATGACCTTTCAAAGGCGATCATGAGCAGCCTCAGCTATGGTGTCCACAAATCTCTAAGCACTTGTGGATGCATCCCATCAGGTCCATGGACTTGTGGAAGTCTAAGTGTTCTCCAACACTTTTCCTTCCTTGACCAAGGGAAAGTCCCCCTTTCAACATTCCTTTACCCTGGTCTCCTGGGTCACAGATCCCTGTGGGCTGGTGTTGCCAGTAAAGACCATTGCAAGGCAGTGTTCAGTAATTCTGCCTTTTCTACATCCTCTGTTTCCAGGGTCCCTCCTTCATTTAGTAACAGGCCCATATAATCCTTCCTTTTCCTTCTGTTATTGATGTATTTACAGACATTGTTCTTGTTGTCCTTGATGTCCTTGGCCAGATTTAATTCCAGCTGGGCCCTGGCCTCCCTCGTGATAATATTGAGGCTATCACAATAAGCACACATATTTCAATGCTTATTCCCTAACCAGACAAGCAAAGGTTGCCCATGTGCCCCACTAAGGCAAGGGTACCAGAGATGCTGCCTCACTGCTGCTGGACATCAGCACAAACTATCCTAATACTGTGGTAATAAACAATTTAGGCAGCATGTAGAGTCAAAAAGTCATGGGAAATGCTTCTTTTGACTTCTCAGCTCAAAACCAAGGAGTGCCAGTGTTCTGAGATCTGTGTTGAGGCTGAATTACAGCACTGATGTGAAGAAACACTTTGAAGTGCTCCTTGCAGCACAGCACATGTACAGCCAGTGACCAGCCTCCTCAGAGCAAAGGGTGGGCTGGGCAGCGGAGGAGAGGTGGGAAACAGAGATCTGCTGCCCCACAAAGGTCAGCTGATACCCATCCCCTCACTGCAGAACAGGAAAGGAAATCTAGGGAGCTATGTCAGATACTGCAATAGCTGTCACTGGAAAGTGTTGAGATGAGTACCAATGGGGAGAAAGAGAAACCAGACTTCCCTAGAGGCCAGCTCCATGGCTGAGCTCTCATCTGGCAGTTTGAGAGAGATCCTTGGCATGGAATGCTCACACTCCAGCACATACTAAGCGCTGCTGCACGAGTCCTCAGTGGACAACAGTAAAGAAATCCCAGAGCAACACTGGTCTTGCTTTTTCGCTGTATCAACACTAAAATGTAACACTAAAAGCACTGCTGGGAAAAGGCAAGGCAGTACAAACAGCAATCAGATGTCTGGCCTCATCTGGAAACTGGGCAGCTGGCTTTCTGGCTTCACCTGAAATCTCTCTGTGCTTCTGTCTCCTTCACTGACAAGTCAGATATGCCATGGCACTGAAAGTCACAGACACAGCTTGCAATCACTTCAGTAGTCATAATTTGGCCTCAAGTCCCAAAGCCAAGTTACAAAAGGAGGGCTCTATAATATGAACAACTGCATGTGCCCAGCAATCCACTACCTACCCTGAGAGACAGCAGATCATAAATGGAAGACTGTAGAACTGGTGGCTACACTACTATGGAGTGTCAGACACAGGAAACCAGACTTTTTACCAGCCTTACTACAACTGGAAAAAAAAATAGATCACAGCCAGGTTGTGTTACCTGCATAAAGCTTCCTGGGAGGACAGATTTTTATTATAGTGGAAATCTCTGCCCTTAGACTTTTCAGTGCCACATCCGCTACCTATTTCATCCCCAAAACATACCTTAAGTAAGGCTTAAGTGAGGTGCAGACACTCTGCCATCTCCCTCTCACACGGGAACATTTCATTCTAGGAACACAGAAAAAAAAAGGTTATAGGTGCTAGGTGGGTTATTTCTGTTTCTATTTGCTACCTTTCTTTCATCTCTTCTTTGGAATTAGTGATGATTAAAGTCATTGCACAGTTGCAGATCTAAAGAATTTGAAGGATATTCAGGAATGTGAAGAAATACAGACAAACAAGCACAAAGAAACATAGAATTAAAACCTGCAAAACAAGAAAGCCTCTCCAAAGGCCATTTGGTCCAATACCCAGAGGAAGTCAGCCAAGGTTGTCTCTTTCACTGACTTCAGCAGGCACTCGATTACCCCAGCAGACTTTTCTAAAGCCTCACCACAGCCCTAGCACATCCTTGTGGAACTTAAACCGAGCTTATTTACTTGAAAGGTACTGTTCCTAATTTTAAGTGTCAAGAATTATAACTGTTCACTGAAATAGTGAATTTGTTAGTGTTTTTCCCATACTTGTAGTAGAACAACTACATTACAAAGTAGACCAGTAGAACTTGCTTTTTCAAGGCCTTCAGATTCATGTGCACATTTTCCATCATCTGCAATGGAAACAGATGATGTGTAGATAAGTTAAATCTGTATTCTAGCACTTAAAACTATCCAGCTTTTTACCTCTCTGCAGAATTTCTTTAAAAATTTCTGTAGAAATATCATTACACTCCCTATTGTTTTGTGGATTTCAAACAATGGCTTAAGACGTAGTTGATGCCATTTTTCCATACAGCTGGGGTAAGATTGCAGATTTTTCTGTACTGCTCGTTTTCCCAGAATACTGAAAGAGTGCTCTATGTCAATAGATTTTACATCACATACACACACTGATAAAATACCAACAACCTACGCTTAAAGAGGTAAAATTATGTGCGACAATGGTTTTGCCATTATACTTTTGCATATTTTTGAAAACAATACATTTTAACATAAACACCAGCAACATTTTGATCCCAGAAAATCAACATACCCAGAAGTTAAAAATGGCATTTAGCTGACTTCAGGATTTTTGTAGTGTAAATGAGCCTCAGGAAACATAATAAAAACAGACAAAACATGCTGTAAATGGTTTTGTGAACTTACATTGATGTATTTCTTATTTCTTGGTCTTGCTGATCAAGAATAAGCTAGCAGGTAAGAAGCACCAGCCAATGTTAAGTTTGTCTCCTCCACTATGGGAGGTCATGTTACAATACTAAGTTGAAAAAATGCTTTAGAACAGAATTGCTACGTAAGCCTCCCTGGGGATTTATACTCATTAATGTGTGCATGTTAAAAATGGTATTTTCAGTCTATCTTGTGTTGCCTGAGAACCATTTCTATCCTTTTAAAATCTGCATTCGTATTATAACCCATAAGTACCTTTCATTTTTGCATTAACACTATAAATACTGTTAGTAATACTAAACTATTTCTGTTGACTTATTTGTAGAAAGAAAAATATATTATATGTTTATATATTCTTATAAAGTGAATTAACACTGGAGAGAGGGCTGAGAGGGGAAATAGTGTACAATCACAGCTGATGTGTATTATTGAGCACAAACTGAATGCTTGAAACAAAAAGGAAAAGAAAAAAGTGTTCAGTATTCTTTCAAGCTGTGTCAGATGACGAGTCATAGGATGCTGACACTATGAAGTTGCCAGTATTGGAGTGGCTTGCCATGGACTGGGCAGCCTGCTGGCTCAAGTTATTGCAGATCAGCACCAGCTGGTTGCTCTGAGCTTCTGAGAGGGTGCTGCAGCTCTGGTAGACGCTGAAGTTGGTCTTGCGGCCAGGGATGTTCCCTTTCTCACACATTGTCTTCACCATCTTGGCAAGCTTGTTTTTCCCCAGGGCTTGGCAATTGTACCAGTGAAGTGCAGCCAAGTTGACAACGGGTTTGATGGACAGGTAAAAAGGCGCATCCTCGTAGCGCATGGCCGGAGGGCGCCGCTGGGCGTACTCCTTGTAGTCCTGCACGGGGCAGGTCTGCGGGGAGTGCTGGGTGGCGTACACCCGCGAGTCTGTCCCACCTCTCTTGCTCTTGGTACTCACATCCCCATTGTCTGGCCCCATCCACTCCAGGTACTCCAACCCAGTCTCTGTCACCCGCAGCCGGATGTCTCCCCACTTGAGGGTGGATCCATGGAAACCCGTGCAGTGTCCAAACGCCTTAGTGTTGTTCAGCCACACTAGGTTCAGAAGCCCTTCAGGATTGTACCTGCTCAATAAGCCTCTTTTGCGCAGGATAAGCTCATCAGCAAAGGTGAGTTTCATGGATTTGTGTGGCTTGTTTCCTTTGCCTTTACACCTCAGCTCTATCTGCTTTTGCTTTAGTGCTTCCTGGGACCTCTTGAACTCCTTATCCCTTGTAATACTGTATCCATACCTGTGCTCTTTGAGATACCGCTCCAGTCCACACTGATAGTTGGCCAGACTGTTTGGCTCATATTCAGACCCATCCTTTTGTCTGGCGTCCACAAAGAAGGATGCAAGATAGGCATCAAGCTCCTTGCAGGGGATGACATAGATCTCACGGGTCTCAGAGGGGTACTTGGAAATGAGGAATTCTCGGAAATTGCGGAGAGCCGTCTGCGTGCTGCGAATGGTCTTCTCATTCTGCTCCCTGCTAAGCTCTGCTGCTCTCTCATCCTGGTCTGGAAGAGGAAGAATGGGGACAGAAAAAAGAAAGTAGAAGCAGTGAGTTTATGTGAAGCACTTTTTCCTAAAACAAATTTCCTCAAAAAGGAAGGAACTGAAACTCAAGTTCAGAAAGAGCACTGGTACACTTTTTTACATACCTGTCACATCACTGAAAAGTCAACTTCAGCTTAACAAATGACATACTACATGATACAAAACTAAGTGAGCTCCTCATGACACTGGGGCATAGTTTGATTCATTGAGATTAAAGGCAATAGGCTTTTTACAACAAAGGCAAGGTAGAAGGATTTTCTTGGATTCCAATGTTGTGTGCAAGGTCCAGACTCAGGAATAAGCCCACACTGAATTGTTTCATTTGTGAAATCAGAAGTCGTACTGGTTATTTTTTTTTTCCCCCTAGGAAAAAAAAGAGCTCAAGCACTCAAGCATCATATTTATGACAGTAATATTTGTCTTTAATCAGACACATATTTAAAGAGTGAAATAAATATAGTCAGAATGTACAGTACAAAATAAGGCAGCACATCCAAGAGAAATGACAGGTAAAATTACTACAGAGCAATGTACAATTTACAAATGTACAAGAATAAAGAAAATATAGTCAATATGTTCACATCAGAAAACATGGAAAAAACCCATGATTACACAGCCTCTCTATGTCATCAAACTCTGCCTTGACAGAACAAGTACAATTGTATTTTCATTTTGCAGAAAAACCAAATTCTAGAAAAAATTTTATATTTAACAGGCTATCCTCATAGATCCTTACAATCAATGACATATCAAAACACAATATTCAAATGCTACCACTATGATAGCTGTTACTGACAGCTGATTTTCTGGCTGATCATAAGAGAAGCATAAAAAGGAAAAGCTTTATAAGCTATGTGTGTTTTTAAGGACTCTATTCTTGGTATGTGCAAACTATCTGTTTGAACAAGAATGCAGCTTAAAACATACAGGTGGAACTGTCATTCTGAATGTAATAAATCTTAATGGTTTTAGAAAATTAAAAACAAATGCAAAGAAGGAAAAACTCAATTATTTAAATATTTTCTGGAATTGTATGTGGTACACTTTTGTATCTCTTCCACTTAACAAGCAGAAGAGGGGAAAAAAAGCCCCAAGCCCTTTTCTATTTGGTCTCATTGCAAAACCTGCCATCCTTTTAGCAGTGCCATAGCAACCCTCTCCAGGTGTCTCCCACCCGAGATACACACACAAAGTGATATGAGACCAGGTGAAGTTCCCATTGCCTCTCTGCCAATCAGGTCAAGCTTATGTCAGGCTGTGTAGCACACCCATGGCTTTGCACCAGTTTTCAGACACTTGCTTCTCTCTTCCCTGCAAGCCTATTAGCAGGGGAGAGGGCAGCAGGGAAAGGAAGGCAGTCTCTCCTTCCCTACCCCACCTGCAGTGTTCCATCTGATGCGGAAACACTGGTGCAGAGCTGGGCAGCTCCTCCTTCCACCAATCTACAGAGTGCCTCTCAAGAAAGTTCATCCAATCACCTCCATACCACATCTGCAGACAGAGCCACAGGGAATGACTTGCCCCAGGACTTCCCAGCAGGACAGAAGCAGGACTGAGCTTATACTCTCATGAGCAGGTCCTGTGTCTTCAGAGAAAGGCATCCTGCATCCACACCACTCACTCATCGAGGGGATTTCTCAAATCCTCTGCAAAGCACAGAGAAGTGGGCATCTGCAACTGAGGCCTTGGGGGCTTCTGCAGGCAGGAAAAAATGCTGCCACAAAGGACTGAGGCTTGCTTGAACTGCGCTCCAGGGGAGAAAGAAAGGTCACCTGCCTGATTCAGAGACTCATTTTAATACTGATGTCAGTATCAAAGAGCTCCTTGAAGCCTGCAGTGAAGCCTCATGCTCTAGGCAATGTACATAATAGATCCTTTTAGATCCATCTAGCTTTTAGTGTGGCTAGATGCAGGCTGGAAAAAAAGAGACAGCCCTGTTCAAAGCTCCAAAGCAAACATTTACTCTAGTATTTTGTTCACTGCACCCACCACCACTTGTTATAGAACTGTGTAAGTAATCATTGCTTTGACTGACAGCCCACATCCTAAGTTCTATTTCAATATAAACAGCACATATAATGGCTCAGTTTTATAAATGTCATCAATCACTTCTTCTTAGAGGATAGCCTGTCACAACACAGCAGTGATACCCATTCAGTCATTTATGTTACAACATCTTTCCTTCATCTGCAAAGGAAATTGCCCTGTCTGCAGCTAACAGTTATAAAACCCATGCTGAATTAAAGATTCTCCAACTTACATCATGAAAACAGTACCCCAAAACACTCCTGCACTGGTTTGTTGTGTGCTACTTCACAAGGCAGGTGGGAAACGCTAAAAAAGAATGGGTCAGGTTTTCCTGCAGCCACATCAGGAGAGCCACCTCTGCTTTGGCTGTGAATCCAGGCTGAAGTAATAGTAATGGATTATTCTCTTCATACAAGACCACTCAAATATTGGTGGTGTATCATGTAGCATGTCACAAATGCGGCGAGTTTCCCATGTAACAGTTCCCAGATATTTGCTTTGTCTCACCTTGCTGATCTAGCTGAATACAGACCAAAGCTCTTTTTAATGCTCTGTGGAGCTGGTAGAAAGTACTGGAAACACTGGTGGGGACCCACATTAGTTCATTGACTACTGCAAAATAAGCCTATTTGCTCTTGAACCTCCACTACTCAAGTGTATCATCAACTCTTCAATATCCATGGGTTCCAAAACTGGGTAAAAGCACAGAAAAAAAAGCCACCAAGTGCTCCTAGAAAACACCTCTATATCAGAACATCCCCATGCTGCAAAGTGATGAGGGATAGAAGAATGGGGAGGTGTTACATATGCTTTCACCTTTCTTATAGCCTTCTGTATGTCTCTGTTGTTAGGCTTGAGGAATACAAATACTCTTGTGTTACAGTCTAATTTCTCTCAGCTGGTTGGTCAGAACCATCAACCAAAAATTATTGTCATCATAGATCTATGAAGCCAAGCTACCCTTAGTGTCTTTTCTTTGTCATAATGCAGTCTTTTGAACTAGTAGTGCTGTTATTCCTGTTTTACAGATTACAAGCAGAAGCATAAAAAAATGAATTGGAGATACATTTCCTGAGCTCCTGCCCCCTCAGCTACATCACTGCACAAAGGAGCTGGCTGTAGGTCTTGTGTTTCTTATCATATCCCACACCACAATTTCATTTCCAAGAAAACCAGAGTGTGGCAGAAAAAGACAGTAAAACCCACCTTACTGGGGGGTCCAGGGTAAACTCCCCACTATGAGTTTGAAAAGGTGATGAGTACTTAAGATGTTCTAGTTCAAATGAAGTGAAAGAGATAAAGTGACCAGGCAGGGATTAAACAGACAACCTAGTGGGAGCGGATGTCCCAGGCTAGCCCACAATGATCAGATGATCTCTCCCACAGAGGAACAGCTGTTTTCTGATCTTTTCATAATCTGATTTTAACACAGCCAAGACCTAATATTATCAGCACAGTTATCAAACTCAGACTTGTTTTAATTTCAGCTCACACACATACACACACTTGGACTCCCTGAAAAGGACGTAACCTCTGTAATTACATATGGCAGGAGGAAAGGCACTTGCTTTCATGACAGACAGATACAGATTGTTAATTTTCAGAGAACATTTGCACATCAGTGGGAGTCACAAACCTGAGTTATTATTGCAAAAAATCTTAAACTCTGCATATGGTAAGCAGTGAGATCTCACAGATGTACATTAAAAGTAAGGTGGGTTTTCTTGGTGGTAATCACATCACCAGCTGAAGTCTTCTCTGCCAAATTTTTGTCCTGCCTAAGAAAGTGTCTCTGCAGCAGATCTGCTTCCACCAATATGCTTTTATTCAAGTGAAAAAGCATAGTTAACCACACACAAAGCACCACATATCTCTATTCCAGAGCAAAGTGCCCTCTCTCCACTCCCCAGCACTTGTAGGTTGGCTCTTGCCCCTGTTTTGCAGTTACTGAAAAGTAGTGATATCCAGCCTTCGGGCCGTGGCAATATGTAGCCCATTAAAACCGTTCAAGTAAACCACAGACTGCTCCTACCTTTTTCCCCTGTCCCATCTTGTTTTAAGAAGGTATCTCCAGGCAAACAACACTCTCAAATCTACAGTCACGCTGTTGTATGAGGGAGTTATGGTCAAGTCACAATGGGGAACAGCTGCATGAGCCTCTGAGAAATGTGCCCCCCTAGAAGCCGTGCTACTGCTACCCTGTCAGAACCAGCTGAATGCCACTGTCATACCACGGCATCCTGGAATATTAGTACTTGTTCTTCATGCCAAACTCAGCTGACAGATGGTTTTCACCATATCACAAGAATAAACCAGTGAATACCATTCTCATGTCTTGCTGCCAAAAATGAGGGTGAAGGTAAGAGCAGAACGTGTCCACAAGAGAAGTGCCTCTAAACATTTGCAGAAACATCCTGAGATTAAGTAGAAGAAATTGCTTCTTGAATTTCTTCTTGAATTTCTGCCCTGCCATCAAACAACTTTTAACAGTTAAAAATTCTGTTTAACAGATAAAGTTTCCTGTTCCCACTATATTAAGCTAAACTCTACTTTAACATTTAAAATGTTAAGCTCTATTTTAACATTTTCAGAAAAGGCTTTCATTAGCATGTAAAATCTGTAGTATTGGAGAATTAATTTATATCCACTTATGAAAGACACTATGTTTTTGGCAAAAAAAATATATACTTCTATTCAGTTAACCTGCTCCAATGAAATTATCTGCAAAATGTTTTATGATTCTAAAATTATAAAGCTTTAGATTATATCAAAGGAAAAAGGACATAGACTGCAAACAAATTAGTATGGGAATATTTATTCATTGGTATCTCCATGAAGTAAAGTCACAAAAATAAACTTTAGTCACCTGTACATTTTTTGCAAGTTATAGAATGGCCTGATAATGAATGCTTACTCAGACACTAGAGCTGATTTCCAGTTTGTGCTCTTTCACTACTTTTTCACAACAGCTTCAAAAGATTTGAGACATAGTTTGACTGCTGGCAAAGCCAACAACAAAATACATATCAATATTAATGGGACTTCTGCACAATTCTTAGATGTCAGAAAACCTGTAGCTATGACAAGGGATTAAGAAGTTATGTTCTCCTATGACTGACCGTCTCACCAGTCTGGGGTTTTTGCAGTGGATAGAGCAAATGCTAATGAAAAGTGAAAAACAGCAGCACCCTGGGAACTCCAATTTTTACAAAGCTATCTTCCTTCTCCACCTGATGCATGTGACATCTGAGTCATTCCAGCAAAAAGGTTCTAAAAATGTGTTTTCTAAATAAAAATTGTTCCTGCTGGTTCACTTCATTTAGTTGTCTGGTTTTGGTTTCATCATGGTAGTGGAAAAGAGAAGTGCTGCATTCTAGTTTTACCTTGCATTTCCCTTTTTCCACTGAAAAATTTCAGTGGTATTTCTGTGGTACGAGGCCACAGAGTTCCCTATCTCCTTCTGAAGCTGTTCTGAGATGCACTGGCATGAACTGCTGCAATGCAAAATGGGATGTATTTCCTCTGTACAGTGGGATATTTACCCAGATTCAACCTTCATTTGACAGGAAGACGTATACCAACTCCAGCTTTCCCAGGCTTGCCCAACAATGCAACACTGCGAAGCAGGATGCTACAGCTTGGACACAACATGGAGAACAGCAGAAACAGAAAATATTTTGAGAAACCCATATATCTGGCACTTAGGTGATGTACAGGCAAAATATACTCAGCTGGCAGCTGGAGTGGAATCTGCTATTTTATTTGGCCCATTCCAAGCCACTCACCAGGCCTGTAACTTACCCTGCAACCATCTCCAGGTCTACCTGCCATGTCTCATCCCACTAGTTTTTCCATACCTACTACCTTTACAGAAGGAATATAAAAATAAAGTATTTGGACCTTTATATTGACATTTAGGCACACAGCTCTTCATAGAGGTGGAAGATATAAAAGCCACACTTAGAATCTTCAATACAACAAACCCAAAACCATTAGAAAACTTTTTTGAAAATGTGAAACTCCATTCCTTTCAAAATAACTGACTAAACTTCCTTCAACAATATTCAGATAAGATTCTGTCTAAGATATAATTTCTGCTCTTTCAGAGCTCTGGTTTAACAAACCAGGTAGTTTGGTGAAATTGGAATGCTGCTGGAATTGGTAAGTGGGAAAACTTTACCTATAATGTGAAGCTACTGTCAGCTGTATGTTGAGCATGCATCTTTGTATTCAGCCATATAATAGTCTAATAATTTCCAAATAGTTAATGGCTAACACCATTAGAAAACTCCAGGTACTGGTTTCAGTTTAAAGATAAAGAAAAGAGACACTTTTTGACAATTATTTTCTTCAGATTAAATTAAACAGGTGGTTTTTCTTTTTGTGTGTGTGTGTGTTTTTTGTTTGTTTGTTTGTTTTTTTTGTTTTGGTTTGTTGTTGTTGTTGTTTGTTTGTTTTAACACAGGACTTTGTAGCAACATAAAGAAAAGTTGCCCCTTCAAAGTATGTTGGCCACTTAATGCTTTGTGGCAGAAGCAAGTAAAGAAATGATGGTAATGCTCTACACTACCCTGAGAACTGGAAGCTGGGTGATGCACAGCAGAAGGGATGCACTCCTCTTCAAAGAGGACCTGGCTCAGCATGACTCTGGAAAGTGTTGCATACATATACTCAGCAGAGTATCAGTTTTTCTCCCAAGTAAGTTTCCAATTCCACAAAGCATATTTTAACTGTGTTCTGGATTGTTGTCCCTATACTTAAGTATCTGCATATGTAGAAATCAGCTGGACTAAGTCATTATCTGTATAGAAGGTGGAACTGAATCATATTTATATGTATACAGTAGCTTGATTCAAAAGCTGAAAAGAGGAAAGAAAACATGAAGAAAAAAACAAAAATGAGGAGAGTAAAACCATAAAGACCTGAGACACACTTCCTTTATTGAATCAAGTTTATAGTTTGAAAATTATACCATTCTCATGGCAAAAGATCCATTTCTGGCATAACAAAACCAAGAAACAACATTTTTGTAAAGTTTTCCATCTTTCTGTCATGCTCCTACATGCTCCTACAAATCCAGATTTGTAGATGTGTAAGCAGATCTTAGAAGCAATGATTTTTTAGCCAGAAATTTAACTACTGGGCTGGTTTGCACAAAATCACAGGTATAAATTTATATAGCACTTTGGAATATTTGGCACACTGGAATTTTGCGCCTCTCTGCAGCTGAGAGCCCTGTGGAAGAAGAATGAGAAACAGGGCCCTTTCAGTTCAGTCTTCTCTAAGAAGAATTATGCAGAACATGCCACATCATTTCACCAGAGGCTTAGCATGTTCTCAGCTACAGTGTAACACCAGTTTTAATGTCATCACATTTAAGAAAAACCTTCAATAAGCATAGCGGAGAAAGCAATGCAAGACGTCTGGAAGGAATGAGCCAGGGCTATAAAGTTTGCCTGCTTTTGGTTCACTCTAGACAGCAGCTAAGAAGCAGAACTGGGAAATATGGGAGAGAAATAAAGATGAGGGGGCGAGAAGAGAGAGTAAGAACAAAGGATATGAAAAAAACATAACACCAAAGAGAGAGATTAAAACCAGATGAGAATCTTCATCATCTGAAATCTAATTTATATCAGTGTTTCAAAATGAGTCAGTCTAACTGGGGCAGCAAGCAGAGAAACAAAGAAAAGGAGAATGTAATAAATATTTTATTACATTAATCATAATAAGCTGCACTTTAAGTCTTGGCCAAAGCATATTCTTAAATCAAGCTGAGAATGTGAGCAGTTTCAGACTTAAGAGCATGAGGCCCACATGACTGTAATTAACATAATAAATCATACTGTGAAACTCTACACAGGCTGACAGTACTTGGTTGATATATTGCTTATTAAAGACTGCAGACATTTTTCCTCTATTTTATTAAAGTGCCATTGGTAGTGAATAAAAAAGTACTCCTTTCTGTTCTGTCTGAACTATCTACTAGTTCAGCCAGAGGAAGAGAAAATGTGTTGGCAGGTTATGGCATTTACTTCAGGTAATACAGATTGCAGCACATGTGCCCCAAAGAACTGCATTTCAATATTTTTTCTCCTACCATCTTTAATTTAGTAAAGTACTCCAACTGCCTTGTTAGAGATCTTGATGTACCATTTCTGAAATTCTCTGCTGGTGATTCTGCCCAGTCAGACCAATTTGTTTTTACCTTTCACTGTATCTTGTCCAGCAGGAATAAAGCAATCTACAACAGGCATAAATTCTATGAAGAGCTCACAATTTACAAACCTGCATTGGGAATATCTGTGCACACTTTGTATACACATATTTCTTTTGTCTTCATTGGCTCAGAAAGCAGAATTTGAGGAGTAGCTCTTCATGCAGCTCTCCAGAGAGAATGAAGTCTAACACTTCAAGTGAAACAGCTTATAAGGTAGATTTTTAGCCTGCTTTTCTGTTTTGCGCTGAATTCTCTCCTCCTCACACTCTAGAAAAATGACAACTGGGCTTTATTTTAACCTTTACAAACACAACTCTCATCACATTAAAAGGATGGAAGTTTAAAATGCAAAGGTCCTACAAGACTGGGGAAGACTCAAAGCTGGGCAGAGGGCAGAGGCATGAATACATCCCAGCTTTCGGAAGGACAACAGCCATCAAGCAGTAGATACTGTGACAGGCAGCTGCTCACACACACTGGCTGACCAAAGACCACTTTATTCCAGATTAGCGATGGCATGCCCAGGCATTTGCCAAGACAAAAGCTCCCAGGAGGTGCAGGAGCAGCCAGAAATTTTGCACAGTGAGGAGACAAACCTGCAAGAGAAGCACATTAATCAATAGCCGGACTGTTGTTCATGGCACAATTAATTTCCTTCTGTCCTTGAATACGTGTTTAAACCTCATTTATCATAGTTTGACTGAGTAAATATTTAGTCGCATTTTGCAGCTTTACTTGAGTAAAGTCTTCTTAAGTAAAATGAGGAGTTTCAGATGTTTTCTAGCTATGTACACACTCAGGAGAGCATACACAAATCACATACCTCTCTGCTGCTCAGAATATTGTTATTATTTCTCTTCTGTATTTACACTGTCAAAATTTACCTGTCAGGATTGTTATTTCCATAAAAATAATTTGTTCTTCTATATGAACAATCAGGTCCCCTCCTACTGAATGAGTTCATGCTAAAACTGACATGAACCAATTAATATAAGAGGTGACATGGGGCATAGTTTAATGGATATAATTATGGACGTGTTATACTGGCTATTTTAATATACACCAGCACAATAAACAGTCTGATGTATTTAACAATTCTGTAAGTGAATGGTAATGGGACAACTTATTGTCAAGCTGTAAGCTTTCTGGAGGGGAGAGAAACAGAGGCATAAAGCCAATTCTTTATATACAGAGAGGAAAAATAAAATGTTAGCAAAAAACCAAAATGCCTGTCAACATATAGGCATGAATACTGTTTTGTAATGCTAGGAATAGTGTTCCTGTCTGTTATTTTGTTTCCTTGTATTTATAGTCATAAGAGAAATTAAGTCCCAAACAAATGGCAACACTCCATCTGCCAAGAGCAAAGGACAGAAAGAAACTCCATAATCTGGCACGTCAACTGAAGGACAGAGCCTGTAACAACCAGGAGAGTGCTCCAAGGTGTGGACAGAATGAAATTGCTCCCATACAAAACCATCAATGCTTCTCTGGCTCATTTATACTGCTATGCTTGACCAGTCAGAAAGCAGAGATTGGCACATACCCAGTGAAAAGAGAAATGAGTGTAAACATAAAATCAAAACAAGCTGTTCAAGGTTCAGAGATGAACATCCTTATTTTTCACAGGCTTGATCTTTGGGTACAGGTCTCCTGATTGAAATAATATAGCACTAATTATTCAGCTGTTGAACTGAGGTGATGTGGCCTGGGGTAGAATAGCTCAGAATACATTTTTTCCTTCTCTGAACAAAACAGAAAATCAGCTTTGTTCTTTCATTTTTTCCTTCCCAAGTGCAAAGCAGAAAGCAATTGATTAAATATTATTAATCTATCATTGTATGATTTCAAGTGATGTTTTTATCATGAAGACCTATGAAGTTAATGAAAAGCTACAACAGAGCACAGTGCCATTGTGATAGTCACCCTCAGTTTAATCAACAGGAACACATGCAGACTTTCTCTGTGTGTATGTGCATTTACCGTTCATTCAGAGTTAAAGGGATTAATGGGTATATATTAGAAGTAAGATGCAGCCAATGCACTTAATGATCAAGTATAATTAAGCAAAATTTTAATAACACAAAGTTTTAATCAGACTCAGCAGGGTCCTCAACAGCACTTTTAAAAAGACATGTATACAGAAAGGCCTACCCCCACTGCCACAATGGGCATGATTCATTGGGAACCATGACCTGGGAATTGCTGTGTCTAGCACAACATTTGTGTGATCAGCAGCATCTTTTCATTTTTAAAGGACAGCATTGCTGGGCTCCAGACAAAAGTAGACTTATTTGGGAAATGAAAACACAGTTTTGCCACACCGCTCCACAGAGACCACCAGCCACATTTAAGCTGTTCAAAACAACCAGTGCTGAAAGCAGCTTTCCTGTGACCATTCTGTGGAGTGCCCCAGCAAGAACAAGTCACCAGGGAAAGCAGCCGTTCCACTTTCTCTCTCTTGAGGCTTTGAGTTAATAGCCTGTTTCAACACTTCCTGGAATGAGCATGTGCTTCATTTAAGCATACTTTATCAAAGAAAGATAGATTTCATCATGTTTCACTGTTTCCAGGATCTGAATGTTTTAGTAAGCACTGCTCTGTGCTGTGCCAGCCATGATAAAATACCTAAAATATCATCTTGCTTCTGTTTTCTTTTCTGGAAATATTCAAACAAGGATTTCTGTATTCCAAATTTTTCTCTTGCTTAGAGAGATAGAAAATACACTCAGATCTGTTTCATGCTCAAGCAGATTCTAGGTTCACTGCAAGCACCAAAAAAGAGATGAGATGACATGACAGAAGACTTACTAAGAGTGATATGATTTAGGTATGAAGAAAATGGCATAAATGAGTGGTCACTGCATGCTGGCTTCACAGAATAGCTTATGCATATTCCCATCACTGAGACAGTGAAAACAGCTTTCCTCAAGGTCTACTGCTATTAAAACCTTAGATCTTGAATACAAATGTGAAGTAGTCCTTCTGTAGGTATAGAGTCATTGAATCATAAAATCATTAAGGAGTCTATGGAAAGGTCTTGGAAAAGACCTTTAAGATATCAAGACCATCCCCCCCCCCAGTACAATCACCATGTTCAGTACTAAACCATGTCCTCAAGCACCATATCTACACTGTTTCACAGGGATGATGACTGTACCACTTCCCTGGGTAGCCTGTTCCAATGCTTTATAGCCCCTTAGATGACGAAATTTTCTCTAATCTTCAACCATAACCTCCCCTTGTGCAGCCTGAGGCCATTTCCTCTCATGCTGTCACTTGCCTGGAAGAAGAGACCACCACCTACCTGGCTGCCCAAGCTAAACAACACCAGTTCCTTTAGCTGCTCCTCATCAGACTTGTGTTCCAGATCCTTTCCCAGATTTGTTGCCCTTATCTGGACATGTTCCAGCATCTCAACATCTTTCTTGGACTGCAGAGCCCAAAACTGACTACAGGATTTGAGGTGTGGTCTCACCACTACCAAAACAGGGGAATGATCACTTTCTAGACCCTGTTTAGCCAGCCTCACACAAAGCGGAAAATCACTCAGAAAGTGTCCTGATCTAAACCATAAAGACCTGTGTTCCCTTTTTCTGCCAGCATCCCATCTGAAGTGCAAAAGTAAAGTGACTGTCTGAAGCCTTTCCAGGATCAGCATCTCTCTTGGCTCGTGTTGCATCTCCTCTGCAGATCCAAATCTGACCCTTGTTTCTCTTGTCTTAAAGATTCACAAATCATAAGCTGAAAATAGCTCTAAAATGAAACAATTGCAAAGATCACACAAAGGAACTGATCTCTTATCAAAAGCACCATGTTAAATAAGCTATTTCCTAAAATTAAAGTTCAGTACAGATGTGTCCAATTGTTTTGGTTTTTTTTCCCCTGTATATTTTCAAGACAGCTGGGACCAGCAGAGGTGTTCTTTTATTCTTTTATATAACAGCATCATAAAACAGAGCACCTCACACAGAACAGTTGCCTATTTAAGACACCCCAGAGAAAGGGAGAACATAGTATCTCAATTATGTTGGCTTGCAAAAATGATTCCTTTCGACTTTTCATTGTGCATTCTATTTTTTGCTTTTCTGAGTCTCATGTTAGAGTAATGGGAGACAGGGTATATTCCTAGGTCTGAAATGAACTGTGATGCTCCAGAACACAACCATTCATTGAAATGGGACTTAGCCTTTGGGTATCACACACCATCTTCCTTAATACTGTTTGTGCTATAGTAATTAGAATGAAAAATATATATTTAAAGGAAGAGTCAATAATTCTCAGTGATGCAATTCCTCAATGCAGAACTCCAGTGAATATTCTCAACTGTTTATCAGCTAAATTTGGCATGCTTTACAAAATTAATCCTTAAAAACTGCTAGGGCCCATCTGCAATAGTCCTTTTCTTTCCTTCCTAGCTGCAGAAAAATAACTTTCACAGATTGCCTGGAAATAATAATTCTTTCACCTTCCTCTATTACACAGGATCAACAAGCCTATGCACCTTTTATTGCAGGAATTCAACTGAAAGCCCATCCCCAAACATCTCACATACCAATCTACTTTCACTATGAATACTCGTGAATGGTTTCGTGCAAGAAGTGTATATACCTGAATCTACATCTCTAGTAAGACTGCTGCCAGGAGACTGCTGTCTCTTTGTGCTGCAGGTAGTTCCACTCAGAGGAGCTCCATGCTGAAAAGAGGAAACAAGCCCTGACATCAAGGAATGCAGCATCCTAATCTTTTGCATGCATAGCTTTGTGATAAAGACTTAGTATTTATGACAACCTCTATGTGACAAAGTCCATTGCTGATTATACATGAAGGCTGACATGAGCTTTCTTGTCTGGAAAGAATTTTCACTGAAGAAAATACATGTGAAATCCTGAAAGGTAATTGATATCTTTCTTAAGCATAGTGAAAATCTAAAGATATTGTAATAATTGATGAGTTTTCATTTCTGTGTTCTCCTGCAAACAGAACAGCTGTAGGAACAGCTGCATAAACAAGTCTTGTATTAGAGTTGTAAGAACTATGGGTTCACTTCTTCTTTATAAGTAAGTTTGTCATGCTGTGCACCCAGATGATAAAAGCAATTACACAACTACTCGGCCAAGGCTAAACTTGTCCTCTTTATGGTACTGTCCTGCTTTTAAACAGAAATGCCTTGTAATATTATAAAGGTAAGTAATCATTACCTAGACTTCTAGAATAAAGATGTCTAGCTAGACTTTTAGAATACAGCCCCCAAAACATTAGATTATAATTTAACAGCATTTGGATGAAGAAAATTGAAGGCAGGATCGGGCTTGCAAATCACTGCTGCAAGATCAAGTGATTAATCATGTCAATAGCTTCCTTTTTCTGAAATTTAAAACTATAATGATGTAATTTTAGTCTTCTAAATAAGCAAGGCCCTAGCAACTTAAAAAAAAAGTTATAGTTTTTGTAATTATGTATCTCAGCGCTTACTGTTTTTAGTCCATCTACTAGAGCAGCAATAGATATCAATTATGGGACCTAAAGAGTCACCAGTGGACTCCGAACTCTTCAGTACAACACAAAGAGAAGAGACTGTCTCACCCTTACATATATTTAAGTGTTCACTTGACTACATTCAGCAGTATATGTCCCTGCAGATAGGCTTCAAGCAGTCACTTTAGCCAAAACTCATCAATCTTGGTATGTAAACAACAAATACAGAGATCAGCAGTTATTTGAATGTTCTTGGAAGAACGTTATTTAAATAAGAGTTTTGTAAATTTATTTTGATGCGATTATTTTTCTTGTGCTACTTGGCATGGTTCCACTGGAAATAATTGCAACAAGGATTAATTCTGCCTTTCTGTATGCTTTATATACACCCCTAAAAAAGGCGTTATTTTTTCTTGTTTGCACTTCTTTGGAATGTGCGAGGCTGACAGTTTTTTTATGGATAAAGAGTAATTTAGAAGTTAGAGCTGAATCTAGTCAAAACTGTCAGTTCATAAGGTGTGAAGAGACTCCTTTCACCGAGAAGTTTTGTAATGTTTTGATGCTCATCCAACAGCTCTTAATCCACAAATCTTATATGAGGATCTTGGTTCCCATTTAATTTAAACTCACACCATTGCAGACATTGCAGACAGAAGGAAGGGGGGAAAGGGAGAGGTCCTACTTCTTCTGATTACAGAGAAACACTTAAAATGTTCTACTCAGAGCTCTACATCAAGCCCCAGATGCACTCCATTTTATAATGGTCACATTCAGACAGAGACATATGAACACCTGTAACCTACAGGGATGTCCACATTGAGAGCAGAACAAGAGTCAACCCACGTTAGTTCCCAGCTGTGAAATTTTGAAGGTGTTCTGCTTACACCTTCCCACGATGGGAGCACAGGAACAGAACTACATCTTTGCCCAAGTTACCAGGCTAAGCCAACTCAGCAGCACTGATCTGGACTGACACACCAGTTACAGAAAATGAAAGAATTGAGAGGATCTCAGAGCAGAGACATCAGAGCCAGGAAGTCTAAGCACTGCCCTCAGCACAGACCATCATCCATCACAGCGCACATTCAAACACCAGTACTTTTGATAACCACAATGCCAGGACAGCGAGCAGCACTCTGACTATGACAGGAGAGGTGCTTGAGGACACTCTTTCCCTTCCAAATTCTGAAAATGCACATAAAACAAGCAGTCAGGCAGTTCAGTGATGGATGTACATGAAGGCATTGTGACAGTACACATAGAATGTAATCTGCTACATCTCTGACAGAAGCAAAAACCCCAGTGAATACATTTAGATGATTTTTTATTTTGCATCTCTGCTTACTACTCTGCATTCAGCACAGTTTTTACGTAGGGGTTGGATATCTTTTTTTTTTATCATGGGACTCTTTGATCCTGTATTTACAGTGATGCACTAGTGTTGAATCAGAAATGTCTTGCTGCACTGTATGTTAATACAAAACACATCTTCAGCCTCAGTCTTCAAGTGGAAATTCAGTATTCTTCACAAATTCTCCAGCAATTCTGTTTACAAAATAAATCCTACATCTCTCAGAATCAAACTTGTGTTCATTCAAAATAAGCTCTTTCCTTCTCTGAGCCACAGTCTCCCTCCACAGCCTTCTGCAATAACACCAACTCATTTTCATTCCTCTTTTCAGACATCCAAATGTCACTAATTGCTCTAGGCTGCATGTACTACAACATAAAGCATCATGTTTCTTACTTATCTTCCATCTCCACTGATGTGATCTACCTTGCCCTTGCTGGTTCTTGGACTTTAAAACCAGCCCAACTATTAGGAAAAACATAAGACAGAAGAGGTGGTTTGAGAAGAAGAAATTGAAGAAATTCTCTGTTCACCACTACTGCAAAAATTCCTCTCCTAACACACACAGGTCCTCTCAGTTTTTCCAGAATTAAAGAAAGGAATAAGTGATACCTACATGCATTCCTGAAGGCTTTGCTATTAGAAAGGCAAAATAAAATCTGAAAACTCCCAGATGAATGTCCACTTATTAGTGCTGAAATTTAACAAAAAACAATTCAGTATATTCCATAGTGGTTATATGGACACCTAAACAAAAAAAACAGTGTCTAACCTAACCGAGTCTTCATTGGGATGCCACTTCTCTTTTGAGACATGGAAATATCTTTGTAAGGTCCCTGCTTATACATTCAGTTGCCACAGTCTAATCAAAGAGAGTAAATGAGTTAAAAAAAAAACAAACATATTGAAAGAGAGACTAGTCCAAAGGCATAATGTGGCTTAAACTGGCCTAAGCTAACATATATCATCCAGATTTTTGATTTTATGGATAATGTCACTCAGACTTTCACGATCTATGGGATTACTATCAGCTGTGTCTGGTATAAATGCAAGGATATGTCACTTCAGCTAAAGCTCAAGCAGTATTTCTTGCTGCTTGGATTGCAGCCTTTAATCATAACTTAAATTAGGCCTCAGTTCTGTAGACCTTAGACCTTACACCACCAGTTCTAACGGGACCAGGAGCAAGGCTTCAGATATTGGAGAGGACAAGGCAGAATTTAAATTCCCTGCTCTCTTTCAACTTTGTTTAGTCAAGCAGGCACTGAGTCTATAAATGAATAAAAGCTGTAGACTTTTTGACATAATTAGTTCCTGGCTTTTTTTTTTTACCATCAGAATCTAAAAGACTCACATCTGTCTGTTTAAGACAGAAAATTTTTACACAGGATAGATAAACATCCTCTTGTAATTCAATATTGCTCAAACTTTATATATCATGCACCACTTTCAATATATCACTCTTTGTTAGGAGACAATCTAACAAAATCACTGTACATAAGCAACCACCATAATCTAGTTTTTAATCAAACATCTACATTTTATCTGCAAGAATCTGCTGTGCATCTGTAATAAATTCAATTTCCATCATTGCCCACCGTTTTGAAACTTGAACATTTAATGATGCCAGCACATCTTTCCCAAAGGAGAAGGCTCTATGGAAATGTGGGACTTTACTTAGGTATCAAGTTTTAGTCATATGTCAATCACTTTATCTTCATTAAAATGCCACTACCTCTGAGTAAAATAACAGCAGGGTGACACCAACACTGTACCAGTCTAAGGAGAGGAATTGTGTAATGCTTTTTTGGAAGAGCAAAAATAATTTAACCATTGAGAACATAACTGAATAAACTGGAATTTGGACAGTACTCTGAGAACCCATCACTGTCTATGCAAAAAGCAAAGCACTTGGAGGTTTTGAGGGTTGATTTAGACAGTGGGTGTAATCCAGGTGCAATCCCATTTTGCCCTCAAAGTGAGACACTAGATGTGGATCAATCCTGTTTTTGAAACTATATAAATGCAAAAACATTGCACTGCATCCATTCTTGTAAGGTTTAACCCTAAACACTAACAATTGCTGACCTTGTTTGGCTTCTGAGGACCTGGCAAAAACAGTTGAAAGGAGCTTGGATTTTTTAATGGATCTGTTGAAATATCTCTCCCAGATAACACACACCTAACACGGAAAAATCCTGCTTAGGTTTGTCTTCCATGGTCCCAAATTGCAAATTTGAGACTGAGCAAGTTGCAGAGGCAGGCAGGTAGAAACCACATCTACATATAGCAGTGATAGGTTATAAACTGAGGAAGGCAGAATAAGTAAATTTAACACACAATTTGGGTTGAGTGGCATCAGGCATCCTACCTTTTTCATATTTAGCAGTGCAGAGTTGGTTCTAAACCAGATGGAGTTTTGCAAAGGAATTTCCGTGAGGGATTTACATGACAGGACATTTCCATTTACATGACAGGACTACTGCAAAATAACATCTCAGAGATGCAGTCATGCAAGAAATGGGTCCCAAAGAAGAATTTGCTTTGCTGTAACTAAGACAATTATCATTCTTCCAAATTTCTTATGTTTAGTAGGGTTTTACTTCATAAAACTGTGTATTTAACCTGGCAAGAAGATCTGCAGGCTCTTGCTAGTTGATAGATTTACTAGTCTTCAATCAGCTTTCAGGATGTTCAAGCTAAAGTCATGGGTTTTAGCTCTTGCAGTACCTGCCACAAGGGCTGCATATAGGCAGTTTTTAGCCCTTTCACTGTTTGTCTGTACTGCATGACCAGGCAGTCCAAGGCTGAACCAGCAAGGGAGCAGATGGAGAACTTGCTCTTGCCTCGTCTCCTCCTGGGATGGCACCACTAAAGAAGAAGCTGGAAGAGTGAAAACTGTCTGTGCTCAGATCCAGAGGAAGGTGACAAGTTGCTCAAGAAACAGATTTCCACCTCCTTCCGAAGACCTGTGGCTAACAGTTATTCTCTGCATGGGATAAGCACTCAGCAGAAGTCAGCTGTTTTAACATGCTCTTTATCCAATAATGTTGATCTGTTTGTGCCAGTTCTATGTGCTTTGGCAAGAGATGAGAAAAATTGTGGACCCAGTGTATGAGAACTTTCACTGGGAAAATGGAAAAAAAACCCATTTTTTAATGGATTAATGCTTTATCAGTGTCATGGTTAAGGTTGTGGTTAAGGTTAAGAATACTTCTTGTGTCTGCAACTGCTCTGATTTAGAGGTAACAATTTATAGCAGCAAAAACCTCTCTCCTGGTACTCTGCCTTTCCAGGTCCAACAGTACCCATCTGACAAGGTGAAGGAAACACCAAGCTCTCCAACTCTAGGCTGCACTGGCTGAGACCACTTATTTTTGATTCATCAAGAGTGCATTGCTCTGTTCATGTCCTTCCTGACCCACGCACACAGCAAGGTCACTGCATGCTCTCTCCCATGACACAACTGTACCCAAAATAAACCTTGAAAACCATTTTGCCTGTGGCTGCAGTACACTTTCTCATGTGCTGGTGCTTAGTTGACATTTTCTGAATCCTCTCCCAGGCGTATGTGGCTTCCATACCTACTGACTTATATGCCAGCAGGACCCAACGCAATGCAGCACATACACCCCTGCAGTACCCTCACTAAGCCATGCCTGGGGGCCACCCCCAAAATGCCACCATCCCTCTACTCCTGCCCAGTGTCCTACCTGGCATCAGCTGCGCTGCTGCCTCAGGGGTGATGGTGGGCGCTGCGTGGGGCTGCTGCTGGCTGGAGCTGACCTCAGGCTCGGTGCCCACCGAGGGCGAGCTGGCCACCTCACCACCTGGGGCCAGCTGTGGGATGGATGGGAGGGTCTCCTCAGCAGCCGCCGGTGGCTCCTCCTGACCAGGCAGCTGCAGGGCTGAGAGGGGGATGCTGATGGGTTTCCCAGCGGTGGTGATGGCATTGGAGCTGGTGGCTGGCACCTGCAGGGCAGCCACAGGGCCACTGCCTGCCCCCCGTGCTGGGGAGGCGAGGGGTCCCCGGGGTGGCCGCTGTGTGGCCACGCGGGGTGGGCCAGGCGGGGAGGCGCAGGGGCGCTGCGGCTCGAGGTCAGGGCCTGCGACCGGCTGGGGCACAGTTCTGGTGGGTCCCAGGCAGGAGGGCCCAGCCGGGGGCTGCAGCTTGGGCTTGGACATCTGTGTCAGAGCCAGGGCCGGCCCGTCGGTGCCGGCCGTCAGCTCTGCATTGGCCACTATATAGTAGTCCTCAGGGAGCTCCTGCTTGATCTTCTTGAGGAGCACGTCACCACCGCCCTCGTCAGCGGGCTGCGCCTGGGCCTGGGCCGCGGCAGCCGGCCGCTTGCGGAGGCCAGTGGGAGCACGGTGCGAGTGTGGCTCAAAGTCACTGTCCTCATCGGTGACAGAGGACTCACAGACCATGTCGAAGAGGGTGGCCTCATCCTCATACTCCTCCACAGGCTCACCCAGCTCTGACGGCTCACTGCAGTAGGAGAAGTCACAGGAGTCACGAGTGCGGGTGCAATCCAGCTTGGCCTTCCCTGGCCGGCCTGGGTAGCGCTCCAGGGGGCTGGCCTGAGCCTCTGATGGCACCCCCAGCATGCTGGGGCTGTCTGAGTTGAAGCTGCGGCTGTCCTGGAAGCAGACACGCTCCTGCGAACCAGCCCGGCAAGTGGCGGCCAGGGGCCAGTGGTAGGCATGGCCAGCACTACAGCCCCACATGGCTGTCAGGTTGCCATGGGCCCCCTCGGAAAGCAGGTGCTTGAGGTTGGGGATGAGGCTGCAGATGGTCCCATGGCTGTGGGCCCAGCTCACCAGCTTGGAGAGATTTTCAGAGGAGGTGTGAAGGCAGTCCTCCATGGTACAGGATCAACAGCACCTAGCCGCTGGGAAGTCAGCTGAAGACAGTTCAGATCACAGGGTCCTGGCACTGGTGGTCATGTGTTTCCAAGCTCATATTTACTTCTCACCTGCAGAGAGACAGAGCAAAACCCCACTCTTCAGCACTCCCAAAGCATGACCACTTTTTTTGCATGGGAAAATGAAACATTTGTACGCTCAGCTAAACGCACCCATTTCACTCTTATTTCATGTCCTTCAAAACATGCCTTAAAACTACGCCTGGTTTTAAGTGGCCTCATTCCTCATTCTCAGAACATCCCTGCAACATATAAATGAAGAGAAAGCTGCTTTTCAAACAAGCCAATTCAGTATCAGTGGCAAAATGATTAGAAACTTAAATCACTGACAAAATATAAAAGCAGCCCAAAAGATGGTGATTGCATGTTCATACCTAGGAAATTAAAATTAAACAAAATCTTAACACATACAATTAATCTTGAACACCAGGGTAGCAATCAAGCACCAACTGGATCTGAAGAAACAATGAAGTTTTACATAATTTATGCAGATTTCTCAACTGAATCAACTATCTCCTTTTCAACTGAATTTAAGAGGTATCAAAAGGAAGGCTCGAAACTTGAGTTTTCAATATAAGGAGTAAGAAAACAAGCTTACCTTTCACTCTTCTATACTGATAGCCCTCAGTTGCTCAAAGGCTTAAGAGGCTCTTAAAGGGCTTGCAAGACTTAAGCCAGAACCTTCTTTTAACTTTGAGACGTAATATTTTGCTTTTTTCATATTGCTTGTTTTCCAGCATCTAAATCATGATTCAGGTCAAAAAAAACTTTTGCCATTTTCATCCAAACTATTTAGAAATTTGCCATATAAGATGACAGCAAAGTCTGCGCGTCTTTCTTTGTATACAGCTAATGACAGAGAAGTCATCTCCAGTGACCTCAGACAGCTAAAGTATCTGCGAACTTCTCATTTCTGTGGTTCTGTTTGGAGGCTCTCCCTAAACCTCTCTCTGCTGTGCTTTGTGAACATGACCTGCAAGCCTTGGAGTTCCTGTTGTTCTCATTCCACTTTTGTTTCCATATAGGCAGAAAAGCCCATTACGTTTCTCCCAGATCAAATGCAGCATTCATGGCAATGTTATACCTCATTTTATTCCTTGTCCTCGTCTACACAAGCATTTTTAGATACAAAATTAACTGTGCCAAAGCTCAAAATCACAACCATACAGTGGCAAACTACCCTTAGGGAATGCTTTCCCTAAAAATCAACACAAATTACTACCTGCCTACCTAGTTGCTTCTCAGTCACCTGTCACCAGTTAGCTGCAGATATCTGTGTTTGCTCTGTGCCAAGGGAGGTGAGGAGGCTGTGTTTCAATGATTTTGCAGCTTGCATATCCCTGTCCCCTCACTCCTATTCACCAGGCAAGGGTTGGACTGGAAATAAAATAGACAAGTACTGCCTATGATTTTCCCCACAAGGCTCCTCCTGGGTTTTTCCACCTCACCCACTGTGAGTCTTTGGTGGGTCAAGAATGGAGCCAGCATGGGAATTTCTATAAACTTTACAAATTTCTAGGTATTTTTTCAACATCTTTGAAATTAAGCATGGAGGGAATGGATGAACAGGAAGAAGCACATAATTAGGAAGAAAAATCATGTAAAATTCAAGCTTGCTTTTGCAGTAGCTCAAGACAGAGTGCATGCACAGAGAACAACTGCTACAATAATTGAATTCTAGCCCACTCTGCAAGCAGAGATCTCAGAGCATCACCTGCAACACAAAGCTCCTAGCATGACCAGTGCATTCTGTGAAGTATAATAAATGCAGAAGGTCCCAAATTTGCAAGTCCTTTGGAAACTGGAGAAGACCTTTTTCAAGCATACAACTTTCAAATATCTAAAACTTAATTTTTGTTATGCTTTATTATTTGCTTTAAAGCTTTTAAAGATTATTCTCATCGGGAGTCAAAATCCCTGTTTCTTCTAAGAAATCCATGTTTCTTCTAAAAGACTGAGGAATCCATATTTCTTCTAAGAGTCATATTCAAAGATATGTACTTACAACGTACCCTGCCACACAAGAAACACCAAAACACAGGAGGAGGAACACCATACTCATAGCAAGGCAAAGAAGACAATCTGGAAAGTGAACAGGGGAAAGGAGGGAGAGCTAAAGTCAGAAACAGTCAGAAGCTGCATCAGTGTAAACCCTGTGTGGTATCATGGAGCTGCTCAGTCACCACATAACCAGGAATGTGTCCTGGGAAGACAGAAAGCTCAATTTGGCTGAAGCATCACTTTCCCCTTAGGGAAATGAGATAAGGTCTGCCACAGTCTGACTGCCATGGTCAAGATTGCTTGTGCAGTTACTCAGAAGTACTGTGTCTTCAGTTTGCCAGCTGCAACAGAAGTTGCAAGTGGTACTTTGGGAGGGAGGGACTCATGCTGTAGAACGCACAGAAAATGCATCATTATGTCCCTGGTTTTCTGGAGAGTACCCTGTCTGCTCAGTCAGACAGCAGGATCCTGGCTGACAATCTGTTCTTGTTTTCTAAATCACATTTTAGCGATTATGTAAGTTCTTCATTCAGACTGGCAAGATCTGATAAGATGACTCATGCTTAATAACCCGATAACATGATAACTCTGAAATTATACAGTAACATGATGTAGTTTCAATGCGATCTACACCAGTATTTTAACTGCATTATGGAAGTCTTCATCTTCCACAATATTTTTCTGCAGTTCAGAGCCTACAAGTATCTAAATCAGAGTGAAACATGTCTGGATGCTGGAAATTTACTGCAGCTATCTGGACCCTCAAGGAAGAGTCAAATTTTAAGGCTTTTTTTTAGATTTTACAACCTCATTTACAATGTACCACTACAATGACTAATGTGGACAGAATGTGTGCTGTGCAAGAAAGTGGTATTATTGCAAAACCATGCCTTGAGATCTGTTAATGCATTAAGGGAACACTATTAGATTTAGGAAAGGCAATATTTTCTATATCCAGAACCAGAGTTTTGCCATAATAGATCCATTTGATGACAAAAGGGCAATGAAATATAGCAATATTTGAAGAGTAGCCCTCCTTCAAGTTCTAAGATGGGACTTGGCTTAGCTACTTTAATGCAGACAAAATTCTTCCTGATTTTGCACAGAGCAGTAGCAAGAGCCCCTTTGTTATGAGAGGCCCTTGCACCAGGCAAGTCCCAGGAGAAATAGCTGTTGGCAGCTGTCCTACAAGAGCCCTTTCCTTTATCCCGTGAAAAGAATGAATTGGGGAACAGAGATCTGGTTACCTCAACTACATTTTCTCTTTTTGACTCCTTGCACACGAAAGTCACAGAGTGGAGTTTTGATTAGGACCTTTTGGAAGGTTCCTCAGACTAAAAACGAATTCTGTGATATGACTCCCTCAGAAAGGAGGCCAAAAGAGGTGAGGATGCAGTGTAGGAACTGAACGCAAAAAAATGGGATGATGCAGAGGTGTGGAATGTGTGTCCTCCAGCAGTGCCTATACAGTGGAATATGCATTTGGTGGACCGATAGCTCAGAGACGGTGATGGTGCATTTTGTTGTAAAGAAGGAAAAAAAATCCTGTTGGGATTCTGTCCTCTCACAGAACCCCAGGTAGTTAGCAATGGATTGCCTTCCCAGGGTAATCTTAGATAAGCTGATTAACACTAACTTGCATCACATATATCTATGCTTGAAATTCTATTACCATTACTGATTATTAGTACTTTCATACTGATTTTTTTCAAGGGAGCAATACAGCCAGGACTACATTAGCAGTCCTCTTGAGACATGATGATAAGGCTGATACTATGGAAAATCTTCTAAAAATTCAAGATTCTCAAATAAGAATACAATGCAAAATTTACTTCTGTTAATTAAAAAAAAAATGTTCTAATCAGACAGCTGTATAAAAACTAAAACCTGAATCCTAAAACATTAAAAGACAGATGTAAAAATACCTGCATTTACTCATTTTACATAGCATGGATTTCAAACTAAACTTATAGCAGCTGAAACCTGACTTTTAAGTGTTTTTATGGAGAAGCAATGTTTGTCAGCTTCTACATTAAAAAAAAACTTAGAAAGTAGTTGGGCACTGCTTTCTCATACCTGCAGAAGAAGCTCAGAATATTTTAAATCCTCTCTGTTTTCAGTCTGTCCACTCTGTACAAACTTACTAGGCTATTACTCCTTCACCATCTGAGGGGAAGCATTGCTTCATTTTTTGAAAGACCCACCTTTCCATATTAAAAGCACTGTGTATTTACGGTTTGGCCACCATAGTGTAAGTATCAATCTAATTCAAGATTTTAGCTAATGGACAATATTGGGGCTTCTCTTATTACTAGAATGTCTTAAGCCAAATGTTTAGCCTTGATAAATTATAGAGATCAATAACAGAAATCCCAGTGTAAATTCATCCACAAAGGCAGAGTAGTACTGAAGTCCGCACAAAGGCCTGCTGCAGCCCCACAGGCCCTGTTAGCCATCAATCCAGGATCACCTGTATATTTCTCTTCCACAAAGTAAGTTGCTGAAGTAAACTCAGCAGGAGCTGCAGCCTTGCCCAGATAGCACCTGAAAATGCTGGGGACCCCAGCCATGCAACAGAGCCCCCAAAATCACACCACTGGTAATCACCTTCTCTGCTATCTCCTGTGAGAGGACTCCTGCTGACAGTGGAGTTAAAGCTCAGCCTTTTTGACCCAGTGTTTTGATTTCTTCACTGATACTGCTGTGATAAATAGGTGTGATTCGTGCTGATAAAATTGAAACAGTAATCAATATGGATATAAGGAGGTCATCAAGATGACAAAGGACCAGGACAGACAATCAAAACAGAGCAGCAAACTGGAGGGAATGGGAATAGGTGAGTGCATATTGTCTGTTTTTTGGTTTCTGGAGTACAAAACTTCCATATCAATTCAAATATTATTGAATTTACTTTCTGCTTGAAATAAAGGCTATGAAGCAAGAAGAAGTAGAAAGAGAGAAAGAAAATACATAGAAAACAATGGCATCTTACAGGCAAGGTATGAATCAAGTAGTTTTACCCAGTTCACTATGGGGAGAAGGGGTTGACTTCCACCTCTGATACCAACTGTATATGGCTCCATTTGTTTAGGAAGATGTGTTTTTAATTGAGTCTCTCTTCAGGAAAAAGAAGGGCATACATTACAGAGGAAAGGCTCACAAATCCTGGCAAGTTCTGCAAGCCTGTGAGATAGTTTGGCAATGTCATGTATTCTTAAGCTAGTGAGTAATTTTCCAACTATGCTAATTTGTTGCTTAACACATTCTCTGGATGGTGTCCTCAAGGTAAAAGAACATTTCACCTCAACAAAATCACTATTTTCAACTTCTGTAAGCTTATGTTGTTTGTCTGTGATTTTAGTTCTGTAAGAAATCATTTAGAAATAAATAGGGATACATGGTAGGAACAAAACAAAACCTTCATGCTAATTTTCCACCTCCACAATTCTAGGATCCCAAATTTTACATAAAGTCAGTCATTTATGTGTAGCAAGTGCCTTCCCTTTTGTGGGTCTCGGAAATTTTGTGCTTATATTTTGGATTTCTGAAATCAGTAGGAGCTCTGCTGCTGAATAAGCAGGCTTTACTCTCAATGAACCACAATTACAATTCCTATCAATAACAAGCAGCACCAAGAATGATTTCCTGAGAGAGGGGCTCAGAGGGTAGTATGAAGAAAATATAATACATTTGTTTCTGGGCAAGTAATGCTGTACTCCATTCAGAAAAATGTTGTGGTTGTCTGTCACATTTACTCCACAAGGCTGCAGCTCCTTCTAAGCTGATAGTAAGAGTTCAGTATGCTTTCCTTGCCAAGTGTGGCACGCCTTCAGCTGCAGCTGTCATCACCGCAAGCCAGAGCAAAGCAGCAAAACCTGTTTGCTGGAGAAACTCCTTCAGCTGGCTGGGACAGCATTTGAGGGTTTCCTCACCTTTTCATGTGGAAGACTATCACAGGATTAAGAACCTCCCAAGGGCCTGCCTCATTCACAAAGTAAAATGATTGACAGCAGAATTGACTAAGGAACAGTTCGGGGGCTCAATCCTTAATCTGAGTGTAATGCTACAGGCACCACTGCTTATATTTTTGTAATCTTTTCCCCCAGCACCTACTAAATGGATCTATGTAAGTCCTGCTCTTGCACAGTGTAGCTGAAGGGTCACAGAGAGACCAAAAGAGCACCAGGAGAAGCAGGTGAAAAGGGAGCAGAACAGATGGCGCAGGAAACCTGATCAATCTGAGCAAGGTCTTGTATGTAAGAACCTCTCCTATTACCTACATGCCAAAGTCTCAATTAAGCTTCCTGAGACTGACCTATTTTCACTCTTTTTTTCCCCTGCTCATTGTGATTCTTTTGATAATTCCTCAGACATGTTAAAGCTTTATCATGAATCCCTGACCAACCCACCCCCTGTGCTGGTGCTTCCTGTCATGAATTTTGTTCCTCAGAAATATAGGCCTGATTTGGTTGTTCTCATTTGCAGAGTGTAAAATCACCAGAGAAGGGTACAGAAATGCACAGGACTGCTTCTTCTTGCTGAGGAGGCTTCTTCCTTCCAAGGACCATGTCTGAAAGAGAAGTGACCTTTCTACAGTTCGTGAATGTATCTGCTAAGTTGCTGAGTACCTCCAGCTCCAGAGAAGTCAAAGCATTTGGCTGTGCCATGCTTCACCATTTTTACCCTGTGTCTTCCTTACACATTCTATAAAGGACATGTTCTGCCATGCTCTTCACAGAAGCTCTGTAGCACTAATGTAGTCCTGTAAAATATCAACACTCCGCACTACTTAAAACTGAGCAGTGTACTTCTGAACCCAGAAAAGATTTTAGAATTTTGAAAGCACCAAATCCTGCTTGCTCAATTCAGTGTTTAGCAAGTGCACCCCTGAAACTTTCTCTCAAATGACACATACCTCATTTTGTGAACAAAGATACTTCTCACTGTGACCTGCAACAAAGACCTGAGAGACAACATAGACTCTGTGGCCTAACTTAAAAAAACTATGCTCCTTCAGACTGACAAATGAAAGCAAGTTTTAGGACTAGCAGTTCTTCAGACTTACACACTACTAGATGTACTGTCCAATGACCCTTATGTACCCCTGGGTTAGTGAGCAGAGAAAAGTGGCGAGAGCAAACATTTTCAGTTGTACTCATGTCTTTCTCCACCTCCACTAGCAGGTGATGTAGCAACAATGATGATCAGTGCAAATTCCATCCTGGATTTCCAAGCACTTGGAAAACTGTGTAACTGTGATTTGTGTGAATTTGGCTCTACCTTCCACTGAGGTTATAATGGGTCTGGCACTGAATTTTTCCACATCTTCAAACAAAACCCATCCTTTTCATAAAGTATCTTTTAACAGCAAAGGCAAAATGCATGTTTCCATTTCTAACATTTTTACTGTTGTACTGTTCCTCACACCTTGAAATCAGGTAGGACCACTGTTGCACAGAAAGAAAGAGCTTTTGTGGCGCAACCAAGCTATCCACCCTCAAATTTGCTTAGAAGAGCTTAATGTCCACTGAAATGAAGACTCCTCTAAGTGGCCATTGAACCAGGTCCAAAACGTCTTATCTGTGAGGCTGGACTTGCCTAATGAATAATGTCCCTGCAGCCACTTCCCTTGATGGATGAATTTTGGATAGGCTAGAAAGATGGGCTGAGGCCAATTGTATGAGGTTCAGCTAGACCAAGTGCCAAGTCCTGCACTTTGGCGACAACAACCCATATAGTGCTACAGGCTGGGGGCAGAGTGTCTGGAAATCTGCCCAGTGGAAAAGGATCCAAGGATGTTGGTCAACAGTGGCTGAATATAAGGCAGAATATGCCTAGGTGGACATATGGCAAAGAAGGACAATGGCATCCTGGCCAGTATCAGCAATTGTGTGGCCAGCAGGACCAGAGCAGTCCCTCTGTACTGGGCACTGGTGAGGCTGTGCCTCAAGTGCTGTGCTCAGTTCTGGGTCCCTCACTACAAGAAAGACACTGAGGTGCTGGAGTGTGCCCAAAGAAGGGCAAAGGAGCTGAGAAAGGGTCTGGAGCACAGGTCTGATGAGAAGCAGCTGAGGGAGCTGGGGCTGTCTAACTTGGAGAAAGAGAGGCTCAGGGGAGACCACACCACTACAATTCTGCAACTCTGAAAGGAGGGTGTAGCCAGGTGTGTTTGGTCTCTTCTTCCAGACAACTAGCAAAAAAATAAGAGGACATAGCCTCAAGCGGCTGAGGTTGGACATTAAGAGTTTCTTCACAGAAAGGGGAACTAAACATTGGAATGGGCTGCCCTGGGATGTGATGGAGTCACCATCCCTGGAGGTGTTTAAGAAAAGATTGGATGTGGCACTTAGTGCCACAAGTATTATACTTGATGGTATCAGAGATATTTTTCCACCTAACTGATTGTGTGATTCTCTAATTTTGATTTCTGTTTTTTGAAAAGCCCAAACTGATGAAAAGATGCCGCTACACTCATATAATTCTTTCATCATTGTTCTTAATAAGATTTTTTTACCTCAGTCACCAGTAATTAATCCCTTTAGTAGTCCAGATTCTCTTGCTTTGAGTTCACATTTTGTCTACCAAAACATAAAAATCAAAAAAAAAGACCTCTTGCTCCATTTTTCTCAACCCGGTATCTCTTATAAGTGTTAGAAATTCTAGCCTCCACTTTTAATGACTCCAGCCTGTGTTTTACACAGAGCTGGCATCATCGCTCAGAGCAAGTTGAGCAGGGTGCTGAGGTGACAACAGCAATACAATTTTCCAGAGGAAAGAAAATGGCCCTGGTTTTGCTTTTGCTACAAGTGGGTCTTGCAATAACCAAGCAGGGATTTTCAGGTACACCAGTACTCAATGCACAGTCTCTGGGGTAAAACCTGCTCTGAAAGCAAACAAAAATCATAGTGCATCCAGTCAACACCTTAATAGTTAAACAGCTCTGCTGCAGCAGTGCCAGGGTGAAAATCTGATATTCAGTATGCCTCCACGAACTTAGTCCATATGAGTGTCAAAGGCAACATCAGCATAAATGTGATGGTGACAACAATGTACATTTCTACACCATGCAACCAGCACTATAACACAAAGGAGTACTTGAGAAGATGCCTGTGCATCAGGATTAGTAAAACATAGCAGGGAGTTTTACTGTAGCCTCAGGTACATCTTGCCTATCTCTCATATTTTATTATCTACATATTCAGCAAAGACATTTTTAAAGAAAGAATTCATCTTCTGGGAAAGCATTTCTGAAAAGTATATATCAACCATAAGATTTTAAGGTCCTGAGCACTTGAAAAAAAATAATCTGTATTTTACTGACATTACGAGGAAGCTTATCTATCATGGATTGGTTATTTTGTGTTGTTTATTAAAATTTTTTCCAAAAATTGCATCTGCCTTCACACCATTTTTCATGATAACCTGAGACTAAAACTGGATTATATCAAAGACTCAGCTTATATGTCTCAGCTTGCAGTTCAGAATCGTTATTTAATGGAGAAATCGCACCCCATGTTTTGAAAATGTTTAAGGTATAGCCTTTCCTGAGTTTACCACAAAGCATATGTACCCTCTCTAACTTTAGAATCACAGCTGGAAGAATCAAGCACACACAGCCTGAAGGCAAGATGTTTTCCTTGGCTCTTTGTTTTCCTAGAAATTATATTAAGAGAAAGTCTGCACATGATTTACTGAAAACAGAAATATTAACAGTGACTTGCAGAAAAATTATGAAGACGAAACATCCCCATCTTCTTAGAGGGAAACCAATGCCTTAAGTTCCAACCCAAACAATTTAACTATTCCATGCTATTCCTCACTTGCAAACATGAGCAGCTTCTGTGGATGAAAGGCTTTACTGTGCCAGATTTTATTTGTAATTTTTTATTTGTAGGATTTTTTTCATTTCAGAACTTTTCTAAATCAGTTGAAAATCGGAATGGTGCTACTACAGCAATACTGAAAACATGCATTACTTGAATAAAAAGTGCCAGTGAAATGACACTATTAACCACCTGTAAAAAATGGAGGTTGATTCCCAAAGAAATTAGAAAAATTGCAGAAATTCAGCATTTCTGTGCAAGGATGAAACTTCACTTCCTTTACTATAATTGAGGGGTTTAGGTTTTTCCTTTTTTTTAGCACAGAGGTGGTTTTTGATGTTAAATGATTCGCCAAGGACTTACTTCTCAGCAAGAAAAACATTCTGAACTGTCTTTACAGTGTGCTTTTTGAAGTATCAACAACTGTTGTTTTAATTGAACTACTGGCATCACTCTGAGGTCCTGTCCTGCACTCTTTTTTCCTGTCCTGCTTTTAAAAATCTTTTAAAATACACGCCAGTCTCAGAGAAAAGAGTTGCTCTTGGTCAACAATTTTGAAAAAAAATACAAGAAACTTAAAGACAGCAGCTTATTCCATATCCAACTGTGCATAACAGATCATATGCAACTGAGTCCCTAATAAAAGTTCCTAGACCTGACTTTGACATTATGTAGAAAAAACAGCAATATAAAAGCTGCACTAGAAATGAGCCAGCAAGGATTTGCATTCAAATGTAAGCCAGACAAAAATACAGGGTAGCATCCTGTAACTGACAGAGGACAAAAAGAGTAGAAATGCTTCACTCAACTATGTACCAAGTTTCCATTTATCCCTAGAAACATATCTACCTGTGTGCCTAGATAACATAATATCACTCATCAACTGAGATGAAAGTGAAAATTAAACTAAGGTTTAAAACAGATTATATTTTAAGATTACTGAAATGAGATCCAGGAACGTATGCAGAGATCAATGCCTCACAATGCTTACCCACATACAGATGAGGGGTTGGTGGCAATCCTACAGAACAAGCAACCCGACCTACTATTCAAGAAGATGAGGAATGGGACATCCAGAGATTTAAGAGCCTGAGCCCACCCAGGCCACTCTGCATGCCACCACAAAAAACTTGCAGGTCTGAGTTCAGTGGGGCTGGAGCTACGGTGGCTTCAACAGCTGTACATGAACAGCCCTTTGACATTGGTTGGCTCAGTCAACAAAGGCCTCAGTTCTTACAAGCATTCATGTAATCAAAAGCACTGAATGGCATGTTCAGAGGTCTATGTAAACTAAACATCTATAAAATCTGACCCTGAGGATCTGAAAACCTAACAAAGTTCTAACTAGGCAAGTAATGGAGCTCTGCCCAAAAGAATATTCTAAATGCATATTCTCAAGCAAGCACAGTTTTTGTTAACATCAGTGCAGGATTTGGCATGCACAACATGTAAATTTAGGGAAGGTGCATGATTAAGAAAGAAAGAGAACTCCCTGGCATGCAAAAGACTTTGGAAGAAGGGCTCTACCTATTACAGAGGACTCTCAAGTCTCACAAACTATCATTTATATCCACTTAGAGATTCAAAACCCGAACTGTAGCCTTTGGATAACTGAAGTTCAAAACAACATGCTACATACACTGCTGAATGTTTGGCAAAGTAAGTGAAAACAAGACTGAATAAATCACAGGACTGCTAAAGTGGAAGCAGGTGTGTAAGAAAAAATGTTCATATATGGTTGGATGTATTGTTACATATTTGCATCACAAATCTCCATTAACCTGTGGATGCCCTATTCCTGGAAGTGTTCAAGGCCAGGTGGGATGGGGCTCTGAGGAGTCTGATCTAGTGAGTGGCATTCCTGTCCGTGGCAGAGGGGGCTGGAACTAGATCATTAAGTCCCTTCCGACTCCAACCATTCTATGATTCTGTGATTCATTAAAGTCTGTTATGCTTTATTAGTACTGGACTTATTGCACAAAAATAGATGAGGAAATTCTTTCCAAAATTACCCATTTCTGTTCATACTGGTTTATTTCATTAGAGTGAAAAATGGCCCTAGACAAAATGCATGCTAGTATAAACAGCTAAATAAAACAAATTACAAGCAGGATAGGAATTTATTGTAAAGTACACACCTCCAAAGCAAACCTTTAACTTCCAAGAAGTGCATCCTAACAAACTTCTTAGTCTCCAGAAAGATGATTTTTAAAAAAATCAAAAATATAAACTTTTCCATGTGTGATCTTCCCCTCCCCTCCCCTCTCCTCCCCTCCCCTTCCCAATTAAATAACAGATAATCAACCAAAATATTTCTTAAAATACAGTACATTTCAAAGAAAACAATACGTGTTTTACTATACCAACCTGACCATGTTTCTAACTAATTCTTTCTTGTGGTTTCATTTAGTCCAGCCTTTGACTAGAATTAGTAGAAAATATACAGGCTTTCCTCATTAAAAAAAAAAAAATACCCAACACACCTTTATCCCACAAATACAATCTGAAGTGTCATACTGTATAGGCATTCCAGTGACGTTGATATCAATATCTAACTTTTTCTAACTCTCTCTAGATATGAATAACCTATAATTAATGCCAAACACTGAAAAACATGCCAAGAATAACTAAGGATCACACTGTGGGAAACACAGAGCTTTCTAACATACTAATTATTAATCTAATCTTTGAAAACATTTTCTACAAGGACATGCACAGATTTGATACTCATTCATTCAACTGTGTCATGGAGTATATTTGCATTTAAAACCAGTCAGATCTCTTACACAGACATCTGGACATTTCTTGTTTGAAGAAATGAAACAGAACCTAGAAGAGCTATTTTAGAATTATAGTGAGGAATGACACAGGGTCTTATTTAGAAATTAGAACTCAAAATAAAAAGGAAAAAAAGGTGAAAAAGAACATGCTGACATTTATACAGGATGTAAGTGTACTGAACTGCCCTGACCAATTTTCTTAAATTTCTGCTGATATTTTTCCAATTGGGTTTCACTGGCAATGTACTTAGATAGTTTCATCTCCTCTCAGAAAGACTTGTTTCAGTCAAAACTCCTGATTACTTACTAGTATGTTGAGTCCAAACCAGAAAAATCTGTACTGTGAATTCTTGTATTGATGCTTCGCACCACTCTTGAGGTGTCTGAAAAGAGGTCTGGTTCCTTATTGTGGGGGGGATAGAATATAAGAAAATAAAGATAGTGCAGAAAGTAATCTCACCCCTACGGAGTTGCAGCTGAGCCAATTACCAAAGATTAGGCCTGACTTTAACAGGCCACAGCTGTGACCAATGAGAAGAGGAGTGCTACACAAGAGTGGGTTGGCTGGTTGAGAAGGAATTGGAGTCAGTTGGCTACTTTGTGAAGAAGAAAGAGTCAGTGTTCTGAAGAGCTGCCCATGAGAAAATGCCAAGAAGGTATGACACTTTTGTGATAAGGAGACAACAGTATGGAACTTTTGCAGTAAGATGACAACACTTTCTAGTTGTGAAGTGTTACCATTGAGATACAGCTGGGGGGGGGGCAGCAGTGAAAATTACTGCACCAAACTCAGCAGTGATGATGTTGTCACATCTCTCTGGATAGCAGCACTTCTGGATTTGCCAAGGCAAGATATCCTCTAACCCTTCTGCAAACTGTCAATACTGGAGCAACCTTAGAAAGAAGTCAGAGGGACAATTACCTCTTGCCTTGCACCATATCTGGGTCTGGAGCTGAGTTTCACCTTGTTTTGCACTGACAGTATTTCACCTTTACCTGCAAGCATCTCAGCAGTCACTGTGGTACATACAAGGCAGGAGAAAACAGAATCCTCTAGATCTGAGTGCAGTTCCTCTTGTTTGTTCACACACACTTCGACCTGCCCAATTGCAAGTAAAAGGTACATGTTGGCACTAAAAAGAAAAATGCAAGCGCTGACTGAGTATTACCACTGAAGAATGTCCCTGTTATGTTTAACCTCCAAACCCTTCTGATGCTGTCAGTGCAGCCTAAGGTTTCAATACCCTTTGTATGAGATTGCACTGAAGGGTCAGAGCAAACTGGCATCTCCAGCCACAGTCCCATGATGTGTACAAAGCCAAAGACAATGCTATTAACCAGCCCTTCACAAAGCAGCCCCCTATGTGGGGACTTTGCTGGTGTGCCAAATGGAAGGGCATAGTTCACTTACTGTCCTGGGAGGCTCAGCATGCCACTGTCCTGTCTAGACAGAAGGTTGGGCATAATTTCTGACCCATGATTTTCTGCAGCAATAGAAAAAGAAATTCTGCCACACACAAGAGGTGAACACAGTTAAGTCTTGTAGGATAGACAAACATGTTGCTCCTTGGGTCATTTACTCTATGGACAAGATGATTTTTCTACAACTGACTTTTAAAATTTAACCGTTTCATTAGAGCAGAAATGCAAGTACTGAAATGTTGCTTCTGATGAAGCATGAATGCTGGCACTTCTGTAACTGTTCTGCTTTTTAGTCATGTAACTGCCCAGGTCCACAGAAAAAATGGCACAGAAACAAAGCACTCAAAGGCTTTACAAAACACAGGACATCTGAGAAGTCTGAGCAACCAAAATTACATTTGCAAAGGGCAAGCTCCACAGTTTGTAAAGCCCAGCAGCAGCATGAGACCAAACTGAACTACTATGTTCCCCCTTTAAATGTCTTTTATGAAACTGCTTTTAGACCAGTTAAAAACATGAAGTAGATCCTTCCGTTTGGCCCTTGGAGATGGAAGTGTGTCCATCTTTGTTAAAACCAGGTTTCATTTCAAGGTGCACCATAGCACACTACAGAGGAGTCTATTCCCGTGGTTGCTAAAGCAAGCAAGATGCTGAGGGACGTGAAGAGAAATTTAGGCTACTTGCTGTCTGCCAGACTGGAACAACCAGACTTAGGAATACTCCTAAAAGAGATGCAAATAAAAATAAAGCCTCTCACAGCCTGTGTTTTAAAAAAGCCTGTGTTTAGAGTAGCTGTGAAATACAGGGATAAATCTGCCAAAGACAAAAAGGGAAGAAATTAAAATCTCTTGGCTGTACAGTTTTGGAAGATGATAGGGAAAAGGCAGTCAAAAGATGTCTCTCTCTGCAGCACAACTGTGCAAGTTAAACATTTCATAGCTAAGAGCACTGTATTTGGTAACTAGCCTTTTTTTTTGTTTTTGGTTTTTTTTTGTTTGGTTGGTTTTGGGGTTTTTTTGGTGGTTTTGTTTGTTTGTTTGTTTGTGTTTGTTTTTGTTTTTTTGTTTTTTTAATGTAAAGCTTCTGGTTGTTCTCATCCAGAGTCCATTCCTACAGATTAGGCAAGATGGACAGTACGGAGCAAGGGGAAGGACAGCAGCCTCTGGGAAAACAGACTGTGTGGCAGGCAGGATTGGTTCCGTGCCAGTAACTAGAAGTGATACTTGAGCCAACCACGTGAAGATACAACACATGCAGAAGAAACCCACTCTGACATTGCTCTCCAGTGCAGATCACTCAGGCCAATGGCAACAGGTGAGAGCACGGGAAAATACCTTGCCACTAGGCAGATGGTGCTTGGTGAGACTGACCTGCTCACCTGAGTGGCTGCAAATGCTTATCACTCAAACATGGAGCAAATCTGAACCACAGCCACCACCGGGCAGCACCCAATGATGGGGCTGTATTTATTAGCTTCATGCTTTACAAGCAACCAGTTCACTTCCTTTACTTATGGAGTATTTGTGAAGCCAGGAACGTGCAATGTCTATGGCACCAGCAGTTAACATTAGGAAAAGACTGATTTAAGAAATGAATGTAAGCAAAAGACTACCAAAATCTCCAAAACACAGATATATATTTCAATGAATGTCCATCAAAAAGACAAGTGGCAATGTCTAAACCACTGCACTCAGCTTCTCAGTGAAACAGAGCAGTGCTGTCACCTGCCTCTGCTTTAACAAGTGCTTCCACAGAAAGTTAAAGACTAACTTTAAAAATTTATATTAAGAAATACACTCTTAACCCAGATGTTTAAATCAAATACTTACTGCCAGTTTCAGCAAAGGTCACATGTGCCTGTAACTTTCTTAATTCTTCCTCATAGCATCTGACTGCTATGATTTGTAGCCAACATTTGTAGTAGTTTTACCGTTCGGCATAAAAGCATGCAGAAATGTGTGAGCCATCTAGATCCATCCAGAGGGACTGGTAGAAGGTATTGTGAAGGTTTCCAGCATGGTTCAATTTCATCAGCTTCCTTCAGCCCCTGCCATGCATGTCACTGCCAAATGGCATTCCCAGTTGACTGTCATATACCAGATCCTGAGTGACGCACAGAGAGGGCACTCACTTGATCTTCCTTGTACCTTCCCATTAATGGCACACTAAATTCCTTTGCACTAAGGTTAACAAACAAGATGTAAATCGCTAGTGTGATAGTTTGCAGAGTTTTGAAAGCAGAGGGGATTTTGGTCAGGTGCAAGAGCTGGAGCAGCATGTGTTCTCCTTGCTATGCATCATAGAGGGAGAGCTTGGTGAGCCTGGCATACATAGATGCCTGCAAAATTAAATTCACAATCCTTTTAAAGCATTCCAAACCACCCTTATGACAGAAAAATCAAGACTGCCCTTTATGGCAGTTTCTAGAAAACATACTCTGTTAACTGTGAAACATAAGTTGGCAACCAGACAGGCCAAGGGTTTTATTTACAGCAGCAGTTCCTGAAAAACTGTTTTCTCCAGCAGTCTCAGACTTCCCACTCACAGCCCACTCAATCCCCAGCATGCACATCAGCAACCTTTATGAACACAAAACAAAACACAATAAAACAGGATTTTGTCAGAACAAATACTGTCTTGCTAGAACTGTCCACCCAGTTACTCTGTACTCCTCTAGCATAACAAGCAAATGCATCCCGTAAGAAAGAGCAAAATAACTTTCTGCCAGCAAAATGCAGGCATACTGTTTTGCATGGACAAACCCAGTGGCTTGCAGGCTGCAAGTGCAGTAGAGTGCACTTCACATGTACTACACACATCAAGCTGCATTTCATGATGAGCATCAGGCAGCACCAGGTATTGCACATTTTTAATTTTGCATTGCCCATTTTTAATTTTTGCTGTTTAGCTATAGCCCCTTTCTCCTGAAGATATCAGTAAGACACCAGCCTCAAAAAGACACTGTTGAATATTGCTCTCTCCTCTTACTAGGAAGATACTATTGCTTTAACCCTGTCTGTGGGGAAGGGTTTTTGTGTCTCATTTCCACCACAGGGGTAGCTGCATGAACAGTGAACAGAATCAAGACAGACTATTGCAAACTGTACCATTCCAGAAGAAACTGTAGTCTCCTGTCCAGAGAATCTGATTCAAAATTTGTTTTTTTTTTCTTGAGAGATTTATACCAAAATACAGTAAGGTCCTTCAGGAAGCACCAGTCCTAAGAAAAACTCAGTTTTAAAGTTCCATCTAATCCTCGGATCTTAACACCACCATGGCATGTAATCACCTGATTATCTGGTGCACTGGATAGTTTCTTCCATCAGATTATCTCTAACTTGAGGGACTGGAAACGTCTTTGTATTTTTTGAGCTGCTTTCATCATTCTCTCATTCTTTTTCTGAGGATATTACTCACACCTATTCTTCAGAGTTCTCAAGCAAAGTAGATTTTCAAAACATGAGACTTTTTTCCCTCCACTGTATATTCTGACAATGAACTACCAAAACTTGAGCCAGCAGTGCCCTGGCAGCCAGGAGGGCCCCGTGCCCGGGGGGCATCAGGCACAGCATCAGAGCCAGGCAAGGGAGGGGATTGTCCTGCTCTGCTCTGCACTGGGGCATCCTCACCTCCAGTGCTGGGGCAGTTCTGGTGACACAACACGAATAAGACACAAAGGTAATATACAGCATCCAAAGAAGGGCCATGAGGATGGTGAAGATTTTGGAGGGAAAGCCATATGAGGAATGGCGGAAGTTACTTGGTCTGATCAGCCTGAAGGACACTGAGGGGAGCCCCACTGCACTTAAAATTTCCTCATGAGAGGAAGCAGAGGGGCAAGTACTGATTTCTTCTCTGTGGTGACAAGTGACAGGACTCGAGGGAAAACATGAAGCTGAGTCAGGGGAGGTTTAGGTTTGATGTTAGAAAAAAGGTTCTTCACCCAGAGGGTGGTTGGGCACTGGAAGAGGCTCCCCAGGGAAGTGGTCACAGCACCAAACCTGACAGTTCAAGAAGCATTTGGACAATGCTCTCAGGCATATGGTGTGACTCTTGGGACATCTTGCACAGGGCCAGGATTTGGGCTTAAATATCCTTGAGGGTCCCTTCCAACTGACATATTCTGATTCTGTCAGTCTGTGAAAACTATCTTCCTGCAGTTGCCTGCCCTCAGAGCACGGAAACACTAGTTTCTTACAGCAACTGATCATAACTGCTGCCTTTCACTGTCTTGACATAAAATACTGGGACCATTACACACTGCAGCCAAGTACTAAATGCAAACCATGCTTTTTAATGCCAGAAATATAGCCTTAGCAGAGAAAGCAAATTATCCAGAAAAACACAAGCAAAGGAGTGGTTTATAAAATAAAAGCTTTTCACAGGCAACTCCTATACAGAAAGTCCAGACAGCACCTCCCTGCTCTTCTGATACCAGGCAGATTGTGTATCAGGTGTCTGCTCTACACTTCTATCAGATACAATAAATAATACACAACTAATGCAGAATATCAGTTTCATTCTGTTCCTACTTACTGCATGCATTACCTTATCTCTAGCTGAATGCAAAACATCTGCCCAAACCCATCACTGGAGACTGAATTAAATTTCCTTGGTAGTAATATTATTATATATGCAGCATGTATACCTAGTGCTGCATTTTCTATTTTCTATCTTAAGCATCTTGGAAATTTAAAAGCAATTCAATTTGGAGCCTACTCAAATACTTTCTACCAAATAATCTAATGGGTCAAACCACGTGAAAAATGGTAATGTCTCTTTCTTTTGTCAGTCCTCTGACAGAAACCAGGAAAAAAATACATCCCATACAACAAAACCAAGGCATTGTTTTTCAAATAGCGTGTCACATTAGCAGAAATTTTACTTTGACATCCTCCTGAATTCTCAGTTCCTTATAGTATAATTATACATTCAGTGAAAGTGATACACTTCTATTATTTTTAAGAAAGTATCTTGCACAAGTAAAGTATAATTAAAAGTAGTGCAGCATTTAACACAAATAAAACCAGAAAGGATCACATTTGAGCAACAGTCACAAGAGAAAACTGCTGGACCACTGATGGCTATAAGAGTCTTTCAAAGTGGTCATTAAGTAGAGACAAAAGGTGAATCAAGCAGATGAAAATGACCTATTTAACTTAATTTACTTGACATTCAATAAAACTCCAACAATATGCCTCATGCCTTGGAGAGAATTAATTCTCACAAAAGCATTATGCAACGGGAACAGTGGACCTTCCTGATGCATGAGCAGGACCTTCCTGCCAGAGGGCTCTGGCATAAGTCATGGGGCCTGTGCTGGATTTGGGCCAGGTAGAGTTAATTTTCGTCACAGTGGCTGGTAAGGGGCTCTCTTCTGCATCTGTGCTGAACACAGGGTTGGTAACATAGAGATGGTTTTGTTATTGTGAAGTACTGAGTCCTTGAACAACAGGTCCTGAGCCAAAGCTGACCTCTAGATGAACCTCGCAACCAGCTGTTATATGATATTTGTATCCGCTCATTAGCAAAATATGCATGATCATTAGCAGTATGACATTTGTATCCCCTCATTAGCGGAATATGTAGTGTGATAAGAATGAATTTATCTTTTATGTTTAGAGGCCAGACAAGGCCATGAAATCAGACATCTGGCCTCATTTGGAGGTATATGGTCAAAGTCAACTTCCTTGGTTCCTCCTTGAGCCCTGGCAGGTTTTGGGTAGAACCCAAGAGGAGGATGAAACCTTACGTTTCCACCCTAGAAGGTAAGTAAGATCGTTTATTCCACAAGATAAAAGCCAGCCCCTCTCACAGCAAAGATGGAAACCACACTTACAAGTGGACACACCGTGTAGGACTTCCCAATTAGAAGTGGCTCTCCAGTCCTTCACTGTGACCAGGGCTCCCCCGCTGATGTGTGGATCTGGATGTTGGTAAAGTACTAAGGGTAACCAGTGATGTATCTTTCTTAATCACTATAGGCAATCTTTTGTAGTAATGATTAAGTGTATTGCTTCGCTTATCCTTTTGTAATCCTCTGCTGTGTTGAACTATAGTAAATTACACTTCTTCCTTGAAGTTGGTGTATGTGTCTGTTGTACTGACCCTGCCCACTGGCAAAATGTATTGCTGAGCGGGGCTTACACAGAGCCAAGGCCTTTTCTGCTGTTTGTACTTCCACACTGGTGAGGAAGCTGGGGGTGCATGAGAGGCTGGGAGGAGACACAGCCAGGACAGGTGACCCAAAGTGACCAAAGGGATTTCCAGACCATGTGACACCATGCTCAGTACACAGAGGTGGAAGGAAGAAGGAGAAAGGGAGGACCATTTGGAGTGATGGCATTTGTTTTCCCAAGCAGGCGTTACAAAGGATGGGACCCTGCTCTCCTGGAGATAGCTGAACACCTGCCTGCCTGTGGGAACCACTGAAATAATTCCTTGTTTCATTTTCCTTGTGTGCATGGCTTTTGTTTTCCCTATTAAACCACCTTTATCTCAACTCCAGAGTTTTCCAGCTTCTATACTTCTGATTTTCCCCCCAGTCCCGCTGGTGGGGGAGTGAGCTAGTGGCTATGTGAAGGTTGGCTGCTGGCTGGGGTGAAATCATGACAAGGGCCTGGGTCCAACCCTCCCAGTTGCTGGTTGGCTGTGAGGAGGATTTTACAGCAGCCAGTACTGCAGACCTCTGCTCAACCAGTACCAGAAACTGTGGTGTGGAAACTGGGATACCCACCCTGGACGAAAAGTGCAAGACCACAGGAAACTCATTGCACCTACAAACTGCAGTGCATAAATCTGACAATACACAAAACCCCCGGATAATGTTAGGCTCCTCCACACAAAATCCCTGGTCCCTCTGCACAGCCAGGATGCTCCCATCTCTTACCCCCCACCCCCTATTAAGGCTACCAAAGGCTGCCCTAATTATATGAAAAGATTTGCGTGGTACCATCAAAGGTGTGCCCTGAAAGCCTTCCTACTGACTTGCCAAGCCAATCTCCAAACCTCGATAATGACAGCTGCGGGGGCCAGGGCAGAGTTTCATTTAAACAAAGACTCCAGTTCCTTCCTCCCCACAGGAATGTCAAGAGCCACATGCAGATGCTCCTCCGTGTTTCTGAGAAGTCCCTTCTGAAGAGTGGTGGGTACACTGGTCACCCTGATTTTTTCTGAAGACCTACAGTCTCCAAAAAGTAAACAAACAAACAACACACAAACAAACCCCAGCTCAAGTGAGAAAAAAAAAGACTGGCAACTCCCTTAGAACACATTAATGAACATACTGCCTAATGGCCAGTGGTTGTGGAATAAAGGGCATTTGATGAAAAGGACAGACATAACCTAATAGTACAAATTTACCCCAGCTGTGCTGGAAGGAACAAGAGAACTTATCTTCCAACACAGCACAATGTAGACAAGTAGTGAAATTCACAGATAGGGGTAGACAAGGAAAGAGACTGACCAGCTGATGTCTACATGTGCTCACTCAGACTTTCTGCTTTTTCATTGTACTGGGACAGTGGTAGTGCATCAACAGTAATGAAGTAAAACAGAGAGCGGTCTTCTTTGCTCTCACCTTGTTGAAAGGCATATTCCTCATGCCCCATGTGGATCTCATAGCTGCAGACAGGGCCCCAACATCAGGGCAGAGCCACAAGGAGAACTGCTGCAATAAGGGAAACCAAAGCCTTCCACTGAAGGAGCAACTCCTTCAGTGTTCCACTTCCTCTCCACAGGGAAAAAAAAAAAATCATTGATCTCACAGGACCAGTCCTGAGACTTTAAAATGCACACATACATGATGGATTTATACCTTTTTGTTTCATAAAGCCTGCTGAAGTGGTTCCAGGTTTTTACCTCCCCCATCTTTACAGTATTATCCCATGTAAATACTCCTGCACCAGTTAAATGGTGTGTAAACTAAGCTAATCAAACACAGCCAAACTGTTTAATCAGTATTTAGGAGGTCAGCAGAGGTGACATAGTTTTAGAAATGCTTGACTGGAAAGAGGTCACTTAGCTTTACAGAGTTAACTATCCAACAGGAAAGCACTGTTAACACACACAAACACAATGTTAACAATGCTAACATTCACAATGTTTGTGAATGTTAACACACACAAGCACAAAATGCAGTGGTTATTCATGCATATCTTTGATATGTGGATCTGAGCTGCTATTTTTCTTTGACTCCTGGCTAGACCAAAACAAATTCAGGCCATCTTTATGAGACTGTTCAAATGCATACAGCAAACACAGCATGTTAAAGCAGTTGCAGCATATTGAAGAGAGCTCAATTTAAGTGCAGATTGTTACTTGCAAATAAGAGGCCGGGTGAATAACCAACCTCCATATAAACTACCTTCTGCTGTATTTCAGTAATACTTCACTATATCGTGGAGCTGTTGCAAAACATGACTTATTTGCAATGCTCAGTACAATGTATTCTCTTGCGGTCAAAAACAAATGGTAATCCAAATTTACAATTTTTTCTTCCTCTACCAGGCCACCTTTTTTACTTCCATACATGTGAATGCCTTGCTAAGAAAGGCTCCTGTACATTGCTATATTGAAATCAGTCTCATTATTTACGAATAGATTATTGAACCAGAGGAATAACGCTAACTGAAGAATAGATTATTCAAGGTAGGGGGGGGGGGGGGGGGAACCACCAACAGGAAAAAAATGCTTAGAACTTAATTATCTAGTAAAACTTACATTAATTGACCAGTGCTTCTGTATCTGAGAGGTTAACTCACCTGCATTTTGCTGTATAGTACCATGATCTCTAATATATTACAGGAATGAGCCCTTTGACTATTTATGGTGAGACAAAGGGAAAAAAAATCTACTTTCTGTGTGTTTATGCATATTGCATTTGTAATTTTCTGGCCTTCTTCACTCATCCTTACAATAACTAACTACTGTTCCTCAAATCAACACAAATTTGTGAAAGCAGAATATCTGACCCAGGTCTGCCCAGGCAAAAAATCTTTGTCACTAATATTTCAATCAAATCACACTGCCTGTTCAGCAAACACTTGGCACTGTGCCTGATTTTTAGGCTGATGCCAAACACCAGGTCAGACAAAATGGGTGGAATACTACATTGCCTGTTTAATTCATAATACTGCGGTCAGAGAAAATTTGTCATTTATGGGGTTCTTAGCTGTACACTGCTATGAAGCAAAGCTGTGTGCAGAAAATGGAATTTAATTGAAAGATGTTGTGGACACAAATTATCTGCATGAGGGTTTTTTGCATGTCTTGGCTTGGAGGCACTAATTTTAATCTTGTAAAGAGAACCTACATTGAAATACGACTTGAAATCTAGAAGATTTGGAAAATATCCATCTGACAGTGAATAGTTAATAATAAATCATTATAAACACAAAACACAACACTTCTTGTTAACTTGCTTTTTTCCACAATAGTTATAGTAACAGCACTTTTGGAAGTCAGAGATGGAAATGTTAAACTTGAATGGTTTGAAATTAAGTCATCAGCACTCATCAAGTCTGGTAAAATTGCTAGGATACGCATATCTGGCAGAGACTGTGCCAACCACTTTACGGAACAGTTTCAATTGCAATTTACTGGTTACACAATAAATGTTTGCCTCCTGGGTTTAAAAAAATTAACACTGGCACTGTAAGAGCTTAGTTTTTAAAAGCACACTCTTGTTTTTATAGTTACAGATCAGAAAGTTTAAAAAGAAAAGACATCATTCTTCCTCCTGACAGAGCTAAAAAAAGACAGTATGAAATCTAAATTTTGAACAGGAAATACTAACTTTCCTCATTAAACATGAAAAAAGGGAGACTCTATAAAAAGCTTTCAGTTACAACAAAATCTGAGCAAATATTTAACCTCAGAGTGAGGAGTGGCATGACCTGGTATGACTGTGGACTGCCATAGGGGACAATCCACATGATGGAAAACAGAAAACATTCCACTGCATGAGTAGCTGGGCATCTTCTGCACAAAGCCAGCTCAACAGCAAGGATCAAAATCTCACAGATTAAAAAAAAAAAAAAAAAGAAAAAGAAAAAAAGTGCCAGCTTCTACATTTTGAGACAGTTCATTAATTTTTTTTTCCATCCTGCAATATTTTGCAAATTCCAAGCTATGACATTTGGAGTGTTACCAGCTAAAATATGCTGGCTCCTTATGGTGTGTTGCAGCAGATTTTGCAAACTATCACAGGGCGATGAGGGTTTTCTCTACAGCTTTGGGAGAACACTTGTAATATAAATACACCCTCTCCCCTCTGTACTTAGACTGCAAAGATACCAGCAGTATAAAAATTACAGTCTGTGACTTCAGGTTTAAGGAGAGGAGACAAACAGAAAAGTTACACTGCAACACCATGTGCATACCAAAGGCTAATATTTTCCTAATTTTGGGAAAAGATTAGCTCTCTGATTCCAGAAACTTGCTATGCACAACTGCACGGAAGCACCTGCTGTGGCCCAGGTAAAGTGTAAATGCCATGCCAGTGTGTGGTTCAACAAAACAGAGGAGGTTTCTCACTGTTCCAGTGCTTTTCTGCACCAGCATATCAGACATCAGCACTGTGACAAAGACAAAGCTGAAGATATGCCAATTGAGAAGTGTTTTCATTTAACCACAATGTTTTCCTCTTTATGCCACTGACATACATCCCTCTGCACACTTATTCCCATATCACACTGGCTAATGAGCTTGTTTTGATGCCTAGCCCCGACCTTCCCTCCTACACCTCCTACGAAAATTGTTCCCTGCCCCATCCACATCGGCCATAGAGCAAAGTTACCTTCTTCCCTTTGCACGGCATTTTTTGCTTACCAAAAAAAAAAAAAAAAAAAAAAAATTGCTACCCTGCTTGTAATATCAGCATTTTCCTCACCTAGCACAGAGCAGAACCCTACATTTTACACCTCACATCCAGTCATCTCCAGCCCAGATCTCCAACCTGTTGAGATTATTTTGAAATTTGATTCTGTGCTCCCATATCTTTGTGTCTCTTTCTGGCCTCATGCTCTGCACAAATGCAATACAGAGAGAACTCTGTTATTTCTTATACTGTATCATTCAGGAAAATACTGGATAGTGCAGATGCCAGCAGAACCACAGCTCATTCATGCTGTAAGTCAGACACCTTCTGTGCAAGACCTCTCTTTTCTCTCTCATATGACAATGGAATGTCATGTACATTCCGTCCCATACATGTTTAATAGTAACAATAAAAATAAAAATGCATAATGATGAAGTGTATATACCATGCTAATAGACTATATTATATTTAATATTACAGAATATAGAACATAATTTCAAAATAAAATTATATTACTTATATGTATTATTGATCTTACATATGTATATGTATTTAAAAATAAGCATAATTTTATATTTGTATACTATTAATATTTATATATGACACACCTATACATATTAATAAAATATAACAGCAGCTATTTTGGGTCACTACTGAAGAACCTATTAAGTGTCATTTACAGTTTGTAAACCACAGTCCTCGACCATGTGGAAATTTACACCTGCAAAATAAATGTCTGGGTTCAGGACAGCCATACTGTAAAATCTGTTTTTTTAATTGGAGACAGGGAAGGAGGAGATAATGACTTCAAGCAGGGTAGCAGTCAAGGTCTGGCCTTTCCCGGGCAGCTGCTGTCTTGGCACTGCTCAAACCTATCTTGGCTTACAGCTAAGAGGTTATTGCCCTGCTCTCCCTGCCCACTCATTGGGTATCCCTTACGGCTGCCCAACACAAGAGGGGTAGGAAAGTGACTCAGATTCGAAAATACCTTTGGCTAGAGATGCATTAGAACAACACCGGTAGTCCTTTAATAAGTTACAATTTTATTTGAGGGCGAACTTACAAATGGTTACTGGCATGAAGGGACACCGTTAGCAAATGGCTGTATTCATAAACTTTGCAATGTATGAGAAAGAGGAAGAAAGAGGATGGGGAAGAGGGGAAGAGAAAGAAAAAGAAAAGAGATGAAAAGAGAGAGTGAGAGAGCTCAGTGGTGCTGGATCCAGCCAACGGGGGCCTCTGGTGTCCTGAGTCCCACACAGTGCAGCTCGCAGTCGTTTTTCACGTTGGTTGCTTCGGGCAACCCCCCCTCCACACTTAAACAGGGCGGGGGGTGGCAGCCAATTTACATGTAAATGAGGAGTATCGGGAGTAACAAAGGGATTACAAAGACTCTGGGTCTAGCACAAGGGCGGAACAGGACCGTAGTCACTTTAACATCACTCTATCTTTAATCTGGTTAATTGCAGCAATAAGGATCTTCCGACTGCACAGGCACACCATCCACTCATCTCATGGAGTGTCTCATCGTGTGGCTCTAGTTGCTTCATTTAATTTCACTTCATTTCATTTGAAATCTCTAACCTACTAGATCATCAGTGGTTTTGCTTTTCTCCAGCCTTCACCCCATGAGGATAGACAGTGAAATTCGAAATTACTAAAACCAGTTGCTGTCAACTTTAAATATATTTTGAAAACAAACTGCTGTAGAAAATAATTGTATCTTGGGAGACCTTTCTTGCCTATTTCTTTCTTGGAGATGCAGCGGTGCTTAGGTCAAGGAACTGAACAATCAAGCTTTCAAAGTACAGCACTGGTGATGCAAGAAAACTTCCACTGGACTGGATGAGAAGTAAAGTCTCGTGTACATTTGGATGTTTCATCACTGCTATATGGCTATATTCCTGTTTTCAAAAGTGCTAAGATTTTTTTTTTTTTAAATGCCTGATTGTCCACACTGATCAAAGACACTTTACTGAAGATCACTGAGGAAAGCAATAGAGCAGACCATACAAAAAAAAAAAAAAAAAAAAAAAAAAAAGCTGGAGAGAAAATGGGACAGGAATCTCTTTCCTCCCTTTTTCCTCCCTTTATCTCTTCCAGTTGTCTTGGGTCCTGTCTGTTAAACAGACATGTAAAATATTTAAGGTATGATGACTGCTTTTTGAAAATAATTGCCTTGAACAATAGAAAAAAAAAAACTTGCAGAAGGTCACAGTACTCACTCAATGAATACCATTAATCTAACCCTGTGATTCTGCACTTAGAGGAAAAATTTTGTTCCTGAAACTTTTCATAGGACTAAAATCCTAAGATGCCCAAGTCCAACAAAACTCATGATGTCTCTGAGCTAACATCAGTCAAGTGAACAAAAGTTTCAGATCCTGCCTGTTGCTAAACAAAAATTAAGAAAAGGGAATGAAATGTGAAATAACTCTTCACCAATACAAGGACCATGATAAAAACTTACTGTGCAGAAAATGTCGAAAATACCTGTAATTGAGGATAGCCCCTCAATCACACAGAGTAATTTCTTAGCACACAGTCAGGCAAAGCAGAGGCTCTACAAAGATTAGACTAAACCCAGGATCTGAGACAGGTACTTCTCACCATATGATTCTCAGAAGAAAACACATCCAAATTGTGTATGTATGACTGCAGCTACACTACAACATATTCTCACCATGCTGAAGGCACTTAATATTTTGTTTCCTTTTTGAATGCTTAAGTTTGGACAGTCATATGACCAAGACCTTTTATTTACTTCAGGAAAAACACAGATGATCAGTGGCCAGCCAGGAGTGTCACTAGGGAATCTGTGAGGGGTACTCGTTACCACAGAAACAAGAGAGGACTGACACCCAGTAATTTCTGTCTTGCAAGAGAATTCACCAACCTGACTAGTAAATAAAGTTCATAAATCAACAAATCAGAACCAAGATCAAGTAAATGAGGATGAAGCAGCTGGGCTCCATTTGTTCACTTCATTATTTACAGTAAGGTATTTATCTTTTGAGTTCCTTTAACTTATTATGCAAATCCGTAAGGGAAACATTTGATACAAACTAACACTAATTTTAAAATATTTTTCACAAAAAGGGACTAGAAAAGCCAATAAAAATTAGCTTTACTTTTAAGTCACTAACCTTAATCTCACCCTGTTTTACTTTGAAAAAAAGGTGTGCAGCAATAACCTTTGGAAGCAGAGCCAATGTTCAGCCAGTTACACTTGAATTACCAGATGTGCAACAATCCTCAAGAGGAGCAATTGCCACACACATTTCTGCGAAAGTGCCTTACAAACAGCAGTTAATTTTCACACCACCTCTGTGAGCCCTGCGTGGATAGGTTATCACTCCCAGAGCGCAGATGTGGAAAAACAGTGGCACTGTGGAAATGAGTGCCACGGTTGGGATTACACTTAAAACATTCAGACCTCTTCTGTCTGCATTTTAAGACTAACAGGGAAGGAAGGTAGAGAGGCATAAGGATGGGAGCCTGGAAATACCAAAGGATGTCACTGCTGAAACTCCAAGTTTCCATGGAGCTGCAGTGGGTGGACACATGGACAGCCAAGTCAAATTGGCACCAGGGTGAGGTTCAGTGGCCTCTTAAGGCAGGTGCAGCTGGTGAGTGCCAGGTGTGGACAGCTAAGACAGTAAACTGCTGCTGCTCTAGGAACTCGTGATATAAATTCATTATCACTGCATGAATGAAACAGAATTATACTGTGCTTTTGAAACTTTCAGTAAGTTAAAATATAGAAAACTTCCTGGTGTAATACCAACTACCAGTGCATAGATGCATCAGTACAGGAGCAATATCAATACATATTTGGTTACAAAAAACCCAGCTTGCTAACAATGGCTAGAGAAGTACTTGAGCTGTTATGGTTTCCCCACAAGTTTTAAGTTACTCTCTGAACATCTAACTATTTTAGTGGAATACAAAGAAAACCTTCTGCTACATTCTTGAGATGAGCTAGTGACAACAGCAAAAATAGTAACTCCATGATGTATCTCTCTCACAACAGTTTTACGCTGCATGTAAGACCACCTATCATCCCCTCAACACTTTGTGTTAATACTAAACCACACAGTATCTTTTTGCCAATTCTTTTATCCATTACTTTTCTGGGTGCAAGTTTTTAAACTACCTGGTTTGTTTGTTAGCTTACCTATGAAGGATTTCAAAGAGCTGATAAACTTGACCAAAACGTAAAAAAATTGCTTTTTGCTTGAAGCCCCAGGCAAAAGGGAAGGATGGGCACTGGGCATGATTTAGCCAGGTTGAGCACCAGGCTCAGCATAGGACAGTAGGTGCTTAAAAGAACCATGTGATTTCCAATTTTTGTGCTGCTTTAGAAGTGAGCAAAAACAGGTTTGGCCAAACCTGAAATGACATTTGAATAATCAGCCTGAGACAACTGACAGATTTGACACCCAGGGCAATTTTTCCCGGCTTCTGGTAAAGCCAGTCAGAAAAGGTCTGAAACTATGCACATGGTGCTGTGGGGCAGGCGTGCGTCCCCAGTGTGGTGCTGGCTGAGGTTATTAGGTGAATTGCACAACCACGTGAGTATATCCCTGTTGGTCTGAGCTCTGAATTATATGGAGGAGAGCTGAAGAAGCCATAAGAGAAACAGGAACTGGTCATTCCCGACCTGAAAAGACCTTTTTGGGGTTATTCTTAAAGAAAAAAAAAAAAAGCTAAGGAAAACAAGCCTAGTTCCTGAGCTGAAAAGTTGCCATCCAGAACACAGCAAAGGGTTGTCATCATTTGTTTAATGCAAATTCCCACTGCTGCTATCAAGCATGCTAAGTGCTTAGTTCCATTTCTCTTCAAATCAACAGAAAAATGAAAAACATTACTGTTTGTGCCAGTTCACAGCCAAGCTTTAGCATCTATCACAGCTCTAGCATCGCAACACCACTGGCAGAGGTTGTATTTCTGAGAACGATAAGTGGGGGAATGGCAAAGAAGGCAGTAAAAAGCAAACTTCACCAATTAACAACTCAAATGTTGAAAGCCAGCCATATACAAGAATGTCATTTTTACTGAGTGTATTGTTTTGTTCCGATGACAGACTCACTTGAATGGAAATAGCCGTACTCTACATCTAGTACTACTGAACTGCCAGCTGTGTTCAGGAGATATTTATAACCATTAATGCTGCAGATGGAAGGTGAGTTTTAATGTATCATAGTTACTCCTCTGGCTGGAGAGCAGCTCTCTGTCTGACAGCTGGAATTGAATTGCAGAAAGCTCAATATATCTCTCCATCGTTTTCACTCTTTTCCTTTGCATGTAACCATCCCTTCCAAGCTTGCTTCTGTTTTCTGGCTTTCCTTATTGCTCCTGCCTCGTCTCGGTAGCAAGCCAAGTTAGTGTGGAGCTGCCTTTCCCAGTGCTCACCCCACTGCCTGCTTGGGCTGGGGATCAGAGGGACCCCTCGGAGCGGGACGTGCCGGGGGCTCGAACCTCACGTGGAACCAAACCACACCGCCAGGCACTTGGCCCCCGGCCCCGTTCTCGTTGCAGACCCCTGGGGCCCAAACCACAGCGCCCTGAGCCTGCCCGCCTCTGTTTCGGCCGGGAGCAGGGGGTGGGAGGGGGGCGGGGGCTGTAAGGGTCACTATTCTTTCTGCAAGAGGATGCCAGGCGGGGCGAGGGGCTCCACTCCACTCCGTATGTTGTGACAAACCACGACCCCTCAAGCACCGCTGCCTCCCCCTGTCCTTCACCGGCACGCCCCGTGCAGCCCGGGGAGGCACACCGAGCCCTGCCACTGCACCGCGCTCCGCAACAAGGCCGGGGTGCCTGTGCCCGGGGAAGCTTCCAAGAGAGCCCTTGGCCGCGCACAAAGAGAGAGCGAGCCAGGCACGGGAGTACCGCCCGCCCCCGCGGCGGGCAGCGCTGGATGCACACACACGCAGCCCCGCACACGCATCCACACGCACAGTGCGGCCGGGCGGGTCACGTACCTGCAGGTGTCTGTCCGCGGGAGCGCGGGCGGGGAGCCGTGCTATATCGCCCGTATTGCATGGGGGGATGAGGGCGATATCGCTCGGGGGCTGGGGCGGGGGGGCTGCTCTGCTCCCTCCGCCCTCTTTCTCCTCCTCCCCGCGGTGTGTGTGGGTGTGTGGTACTCCGCGCCGGAGGAGGCAGCGGCGGGCTCCGGCTCCTGTCAGCCACCGGAAACCGGCGCCCGGTCCCCCGCACCGCAGGAAGTGTGCAATGGCACACCCGCACACCGGCCCGGACTGGCAGCGCACCGCAGGCTGTGTGCCATGGCACACACACACACACACAGCACCGCAGGCTGTGTGCCGTGGCACACACACACACACACAGCACCGCAGGCTGTGTGCCATGGCGCACACATACACACACAGCACCGCAGGCTGTGTGCCATGGCACACACACACACACACACACACACACAGCACCACAGGCTGTGTGCCATGGCACACACACACACACACACAGCACCACAGGCTGTGTGCCATGGCACACACACACACACACACACACACAGCACCACAGGCTGTGTGCCATGGCACACACACACACACACACACACAGCACCACAGGCTGTATGCCATGGCGTGCACACACACACACACACACACACACGCTAAGGAACACATTCTCAGATGACATAAAAGAATGTAATTCTTATTCTGGTGGAGGTCTCCTGACTTGCAGTGTCTCACCTACTCAAAGTGAGTGTGTCCAAACAGCTGCTACTCTGTTGTTTTGTGCAGACACAGAAACGTGCAATTTACTGTTACTTTTTTCTTTTTTAAATAGGTGTCTGCCATGACCTGTTAATTTTATGTGGACTGTATACATACACATGCACACATCTGCACACATGCTGTGCCTGTGTGTAAGACAATAAAAAGTGCAATTTGTGTGTTGTGAAAACTTTCTTAATTTGCTTGCAACTAGAGACCCTATCAGCAACATTGCTCATATTGGGATTTTTTTGCAATTAATCACAGGAGGGCTCACTGTGTGCTTGCAGCATTTTCTCTGGGTGTTGGTTCTCCCACAGTAAGCAAGGCACATGCCAAAGCAAACTTTGCTCATCTCCTCAGTTGGGCTTTTTTTTACCCTGCATCACTCCAGAAGGAGACAGGCCTGGCTATCAGCCTTCTGAGCTGTCTACATCATGGCCCAGAGGTTTTCTTTCCTCATCTTCCTTATACCAACATTTGCAAAACTTGAATGGGCTAACACATGCTTACTAGCTACGATGGCAACAATGCTTACACAAGAGTATAATGGAGGCAATCTGGAAGTGTATTCATGCCAAAAGTAATGCTCTTTCCAGATTTGCCTGTGAGGGGGAGGGGAGTTTGGTAGCAGCATTAGCCTTGCCTAATGGGAAGATTGCCATCCCTTCTGCTATTGTTATTTTCAGGAGGGTGTCATGGTCATGGTGCTGCAATCAGCAGAAGTCTATAATACTTAAATAATTGAGATTTCAGTAGTAGACTCCTAAAGATGAAGAACCATAACAAAAGGAGTAATTATTCCAGGGAGAGGAGGGAGAATCTGCCTCCATCCATCATGACCAAATACATGACACCCTGCTTTCACATCTTGATTTTAAAGCAGGGACCTGTAGTCAAAGCACCGGCAACATTAAGAAAAACATTGCTGGACTCTGCTGTGCCCAAAAAATCCTTACAGGGACAGGAATGGTCTGATTTTCAGGAATATACAGTACGGTACAGACCATCAAACACTCCTCATGGGTCAGAGGCTGCATGGGTTGTATTGGTTGAAACCAGTGCCCTGTTTGCCTCTACGATGGGGCTGCTCAGCTGTCTTTTCAAGACCAAATAGTTACACTTTCACAAACAACAATTAGGAATTCCTGAAGAGGAAAGACTTCCAAACAAACACTCCTCATCTCTGGGAGTCCTATAATCAAGCACATCATCTGCAGTCAGGAAACAAAAGGGGCTTGCTCTTCACTGTTAGTCTTCAGTCTTGATACTCCTTTGCATTCTTTTTCTTTGTTCTTCTCCACTTCTCTCATGCTCTTCAGTGGCCACAGGACAAAGCCTCCCACCTCCTCCCACCTTCTCCCCCACCTCTTTCTTCTCCTTCTTCACTTCTTCATTGTTAGGAGCAGCCACAGGTCACATCATATGCTCAAAGAGCTCAGCTAAGCCTAGAACCGCGTCACCAGCACCTCAGCACAGAATTGCAGTTCTGGATGAGTTTGTTTTAGCTCACTGCCTATGTTAATGATTGCACTGTGAGGGCAGCAATTGTGTGCACTGATGTTCCCAAGCAAGCAAAAAAGGAAGGAAGGAAAGGGAAGGAAAGCTCCGGGAAGGAAAGCTGCTGCTATTGACCCAACAGGACTGTACTGGCTGCTGCAGGGTGGACATACAGAGAGACTGTCCTGCCTCTGCAAAGCCAAGAGACTGCTGTGGTAAGGGGTTATTGCTGGCCATTTCTCCTCCTATTCATCACTTGGAATAAAACAAAACCAGGCAGACATCTGACTTGGTTGGTGTGGACACCTGCTGGAGGTGCTGAGCCCCTCTTCATAGGTGGTCCACATGTCCAGGTAAGGCAGCAGGGTTCTGTCATTAATGCAGTGGGCTGAGAAAGAAGGTGTATCACATCCTCATCCCAGAACTAGCATGGATTTTATTCTGTGACCTCTGACAATTCACTAACCCATGTACTGTGACCCTTCATCAACCACAGGAGGCTGTGTGGCAAGGGTGAATTGTCTCACTCCAGATGCCAGTGCCAGGAAAGCTAGGGCTCATGGTGCTCAGTGGAAACACATGCTCTCCCCTCCAGTACTCCCAGGCAGCCTGCCATCCCACTAACACTCATGCCACCAGCAGACCAAAAACAATGGGCAAAAGCATCCCAGATCCCACAAGAATTGATCCTTCTGCAGAGAAGCACTGGCTGTGAAATAGGGTGTACAAGCTGCCAAACAGGAGGGAGAGGAATCACCATCCCCCTGTTTGGGAACACCTGACTGTGCTTGAAGAGAGGCCCAAAGCTCCTGGTAAGTGACAGTGACATCAGAGCAGAGATTATAGCACCTTACAGAAAACTTGCAGGCACCAAGTGACCACATGGCTTTGTTGTGCTGTTCAGCTTCCCCAGCATCCCTCCAGCACCATATTAGTCAAGCAGAAACAGAGCAAATCTTGGGGTTTCCTAGGGATGTTCTCCATGAGATAAGATGTGCACCGACATGGTCTGGGCTGGTTCCCCTTTTGTTCAGGACTGACGTGTGCTGGATTCGGTGCCGAGTGGTTTGTTTCTGCTGCCCAGCTCTGCCCTTCTTTTGACTCAGGCAGTAAGGAAGCTGAGTCACACCCCTGCAGTATGTGCCCTGGCCATGCTTGCTCTCTCCTGCCAGCTGAGCAGGGTGTGCCAGCGCCCACACAGACTGTCCCTCAGCCCCCACCACCAGTCATGAGCCTTAGCTGGTGCCAGAAGCTTTGCCAGCTGAAACACAGAGGTGAAACACCACTCCATGTGAAACCCCTCAGCCCTCACAGGAGGAAAACTGGCTTGGGAGAAAGACAGGTGCAATCAGAAAATACTTCCGATTTTAGCAGAAAGCTGGCCATACACTAAGGACCTACCACTAGAGTAGCTGGGATGAGAATGAAAAATGAGAAAGGCCAAGAATGGTCTGTTTTACCAGCTGTAGGTTTGAAATCAGAACTGATTGTGTCACAGGAAGAAGGGTAGGATTAGGCCATTGCCACAACAGGCTTTTTTTGCAGCAGCAGCTCTCCACAGACTGCTATTAGAATGTCTGCTCCAAGGGCTGCTCATCATGGCTGGAACCAGCTAAATGCAGATCATGAATTAGTTTTTACAGGTGTGTTTCTCAGAGGAACCTGTGCCCAACCAAACTAGCTCCTGCTGTACAAAAAATTAAGCTGGAACCACTTTTGAGTCAGAAAAAATTCTTGGCTCAACTAATATCTTCCTGAAAAAGGCAGCCCCTTGAAAAAGCAGTATGAGTTAAAAGATTCATCTTCCTTTCTAGACTTCATTTCTCATGACCCAAGCAAGACATTACTCCATCAGTTAGCTGGAACATGGAGAGAGTAGTATCTGTATTGTCCCAGAAAGTCCTAGAAGAGCTCAGTGCCTGGCCAAACCTTGTGGTGTCCCACAGTGCCTCTTCCTCCTCTGTAACCTTGTGAGGGAAGCCTGTTTCAGGCAGCCTTCCAACATGCAGGCAGGCAGCTGGCTCTTCACTGAGGCTTCCTCTACCTCAACATCTGTTGCAAAGGAATGAGCACCAAAACTCTGGAGAGCCAGCTTCTCATCCCAAAAGACTGTGTATCAGTCTAGAATACTGCAGTCCCCTCTCAGAGAAGTATGCATAAGCTAGACCCACCTGACTGACACACTTCTCCGGGTGAAAGGGCTTGGTGAGAAACAGGTGTCTGCAAGTCAGTATTAATGGGCTGGTTCCCTCGTGGGACATCGGTGCTCTTGAAGCAACTCATCGGAGCAACAGGTGGGTCTGTGGGGCAGTGCAGCTTACAAACACCCAGCTGTGAGGACTCAGGGTCAATGACAGAAGGTGGGTGGCAGTTTCCTCCATGACTGCAGGAAGACAAATGGTCTGACTTGCAGACAACTGGTGTGATGAGTGGAGCTGGGGTATTACAACACACACCTGAGACACTGGTGGTTAGTAAATAAGGAATCCTTCTCTCATGACTGTGCAGAGGGCTTTGTAGCCCTGTGTTTTCACTAGCAATGTAGCAGAGCTGCACTGGTGTAGGCAGGGTCAGAATGAAAGCCATCAAGCACCTCTTCAGACACCAGCTTTCTGGCACTAAACTGGTATGCTGCTATTGGGAAGTTCCTTGGAAATTGCAAATAAATATGGAAGTGAATAAGTTGCTTGTCTGTGGGATTGTTGTTTTTGGGGTTTTTTAGGTTTCCTGTACAAAACACTGGAACTGTAATGTTTGAAAAGCAAATTCATTTACTAAGGCAAGGCAAAGCAGTATCAAAACATGATCCATTTGTCTAAGAGTAGTCCTTAAAGAGGAAGATCAAGCAGGCAACTTCTTCCTCAAATGCCACAGCTTCTCTTTAGGGAAGGAAAGGTTTTTAAAGCAGAATCTGTGAAGTATCATATCTGCATTCCTGGAACATTTGTAATTAAATACACACAATATTTCAAAGAAAAGCACTGCTGGTTAATTTGCCCTTCACTTATCTGCCATCCAAAAATTACTTGTGGGGGCACTACATGATACCCTAATCATGATGCCCATGATTTCATCACTTTTGGAGAAGATTTCAGAACAAACTCACTTTTAGTAGACCATGGTCCTTCAGCTCTGTTGGTCATACACCACAGCATGTAGTTGCACCCTGCTCAGCAGTATTTCAACACTTGTAATCCTGCTTTTAACACTGACCTGACATCCCCGCTCCATAGGTCAGAAACAAGGGCTCTACAAGGATCCACAAGAGAGGAAGGCATTCTTCATTTTGGAACACTAACAGGACACAAGCCCTCAAGGAATCTGATTCAAACAGGAAAGCTTGAGGAGAGTGGTTTTCTGCTCCAGCCACCTGGATTCCTGGCAATCCCTCTACTGGATTGCTAGGATACATGTTGCAAATACTACTCTGCCTGACCAGGGCAGGGCAGACTTACAAAGGTGCAGGAGCAGGCATTTTTCTGGTCACGTAGGTAACACCAGGCTGAATTTAAAGGGGTGACACACCAAGGAGTGTCCTGAGCTTGTTTCTGAAGTAGAAGGTTGTGTGAGACAGCTTGAGGACTAGGGATTCAGCTATCACAGTGCACTGTAAAGGTTTTGTCTTTTTCCAGCAATCACTGATTACCAGAAAACTCCTACCCTTCTCAAACTCTCTTTGGAGGTTCAACACCCAGCCTATAGCACATATGAGGGCATGCTCATTTTCCTTTGGAGATCCTGAAGGAACGTGGGGGAGTAAGTACCAGTACTAAAGACCACACAACTCACAATCACTGGATTTGTTATGACTGCAGTTATTCATCAATTCTAAAAAAAAAAAAAAAAAAAAAAGAAGACCAGCACAACAAAGTGCCTTACTTCAGGTCAGGGCTACGATCAAAGTGAGTTAGAGTGTGATTGATTAAATGCAAAGCAGATAACAGCTTATGAAAGCTTAGAGACATAGTAATGCCCAGTAAAAACACACAGCTTTTAGGTCACTTCTAAATTTTTCATACCCTGTCTGGGGCAGCTAACAAACTGACAGAAGAAAACCTGTTAGTTTTTTTCAATGAGAACCTCAGATTGTCATGTTAGGCAGCCACCTTTCCTTCACATGTGCATGATGCTGTAGAAAGCAGTGCAGACATCACAAGGATACTTCACATTTACACCCAAGCATATCAGAGCAGAACTAACTTTCTGCTGGTCATTCCTTTGTTAGTGTTGTTACTAGGCTGCAATTAACAATTAGTGTTAACACAGAAAAAGTATATGAAGATCAGTCCACAAGGTGCCTTTGGAAATTCTGTACTGTTTCATGAGAGGCTTGAAAAACCCTTGAGAATCCAGTCTGTGTATTCAGAGTTGTGACCATATAACTCTGTTTTGTATTAAATTCCTGTGGGTTTTGGTGGAATAGGACATATCTGTGGAAACAGCAGGTGAATGTCAGATCTTGGATGAAATAAACAGGTAAAGAAGAGCAATTTAAACAAAAGCCTGAATAATTAGTATGGAAAAAGTGTGCAATAACAGCTCAACCAGCAAGCCACTTGAAAGCAAGCAGGAGACTTAGCACTACAAATGTGTGCTAGTTATATCAGGGAGATTTGTCTGAACATACAGTGTGTAATTTCTTTATATAGGATAAGCACATTGGGCTTTTTCTGTCTAAGAAACCATGATGCTTGGTCTCCAGCCTGTGGCTTCAAGGATTACCTAATATTTACCTTTAAAACACAGAGAGTGGATTTAAAACATAACTGGATCATGCTCTTCACCCACGCACACTGCTAGCTGTGAGTTCCTGGGCTCACAAAAGGGGGTGGCTCTCTGCAAATGGGATATAAAGGCTGCAGCAGACCCGCAGTGCATCCATTTCTGGTCCCCTCAACGCAGGGCTGTGAAGGCAGAACTCCTATTTTACAGGGTGCCTTAAGGAGCTCACAGTGCAAACACAAGAAGATGGAAGATGTGGAAATCTTTGCAATGACAGAACTGGAATCATGCGGGAGCTGAGACATGGTTCTACCACAGAAATCCTGGGGTTATTTCCAGCCTTTCATGCAGTTGCCCACCTGTACCAGGCTGACAACAAAGTCTCATATGTTGTGTCTTTGGGAAGCTCTCCTTTTCTTCAAAGAGAATAACAGCAGAGAAGTTTGTAAATGTGAATATGAGGCATTTTTAACTTAAGATATCTGACTGAAGCATTTATTCCTCTGGAAAAAAAAAAAAAAAAACCCAACTGAGCCACTGTTTCCTCCCAAGGTTTCTTGGGTTGAGGCAAAGTATTATTTTCTTCCCTCCCTTTTTGGCCTGGTAAATTTAAAAGTTTGACAGACCTGTTTCAGTGAATAGATGTGACCTAGACACTGCTTTTACAGTAAAGTTTAGATCTCAAAATTCCCATCTATCACATTCAGTTGTTTAGTAGAAATAGTAAGGTATGTATAAAGAAATAGCTGACAACATCCTTCTGGAGAAAATACTATGAATAATGTGAAATATGTTTCTTGGCGAAAAAAATCCATCACACTGATTTTGTGTTATTTGTTCACCCAATACTACATCTCGCACAAACTCACAATCAAAGTTGTGACAAAGATCATGATTGAAGTATTGTACTTATCCCCCACTCTACTAGAACTTTAACCACTGCTGAAAAGGTCTGCTTTTAGAGTTGTTGCTCATGACATGTGGCTCCTATGAGTGGGAGAAAGTGAGATCAAGTAAACAAGCTCAAAATTACTTCTCACATTTAAGAAATTTGATAGAACCCACTTTTCCTTCCTTGCTTCACTTTCTTGTGAGGTAACCATGAAGCGTGAGTTTAACTGTGCCATGTCAAAAGAGTGTGCACACTTTTCTGCCTCCTTGATTGTTAAGTTCTAATGTGCAGGCTTCCCAGTCCAACCTTGTGTTCACAATTTCATTGCAAAAGCTGTCTTTTAGCACTGAGTAGCAAATGGCAGACATGTAAACTGCTGCACACAGACATGCACAAGTGGTGTCACCTTTTCAATGCCAAGTGCCTTCTATGCCCATTCAGGGCTCAGCTATCACTTGCAGCCCTGCAGCCTTCGACCCAAGCTGCTGTATCAGTCTTTCTCCCTTCTCCTTCCTATGCTGTTGCCTTGGCCTTCCACTTGCAAATCTCAGTAGATTCTCATAGACAGCAATTATTCATAGTCTGAGAATCTCATCTTTCTTCCCCTTGTGTTTCCTATCTGTTTTAACTTTAGTTTGTATTAAGGGGAGATGCAAGAGTTAGAAAATGGAAAGGTAGATAGTAATAATAATAATAATGTAAAAGACCCGTAAGTATTACCAACCATAAATATGCACAAAGTGGAGTGACTGACACACACCACTGTGACTGCTTAAATGTAATCCTGTCAGCACTGACAGCATCATATACAGGAACAACCAAGAGGTAGCTGGGCTGGCTCCTAATGCCAAGGGCAGAATTGACAGAGGAGAAAGCCTGACAACAATAATTATAGTCACCTTCCTCATCTTCACTGCTTGCTGACTCTGGACACTCTTCTGGGTGCCACATTGCTTCATTACTTGGCTGGATACTTGTCAGGCACTTCCTTTTCTTTCTATTCTTTTTCCCCTACAGTAACTTCAAGTTGAAGTGTGGACCCCATTGATAAAATTCTGCACAGGTAAACCTGTCTCAAGAGGTGTGATTGTTCTGTCCTTAGACAGCTGGCAAAGTCTTATTTTCAGCCCCTAGTAGAAATGGTGGGAAGCAGAGCTACAGGCCACCCTAGTAAAAGATACTGACTCTAAGTATTATTCCTTGAGCTAGTTATATTTAGTTAATTAGAGCTTAACTTTGCTACACAAAGCACCATGTTATTCTAGGACAGAATGATGCATAGAACTAAGATTAAGCAAGACACTATTACATAGACTATATGGATTACATGGACATTATATGGACATTATATAAAGATTCATTGGATTTGATTTTTGTCAAATTTTAAGCATTCAGGCTAACACTCTTCCAAACTAAGTCTCTCTCCAAAATATTACTCTCACTGATAATTTCAGTGGTTTAAATAAATATGACAAGTCCTGTTGCTCTGTCATGTAGAAGTACACACCCTACCTCATTCCTGCTCTGGAGCAGGGACTTTAGACCAGGAATGAGGGAAGGGAGGTAAGAGGCTGCAAGGCACAGACACAGATTTTTAAGTTGCTGCAAATCTGCTTATCTCATCCTATCCCATATTTGCCCCGTGCTTTAAGCAGAAAAGGGTCTTGGAGCCCTTTGGCGAGTCTAGCCCCTAAGCAAGCGTGCCGCAGGCCGGGCAGCAGGGCAGGCTTGGCGGCGCCGCTGCGGCGTGCTGCCTGCTCCCTCTGCTGGCACCGCCGGCTCCAGGCTCCGGCCAGGACCTGCAGCTGCTGAACCGGCGGAAAGGAAAACGCCTAAACAGAGCCCTTGAGCACAGGAGGATCACATTTCCTTCGCAGGACGACGAGCCATCAGTCCTGCTCACGAATGTCAGCAGCCTGCAGATCGCGTCTCTCTTATGCACATCTTGGAGCCGTTCTCTTCATTTATCATCACCCAAAACCCCCGTACCTTTCTCTCCAGTTATTCACAGCAGCAAAACAGTCAGGTTTTTTAGTCACTTCATTTTTATGGGCCTCAAAATCTGTGAAGTGAGCAATAGAGTAAAAACAAACACACTTTTGACCTCATGTAAAAATCCTTTGCAGAAAGCAAATATCTGCAATAATTCTTCAACTATAGCATCCGTTGTAGGTCTTATCCTAACAGTGCACAGCGGACTTTTTCAAGATTGTCAGCCTTTTAAAATAACATGTGATAGGGATGGTCAATTCATGCAAGCTTTGTGAAACCAGTACAGGACAGAAAAACACTGTTTGTCTCCCAGTCAGAGGAAAAGTTAGTGCTGACTTCAGCTCTTACAGTACACTGGAAACATGCTATGCATCCCCTAATCATGGGATAAGGATATCTCCTCAGACATCAGGTAATTTAAAGATGAGAAAACATGACAAGAAATAAAGTTCTCTTGGGTTTGCATCTCACAGTGACACAGGACAGGTTGCAGTCAGAAAAAAAAAAAAAAAAAGTGAAAATTAAAATGCTGTTCTTGAAACACCAGAATTTTGGGACATAATTTTTTTTAAGCTTTACAGGAAGTTATTTTAAAAAGCCATCTTTGCTATTGGGTATTATAATCACCCTGAGTTGTGACTTCTGTAGCAATTACAAAATCTATTGATCTTATACTGCAGCAGCAAAAAATGAGGACTGGTGTTTTAAAATAACATTGTAGTTACATAAGAAAGACCAGTATTCTGCTAGTGTTCAAAATTTAACTATAGCAGCATCTTTTCCAGATTCAATGTTAGCATCATATCACCTTTAATACTAGAATTTTCTGGCATGAAAGCCATTAATAGCTTTAGCTTATGTAAAATGAAGAAACAGAATCATCAGAAAATTAAAATTATCTAGATTGTGCATAGGAAAGAGTAATATCTCTAGAGTAAGATTTTTGAGTGCTTTAGAAATTCTGTTTTGGAATATACTTCAGAGTTGTATCCACGTGGTAAAAATGCTAAATTGGAATCTGTGATTAAATCTCATACATTTCCATTATCTGAATCTAACAAAGAATTTCCATATATCTGTGTCCATCTATATTTGACAATATTGAAGCACTTTGCTATAAAGGAGGGGCAGATTAATTGAAATATAATTTACTTTTCCAGTCCATCTGTAAAAAACATTTCTGAGGACTTGATTACAATGATTAACTTAATGGATAACTTTTTTTTTTTTTTCCCATTATTAATCTGTTCTCTTCTGACTCAATTTTGAAGTGTGTTAGAAAAGGTTTGGAGCTGTTTTGAATAGTGATGCTTGTGGAAATCACACTTACAATGAAGAGTAGCAATTTAACATTATGAAAGTTCTGACTTTGCCTCCTGTCCACTACTGCTTAATCAGTAAATACATTTTCTGGAACGAGAAAACACTCTGTAAGAGGAGAAAATTACATCAGATGTTGTATCCTGTTACTTAATGAAATTATTAGATTATGACTGATTTACCTAAGAAAAGACCATATGGCTCCAATCTCTCGGGGGAGATGAAACAAATCAGGTTATTTTCCTACCAAGTTCTCCTGGTACAAGCAGTGCCCATTTGGGAGACGCTGCTCAGCAAGCACAGATGCAAGGGTGCTCAGCCCCCGGTAAAACCCAGCTCCCCTGCTCAGCACACGGAGTGAGGTGCGGCGAGCCGTGGGGCTACCGCGCATGCATAGCAACACTGCTGAAACCCAGCGCTCGAGCCTTCCACCTTCTGCAGCGCCTGTTCAAATGCTTTCTGCCCCTCATGCTAAAAAAAACCTTCCAGGAGGTAAACTGACCCTCCTGATACAGCAAAAAGCCACATCACTTCAGTTACTGGAGAGAGAGAGATGAAAAAAACCCCCAAAAAACAAAAAAACAAAAACAACCAATAAACGAAACAAACACTCAAGGGGAAGACAGCTGAACCATTATGCCCAGGTGTCTCTCCTGCAGGTACCTGTGAACATAGATGAAAGTGGCAGCTCTCTACACACAGTCAATATAGCTCACTTCCATGGAGGACACAACAGCACAAGGCTTACAGTCTGGGTGTGCTGCTATGTCAGTCAAGGTGTGCGCTGGTCATTTGGGGTGAGTGGCTGCAGGGACAATGAAGGAAAAGCATGCCTGAAGATCTTAGCAAAGCACTACCACTTCCACCTGCGCAGGATGTCAATCCTGGCAAAGCAGGTGGTATGGAAGATGTTACAGTTGCAAGTGTTCAGACAGCCCTTGGCCCCTTTAGCCTGCTCACACCTCAGTCAAGCAGGAGTCTGCAGCCCTGCAACACTGACCTGCAGTGAAGGGAACCAACAACCACCATTATATTAATACACAGACTAGTTCATCTGCTCACGGCTCACTTTGACTTCTGTTGAAGTCAGTAAAACCATCTGTTTCAAGTCTTCCAGCAGGTTCAGACCTACCAGCTGATTTTCCCTTCTGCCATCAGATCTCGGTGAATCCTGAAGCCCTCTCAGGGTGCTGCACAGAATCTCTGTGACAGCTGAAGGGGGAAAAGACAAGCCGAAGGTGGAACCTGGTGGAAGAGTTGCTAACCACAGTAACAGGTGGTCAGCATGGCAAGGACAGGAGGAAGTCAAAGTCTTCACTGGGCAGCAGAGGGAGGATGAGGAAAAGTTACATGTGCATGACACGGAGGCAAGGGCTGACCTCAAAGTTATTGTGAACATAAGAGAGGTACTAGGGGTGAGGATGAAGGATAGGATAGGTGTGGCTGGGAGAACAGAGAAACAGGATCCTACTGCAGGCTTTCTAATAAACAGGGAGTCACAGAATCATTAGTGTTGCAAGGGACCTTTGAAGATTTTCTACTCCAACCACGCTGTCAAGGCACGGTGATCTAGAGCAGTGCTCTGCCACCCTCAACACAAAGCTCTTTGTCACATTTAAGTGGAATTCTTGTGGTTTAGTTTATGCCCACTGCTCCTTATTCTGTCTCTGGGCACCACTGAAAAGAGTCTGGCACCACAAACTTGCCATCCACTTAGAGATATTCATATGCATTAAGGAGATCCCCTCTCGGGCATCTCTGGACTGCACAGGCCCAGCTCCAGCAGTCTGCCCTCAGAAGAGAAGTGCTCCAGGCCCCAGATCACCTTTGTGCTCCTCCACTTGACTGACTCCAGCAGCTCCCTGCCTCTCTTGTCCTGAGGAACCCCGAACTGGACACAGCACTCCAGAAGATGAGATGGAGGCAAAGCTGCAGTGATTTGAGTGCAACTGGCAGGAGGCCAAAGCCAAATTTCACACACACGGCGGAGAACGAAAGGATACGGAAAGCCTTCCAGTTCCACCCTTCGTCCCGCGTAGGCCTTTCTTCAGTCCCAGGTTAACTCGCATCCCCGAGCCCGTCACCCCCGCTGTGCCCACAGCCCCGGGGTAGAGCGGCCCCGGCCCCGGCCCCGCCCCGAGCGGCCGCGGCGGCTGCGCAGCGGAGCGGCCCCGAC